>NC_143111.1:0-600000 GCF_061535455.1 Colias philodice | reverse complement strand
ATTATATTGTATATTTGGATATAAATCAAATTATATTGTGACTCGACCTTTGTTTATAGATAGAATAAGTTTTAAAACTATTTGCTGATCTTCATAAAGTTTAATAATGTATACAAGGGTAAATTAGCCCTATTTTGTCTTCCATACATAGTAAATTTCATATTAAATGCTAAGTCAAAATTATAAATAAGAATCAAGTTCTCAATTTTATTATATAATTATTTTAAAATGATGCCATATTACGAATGCTATGAAGCAGTTTATGTATAATTTTTGATAATTAGGAAATAATAAATAATGATAAGGAAACATGTTTTATTTCATCTTTAACAAATCACACTTATTTTTTCTTATTGAGAGCCTTGTCTGCACCTTCCAAGTACTTCTTAGGCAGGCCATACTTCTCAATTAGCAGCTTAGCTACAAAATGTGTCTGGAAAAAAGAAAAACTATTTTTATATATCCATCATCATGCTTTTTTACTAAATATTACAAAAAATAAAACATGCTAATCATATTTCAACAACACACACTCCTTTTTATATAAATTATAATCTTTAAAATGAGTGTTAGATGCAATGCATAATCAATTTTGTTAAGAAAAATCATGTTAGTATATTTCAATTACATATTAGTGAATGTTATGGCATTATAGAACTAGTAGTACTGTAGTAGTAAAGAGTATATTTATCTCACTTGCTTCAGTCTGAGATCTCACTTTTTCAAGTTTTTGTCAAATTGAAGAAAATTAGTATTTGTAATTTTTATGTACATGTAAGTATCAATATTATAACAGTTGAATGAAAAAATATGTATGTTTTGATTTAAGTTTGGACATATAGAAGCATTCACATCATATAATATGGTAGTAGGTACATAGAAAAAGTATTTTTATCTTTAATGCAAAAAATTACTGAACTGATTTTGACAAAAAATTGGTATTTGATTATCACTTGGCTTAACAAATAATTGGCACTATGGTACTATAACTATACTAATATGGCCACTATACAAAGAAAATAGAACTAATGTGTGTTTGCAATAGTCATGGTGGTCATAGTAATCATAGCGGTAATAATAGCTTTTTATGTTAATAGAATACTACTACCTGTACCTGGGTTAAAAAGTAGATTATGTAAATACTTATCCAGATTATAATCTACTTGTACCAAATTTCATACAGATCCAATCACATGTTTTTGGTGAAAGTGTAGCAAACATTCATCCATTCTTAGCGTTATGATATACATATTATTATAGCCTATGTGTTAATCTATGTATATAATAGAGAGTAACTATCTATGTGTGTGGATTTCATGAAAATTGGTTCAGCAGTTTTGCTGTGAGAAAGTAACAAACAAACATACAAACTTTCGCATTTATAATAATAGTAAGATTACCTGATCTCCCTGCAACATGAGCTGATCCTGTGTAGCGGAGGGTGCTCGTGTGACTCCACAGGAAGCTGCAACTCCTCGCTGGCATTCAGTGGCCAGTTGGGATAATATGAAACCATATGTTTCTAGGTTCGACACTAACGTGACCTGTGAAAGAAAATGTATTATAGTTGAGATTAATTAACATATTTGTATTCTTAATATTAGCCAATATTCTTTCAATACTTACATTTTATACATTTGAATAATGACGACAATATTATTTTTATTTTAAACAAATAATAAGAATAAATGGTAAACGATGGTATTGTTTAAAGCGTAATTGGCGAAATATAGTTTTACTATTTCCTTTGAACTTGAAAATTTCAAACTATAGTCGGCACGGCGAACCATTCCTATGACAATTCGTGTTAGTGATGGGTGGTATGATGGGTCGTATCGATAGTTTACTATTTTATAGGCAAAGGCGTGGCTTGCATTCTGCCACGTCGGAAAACATGTTTTTACAAATATAATAAACGGAATTTTTAACGTCTATTATGTTGTTGTTGAATTAATTTAAGTTTGAAATAAAAATGAAACCTTATAATTTTCTCGTAATTCCCGTTAAACACGTATTCGCTAGTGTATATTTTATAATGAAAATGGATCTCCCCATTTAATTTGTCTGAAAAACTTTTGTTATCATAGGTAAAAATAATTTTTCAAGTATAGTCTCACTATGTATTTGGTTTGATTTTTCGGTTTCAAAAATATGCACTCATTTCTATTATCGATATTTTCCGCACTTTTCGATAAATACAAAACGATGTAAGTTTTGCATGATGTAAACGTAGTCAGATTGAAATTTTTTCTCGTAAATGTTAAGAATTGTTATAATTCCAACGAAATATCGTTGTAATAAAGCTACGTAAAAATTAATAAATGCCATTTTTAAGACGCATCCAATACGTTTCTAATTTAATGGTGACGCCATTACAAGGTTGTGTCTTGGGAATTACTGTCAGTGACAGAGGACCATGTTTCGCCGTGCCGACTATAATAATATTTTTAACACCTATACCTGCAGGATGGGATTTGCTTGCCTCACCATTTATTCAAATTCATTTAAGCTCTTAAGTTCTCAAGAAAAGCGCTTTCTTTATTTATTTCCCACATTAATACTATAAAAAATATTTTATTTTTTATAAATAGGTATTTTTTAAGTCACCGTCGTTAAAGTAGCTGGTGTAGGGCGGTGATTGCTGGCCCAATTCATTGTTCGAATGGCGACAAAAAACTACAAAAAAGACGTGTGGCACTCGGGGACTGCCGCGGTAAAGCTATTGCATAGCATGCCTTCAAGCCACACTTCCGCGCCCGTCGGAGTGGGGAGCGTGAGGTTTTTTTCGTTACGGAATTTCTGGATTCGGTCCCCGCGCTCAAGGCCCGCGATAGAAGCTATGCAATAGCTTAAAAGTTTCCGACTTAGTTCAAGTTTCCTGCAAAGTCAACATATTTTCTCCTTCGAATCTTATATCTATTAATTAATACTATAATATAATGAAATACCTTCTTGTTCCCGCTGCGTGTGACGACGGCCATGTGCACGGGCGGCAGGCGCGCGCGCACGAGCCGCGCGGCGCCGTCCGCGTAGCGCAGCTCCGTGCTCGCCGTCATGCGGCCCAGCGTCAGGCTCATCACCTCCTCCCACTTTATTAGCTCCTGGTACATGGACTAATTTATTTTAAGGTTCATGGGTGACAAATTTATGGTTAGCTTTCCGCCAGCGGCTTTGCCCGCGTAGTCGAAGATAAACCAGCATATTTCCTGTTCTCGTGGGAATTCCGGGATAAAACCTATCCTATGTCCTTCCTCAGGTCTCAAGCTATCTCTGTACCAAATTTGAAGTAAAGCCATGAAGTACTTTTTGGGATTAACCCGAACATACATACAGACAAAAATTAAAAATTAAAAAAAAAACTATATTTTTATACGTACTTATACATAATAAAAAAAATCATAGTTGTTTTACTGTTAAGTTACAAGTTATAAAAACTAAATAAATCGGAGTCGGACGCGCGACTTACGCTTTTTTATAGCACAGATAGTAAAATTTGTTATTATAAGTCGGCACGACGAACCTTGATTCCTATGACAGTTCGTGTTAGTGATGGATCGTGTCGATACTTTACTATTTTATAGACAAAGGCGTGGCTTGCATTCAACCACAACGGTAAAAGTTTTTTTTTACAAATGTTATTTGTATATATTTTTTTTACTAATATTTTTAACGTCTATTATGTTGTTGTTGTAAATTTAAGTTTTTAGCATAGATTAAGTAGGTAAGTAAAATGAAAGTTTTCCAATAAATAAAATGCACCTTATCATTTTCTCGTAATTTTTATCCCGTTAAACACGTATTCGCTAGTGTATATTAATTCTCATGAAAATGGATGTTCCAATTTAATTTGTCTGATAAACTTTAGTTATCATCGGTAAATGGATATTTTTCATCAGGTGTAGTCTCACTATTTGTTTTGATTTTTCGGTTATAAAAATATGCAATTATTTCCATTTATCGACATTTGTTTATCGATACTTCCGCACTAGTCGATAAATACCAAACGATGTAAGTTTTTTGTAAATGCCATGCCATTTTTAGACGCCTCCAATACGTTTAATAGCTACGCCATTACAAGGTTGTGCCTTGGGAATAACAATCAGTGTCATGTCATGTTTCGCCGTGCCGACTATAAGTTAGCATTTCAGCGTGCCCAATAAATTTGGGATTCATTAAAAAATACAAAATAAATACAAACCTGTTCCTTCTTCCCCGTTGCTTTAGCAAGAGTCGCATCAAGTTTGATACATCCACGGCCGGCTTCCAGCTGTCGCGCAGTGACATACTCCTTAATCGTCTTCCGAATTTCGTTCGCAGCTAAGGCTGTGCCTTTTCTGTATAAAAAAATATTAAAAAAATAAAATGATAGTGCAACAGTAGACTATAATTCAGAGGAAATTTTTGTCTACCGATATTTGAAAATACTGCATTGCGTAATAAAAATTTACCCCTTTTGAAGGTTTTAAAATGTCTGCAGCTACAGAGATAATAACCAACAAACAAAAACTTTCGTATGTCTGTGTAAAGCTTATTGGAACGAAATGCAAATGACATCTGCTTGCTTTAAAGTATAGTAGTATATAGTAGTTTTTCACTATAAATTATGATGTTACATATGTAATTTGTAAAATTAAATTGTAAAACTGACATGATTAAAAAGAGCAACTATGGAGTTTCTTGCCGATTCTTCTCCGTAGATACTGCTTTCCGAATCGGTGGTAAATGTTAAAAATATGTACCTAATGACGTTTCAAAAGTGCTTCTAGAAGAAGTCTAATTGAATAAATAAATGTTTGAGTTTAAGTTTGAGTTTGAGTTTAAGTGTCATTTCGTTAAAATTGTGAAGGATATAATATTATGAAATATTAGCTCTTCCAGCTGCATAAATTATAAAAAAAGCAGTTGTCAACATTAATTCTGTATTTGGACGATTCTAAAGCGCTTCTAAACGAAATCTTGTTGAATAAATATCTGTTTGAATATTCACTCAACACACACACACTCTCAGGTCGCCCCGGTTTCACTGCAGTGTGCAGTTGGCATTACTATGTTTAGATATTTTTTTTTGATTATGCGGAGCTGTAAAACTATGTTTGCATGCCAGTGTAACTGGCGAATGTGCTGTGTGCTGTACTTTCCTTATTGTAATAACTTGTAAACCACATTTGAGCAAATAAAGATATTTATTTATTTAGTTATTTATGACATACTAGCGGTCCGCCCCGGCTTTGCCCGTGGTACATATTTACGTTTTCTCTACATAAGAACCATCCTCTTACTTCAAGGAATATAATAAAAAAAGAATTATCGGAATCGGTTCAGCCGTTCTCGAGTTATGCGCTTACCAACACATTTTGCGATTCATTTTTATATATAAGAAGATTACTAGTACATACTTGAGCGGTGCAAACAGATCGGCGACGTTGGCCGTGATGCTGTACAACTCGCGCACTACGGGGGGCGCGGGGGCTTCGTCGCACACACTCTTAGAGGGCGCCGGCTTCACTGCAGTGTGTGCGCGCACTGCAGGGTGGGAGGGCACTATGCGCACAACTGCATCTACGCCCTTGTCGATTTCCTTCACTTCGAGGAGGCCCTCCTGAAATTAATTTATTATGCATTAAAAAATAATAAAAATGTGTGCGTGTACTAGTGTACACACGTAAGAAGTGAAACTTCTTCATGACCTTATTTTTCAAAAAATAATTAACTATATTCAACTTAACAGAAATACGTCGAATCACGCGTGGTAGGGATAAGAAAAAGATGGCGCATAACGGAAAAATGTCACGCGTAACGAAAAAATGTTACACTAAATTTTTTTCCAACCCCGATAAAGAAGTATCACTTCAAAAATAATGTTTAACAGATTGAGTTTTTTATTTATAGAAATTAAGGTGAAGTCAAAGTAGAAATGATTTTAATCATAATTTATTAATTCGATATTATACAATAAAAACAATTCTAAAATTTGGCCTTTGCATACAAATATTTTATTTTTATTTTAAAGTCTAATAGACCTTAATATTAATACAAAGTTTTTATACCCTTTGCATAGCTTCCAGAAACTTCCCCATCTTTTTAAATGTCGACTTTTTGACGTCAAGCGTGCGGTCCGACGGACAAAGCGGCATCAGATAGTTTCTGGAAAATTTATAAACATTCCCTAATTATTTACGATTTTTTATTAGAAAAGCCTTTTCACACCATCAATCTATTTTATTTAACTTATC
This sequence comes from Colias philodice, assembly GCF_061535455.1. Classification (NCBI taxonomy): domain Eukaryota; kingdom Metazoa; phylum Arthropoda; class Insecta; order Lepidoptera; family Pieridae; genus Colias; species Colias philodice. The sequence continues at coordinate 593,767 of NC_143111.1, read as the reverse complement.
TGTGAAAATAAAATTATGGAACTTCGCTATATAATCTGAACAACAGAGTGCGTTTTATAATCATGAATTACGCTTGACATAGTACATTCAATTATTGAAAAAAAATATTTTTAACAAATAATCAATATATCACTACATAGTATAAAACAAAGTCGCTTTCCCTGTCCCTATGTCCCTTTGTACGCTTAAATCTTTGAAACTACGCAACTGATTTTGATGCAGTTTTTTTTAATAGATAGAGTGATTCAAGAGGAAGGTTTATATGTATAATAACATACATTAAATAGTGGAGAAGTACTGTTATTTTTGAGGTTTCTAATGTGATGTCGTAAAAAATTACATTTTTTTCCGCTTATATTGCAAACGCAGGCTGAACCCTACGAGTTTTATCAAAATAATGTACTAAGTATTATACACATTGAAAAGGTCTTCAGAAAAGTCCGCGATAGTATATGTCTATCTCTTATTAACCCACAATAACATTTTTTTGTCATTTACTTTTTACGACAAATAATAGCTAATTTTCGAAGCGATTTTCACCAAAACAGCATTAATCCTTAACCAATTAAATACCTTGAATACATTGTACATTTAATATAGATCTATATGGCCCTTTACACCGTATGATTTAAGTGAATATTTTCGAAGATATTACAGATTTAAAAATTGCGGGACGTAGCGTTTGCGGCGGTACCTTCCGGCCGGGCCGCTATGTTTTTATATTATACAACGTTCACAGTTTTTCTGTAGTGTAAGTATTTAGTATCAGCATTGCACCCGTGCGAAGCCGGGGCGGGTCGCTAGCAGTGGCGTGCCTAGGGTATAAGGACTGGGCAAGCCCAAATTTTTCAAAGTGTTTGATGGGTACCCTTTTCATGAATAAGATACCTACCTAGGTATACTGTGTAATTATGTTCGTTATAAAACTTAAAAAAAAACGTGAACATATTACCTACATACCGAATCAAATCTTTTAAATTTTCACGCGCGCCCTCAAACAGTTGAGTCAAACGTTTATCATTAAAATCGATAAATTATATAAAACTGTATGACATTATATTATTAGTAAAATTGTACAGATTATTTATATTCTAATTCAAAACGCCAATCTTTCTGAAGGAAAGATTTTATCCCATCAAAAACATCCTGTAAAAAACCCAAGTCTCGCAGCTCAGTCTTTCTACCGTCAAAAGTTGTGAGATCCATGTAATACCAAGTCGGTTAATCTATTTAGTGTCTACTTGAAGGACCTTCTGTCTTAAGTTATTACATAAGTTATTATCATGCCAATATTAAAAATATTTAACGTTTTAAACAAATAGATCGACTTGGACATCGCTTGATTTGATTATTAGTATGTATCACACTACACAGCACGACGGGCCAGCGACCAACAGGAACGAGAGTTTCAATCGCGTGAGGCGCGAGAGACAGAATCTAATATAATATTGTAATATTCATTTTATTTTCATGCGATGTCCAAGTCGATCTATTTGTTTAAAACGTTAAATATTTTTAATATTGGCATGATAATAACTTATGTAATAACTTAAGACAGAAGGTCCTTCAAGTAGACACTAAATAGATTAACCGACTTGGTATTACATGGATCTCACAACTTTTGACGGTAGAAAGACTGAGCTGCGAGACTTGGGTTTTTTACAGGATGTTTTTGATGGGATCTCACTTCTTTTTGTAGAGCCTTTCTTTTTGATACCATCTACTCAGTCATAAAGTAAAATAGAGGCCAGTCTGTCTGTAAGGAGGCTAGTCGCGCCAACAATTTATATATAACAGATTTAAATTATAATATATTGTTTTATTAGATTTTCGTACTTCAAGACATGTCCAATCATGTGTTTTTCATTACGTCGACCATTTTACAAGTAATAATGTTGTTCAGTTTCATGGGCTAAACACACCCTTACCCACCCTATACCCCCTCCCTTGCCTCATATGGTAGGTACCTATCTACACCTATTAAATTATTTTATAACCACCACCAACCACCAACTGCATAAATAACTTTGTAATCCCATATACCAACCACCAACTGCATAAATAACTTTGTAATCCCATATAAATATATGGGATTACAAAGTTATTTATGCAGTTGGTGGTTGGTGGTGGTTATAAAATAATTGATGCAGTTGGTGTATTTGGAAAACTGGACCGAAATTACAAAATATTTAAGTTTTCCCATGATTAAGACACTAAACTCTATATGTATTCCAAATATGAAGCTTCTAAGTCTGCTAGAAGTGCCTTGGACTTTTGATGATCGGTGAGTCAGTGAGTGACAAAATTTAGAAACTTTAACAAGTTGTCATTCTTAAACTACTGGTTCAAATTGACTGAAATTTTAAATATTCCGTGTTTATACAATGCCGGATTAGTTACTGAAGATTCAGGTTTCTTGCTTTATCCACAACCGAATTATAGGGGGTCGAAAAGGGCCCGAATTGCTTCGAGAAAAGGATGGTACGGCCGTGCCGCTTTTTTTTGCTCGACTTGGCGGGGGCACTGCCGTGCCCCCAGATAACATCGGAATTATAGAAAGTAACTAGGTGTTTGTTTTAGAATTCAATTAAGTACCTAACAGCTACTTTTCAATGGCAATTATTGATACCTAATACAGAAAGGCGTTCTTGGCCAAATAAATACTTATACGTATTTCTTAATAATTAATATTTAATACGTATCTACACAGACTAATAATAATATACTACGTATACAAGTACCTATGAATACGATTTAACGATGAGAAAGCACGCTCCGTGGAAGAACTACTAGGTATATGTACCTATTTACTAGCAGGAATCGTAACTAACAAAATATGTGCAAGTTTCAACAGCTGGGGAAAGGCTTCTTCTAAGTAATTCTCATTCATGAAATCGTTCGTAAACATTACAATTAAAATTTCGTATATGTGACTTACTAGTTTCGGTAATGCACAAATCGGGAGTTGGTTTTGATGAAGAAATTAATTGTTTTTCAGTGAAGTTTAATGATTTTACCTTTCCCCCGCTGAGCACAAAGCAAACCACCACAATTTACAACACAATCTGCTGTCGCGACACTTATTTTACCACAAAATTCGAAAAACTTAACCTAAATTACACCGGTATAATCACCCGCTCAAACAAACTATAATTTAACAATAATAGTCCGGGATACATCGCCCATTTTTGCAAGTGATTACTATCAAGCTAAATTTTCGTGAGTAGCTTTATTTTGATGAGATGCCCAATAATTTCATGTACGAAACTCTCGATTGTGGTAGCTTACAGAGGTAACAAGGATAAAAATTTTTGATTTGACGGTTCTCAAATATTTATTACGCAATTTGTAGGACAATATGTCTGTTGAATTATATAAGTATTAAATAAGTGAAAATAAAAAAATCAGCTGGTTAGTAATCATTTATGATGACTTCGTTATCGATACACATTGGAAAGGGGGACTCTTTGATCAAACCATAGATTTTGTAGGACAAATATTTTTTCGAATAATTTAGATAATTATCTTTAGATTGAACAAAAAAAAACATTCAGTTAGTAATTAATATTTGAGAACCATCAAATCAAAATATTTTATCCTTGTTTCCTCTGGTAGCTACCACAATCGAGAGTTTCGTACATGAAATTATTGGTCATCTCATCAAAATAAAGCTACTCACGAAAAATTAGCTTGATAGTAATCACTTGCAAAAATGGGCGATGGATCCCGGACTATAATATTCACGACGTTCGTTCGCGCAATCGTAACTATCTTCACACTGTTAAAAAGCCGGGCCTTTTTTCCCTTAGAAATTGCTATAGAATTCTATAGCTAGGTATGTATCTACTCCGACGAAATTTCATACGTTAGAAGAGATGAGCGCAAAGCCCGGTAAAAGCCCACGCGTGCAAGCGAGACACCGCACTATTTATAATCCATCGAATTTAGGTTGTAACGTCCAAATAAAAGGTACGACCTTATTCCGATAGCAAGAAGGATGAAATTAAAAGTTTACTCGAATTCGTCATTGTTTTATGCTAGGCGTATTATACATATTATATTATATTGTAGGTGAGTTTTCATTGAATTCGGAGTTGCTCATTGCGCGCGAATATTCAAACGTGAATATAGGTATTTTCCTGTCTCCGAATTTCTAAGGCAAGCCGGGCTTTTCGGCTTGTATGAACGTACCGCCACTGGTCGCTAGTATATTATAAAGGCGAAAGTTTGTAAGGATGTATGGATGTTTGTTACTCTTTCACGTAAAAACTACTGAATCGATTACAATGAAATTTAGCACACATATAGAGGGTAACTTGGATTAACACATAGGATAGTTTTTATCCCGGAAATCCCACGGGAACGGGAACTATGCGGGTTTTCCTTTGCAAACGCGGGCGAAGCCGCGGGCGGAAATCTAGTAATAATATAAACTAACATGTAAATCGATAGAATAAGTGTAAAGCCTTACCAGCGAAAGCTCGACTATAACTTACTTATACAATAGGTTAGTTTTCAGCGGTAGTTCTATATCCTTTGCATGCAGTTTGAGGAAGGACAGCAAGCACCATCGGAGCAGACCATCCATGTCATCTGGTATCCTGTCTTCGTCTGAATCAGAACATTCTGGAAATATTTCACATTATGTCATGTTTTGAATAAAATTCTCTACACTGTACAATACGTTGCTATCAGGCACAATGGCTATTTCCCAGCACATCTTCTCATTAAAAATATGAGTAGGCAACACTTCTAACTTCTAGATTAGATTATTGATGTTAAACAGCTCACTATGTTTTCTGAATAAATCAGAAAAATATCACATTTTGAACTATTATCATAGGTGAGTGAGATTTTTTTAATGGTCTATCAAATAAAAAAAATACTTATTTTAATGAAATAGATGTCTCTATTTCATTAAAATAAGTATTTTTTAAATAAACGAATAAAATAAAATGCACAACAAAATCCTTTCATTTCAAAGTTCCCACAAAGCCAAGCCAATTTATTACATTACCAAGTAATCTATTGCGAATGATAAAAATTTTACAATACTCAAAATACCTGTAGCTATGGTATCATCTAATTGTTCTTCAACAACTTCAGTATTACTATCTGGAGGCTCCTCTATCACTTTTGGTTCATTTGCTTGAGGTACAGTTTCGCGCACCAAACTTGGCCATTCTTCTTTTACAGGATGAATATTTAACTGTTAAATTTAGTTGTTATTATTAATTATGTATGACGGTGAAATAATTATTGAAAATAATACTTTGTGTAAATTTTTGTATTGATACAAAAATATTTAATCGTTGAACTTCATATTTAATAAATCTACCTAATTTAAATAAAAAATAATAATATAAGAGCTAAGATATGAACTTACTTGTCCAATTTCATTAGTAATATTGTCAACAATATTTGCAACAGAATGTTGCATTTTGGGCCGTTCAATTTTATTGAATTTCAAATCCTTACACAATAGATCTCCATAAACATGTAGCACTTCTAAACAAACACCCCTGAAATAAAAGTCAATTAAATTAATGAATTGAATGATTATTTTTCATATTTTACACGCTGTAAAATAAAATCTTGAACTACAGAAAATAAGAGTTCTGAAACAATGTGGTACCTATGGGTATTTTATATTTTTGCAATATTTTTCACTAATGCTCTGCTTTATTGAGATGTAATTTTAATATTTATTATATAGCCTTCTGTTCCTTAAAATATGGCAAATCTAATGTTAAAATCTTGCAGATTAGCTATTTACCAACTGAATTGTAGTGATTTATCAAGGAAGTAGATACCAAATGCATCTACCATATTATTATTTCATACAATTTTTTTTGAATGAAAATCAAAGTAATGTACTAGTAATATTAGTAATAAATGTCTCAATTCTAATTATAATTAATAAAACAGAAAATTACCAACATAGGTGCTATGAGCATGTCTCCGGACGACATTGTAGCCCTGCCGACAATGCCAGCAGCTGCATTATCAATAGTACATGCAGAGAGTAGGGCACCCTTTGAAAAGCGAGGAAAGTGGGCTGCGTCTGTTGTGACCACTCCTGGGGCATATAACGGAGCACCACCTTGAACCTGGGTTTAAGGATATTTATTTTATATCATAAATTGTATCTATAGGGAATGAAAAAATGAACTAATCAGTTATGTATTATGTTATTCCAGTATTTATGTCATAAACAATCATATTGATAAGTATAAAAATCTGTTTATAGGAAGAAAAATAATATTGATATAACTAATCCTATAATAATATCAGATGCCCCGGAGTATTGTTTAATTTTAAATTTAATAGTGAATGATGCAATATGCAAGTTACAAACTTCTATATAAAGTTATCTTAGAATATGAACAAATAATAAACATTTATTATAAGTAATAAAAATAAATCTAAAAATGTTATATGTATAAAATTAGCTTCAATAAGCATTTTATTGAAATGGACAGTATCTTACCTTGTTCAGCACAGGTGAATGTATAACAATAGTTGGCACTAGTTCTGGAACAATCCATAGCGCACATACTGTGGGCACTAATAATTCTTCAACTTCAATAATCATCGGCACTCCATCTACCACATAAACGCCGACGGTGTCTCCAGAGTGAAGCACTAATTTCATTAAACTACTAGTTGATTTATTAGGCACAATTTCCTTTATCCTTTCTTCTGGAGCCGATGGATACTTCTTTTGAATCCGTTGTATTAGATTTTTCCTGAAAAAACACATAAATTCGTAAATTGGCACATTTGAAAGGATTCCTATCGGAACAGAACAAAGTGGAACATACTTCTCAGAGTTTTTTAAAGTATTGTTTGATTTTAATTTATAAGGTTTTGCAAACATTTTGACGTGCTGTGCAGGTTAGAAAAATCACTTAAATAGTATATTTACACAATAAAACCATATATTTTCCACGCTTGGCGGGATGTTTTGCCATATATGACATTAGACATTACAACATATGATCGAGTGTCAAAAATGAAGGATAGTGACAGTGACGACTTGTTATTGTCCAGAAACGTTCAATTTTCAATATTTATTCAATAACATGGTAGTCTTTATTAAATTGTTAATTAATTGTAACTGCTTATTATCTGATTCAATAGTGATTAAAAGATTCTGTCTTTAGTTCTTTTCTAATTTCAAAATTCTCTCTAATTCAAATTATTAAAAATAGAATAATACAAGTGGTAAAAAAAAACATTGAGGATGGATACGTTTCTTTTGGGAGAAAAGAACGAAATGAGATAATATATCCATGTTTTAATTTCTTCAATCTGCGTCTAAATCAGCCACTGATGATATTGATATCGGATATCCGGGATAATATCTATCCTATTTCCTTTCTCAGATCTAGACTATCTTTTTAAGAAAATATGTCATCCAATGAGAGAGTGTTATTTTCGCCTTATAATATAAGTAAGGATTTATGTACATATGTACGTTTAACCATGTTTAAAATGCTTTTTAAACAATAATCTCTATATTCTAGAATATAGAACCACCTATAATACCTATTATTATTTCTGCACTTTACATTTACAGTACGCAGTTACATATATCCCACCAAAAACATAAATGTAAAAATTGGAGCCGAGTTCAATCGTTGACTTAATTTGCCAAAAAAAGAAATGAGATCTAAATGTGTGCCAAGTTTTGCAGACAGTCCAGAAATTTATTTACAAAGATGTATTAAGTTCTTAGGTTGACTGAAAACTCAATTGTTTTATTTTCCCTTAGAGAACAATGTTTATTCCAAAATATAACTTTTTTAATTTGAATAATATAATTATTTTCACAAAGCAAACAACTAATGACCTATTGAACCCCATAATTTGATGAGGCTAGTTTTACATACCTACTGTTTATATTTTGTGAGGTTCTAAAAACTAGCCTCATCAAATTATGGGGTTCAATAGGTCATTAGTTGTATGCTTTGTGAAAATAATTATATTATTCAAATTAAAAAAGTTATATTTTGGAATAAACATTGTTCTCTAAGGGAAAATAAAACAATTGAGTTTTCAGTCAACCTAAGAACTTAATACATCTTTGTAAATAAATTTCTGGACTGTCTGCAGAACTTGGCACACATTTAGATCTCATTTCTTTTTTTGGCAAATTAAGTCAACGATTGAACTCGGCTCCAATTTTTACATTTATGTTTTTGGTGGGATATCATTACTTTTTGTACAGAAAATTACTCTGCAAATTTGATTTACTTTATGAATATAATACTTTTTATATACGATTTTTTTTTTATTTTTTCTTGCGGTTTCTCTGTATGGTTTGTTTAGTATTATTTTCTATATTTTCTTGTATGTTATGAATGTCAGCGCACATTGCCCCGTCATTATCTGCAATTTTTTAAACTCGTTTTCTGTTTAAAAAATTACATGATTTTCTAAACATCCAGCGTGAATTTGTACACACACTATTACCACAGTATTACCAACAGTAGTGCGACGAATGTACTTGTGCAGAGAAACGGAGGGGAACTAGCGGGGGTCGGGCGACGCGGGCCGCGTAAGGCAAACACGCTTAGTTTGCCTTACCTAGCGCGAAAGGACGACGCAGTCGTATTTTTTGTGTAATAATTTTATTATACATAGGTACTTACATATTCTATTATGGCACGCACAAACTGTTCCGTTTACGGATGTAAATCTACATTGAAATCCCAGAAGGAAACAATATTTCAGAAAGATTGTATTAATTGTATCTGTTGAATTAAAATCAAAGCTATGTATATGTTGTCCTCATTATTTTCTAATCAGATTGTACATCCCAATGCGAATGCATTACTTAGTTAAATGTTATAATATACAATTAGGAACATCCAAAAATAAAGTGTCCACGTAAATAATATTTAGCAGTGCAATATCTGTAATTATATATTTATGAACAAATAATTACATCAGATTTAATAATCGCAATTATTTTGAATGTACATATGAATAAATGATTTCATCATAATATTAATAATCACAATTGTTTTATTTCCCATTTGTTGCAACCCTAGCGTATTTTCGTGTGGCAGCGTAAGTACCTACGCTGGCGGCGGCATCGCGCGACTAAACACTCATAAATAAAGAATAAATACCTAAATGTGAATATGTAAAATTATATATTATTTTTAACTGTATGAGCAATATTTTTATTACAATTTTCTTTTATTTTACGTTTAATAACAGTTTTGAATAAAGAAATCATGCAATCGAAGTAATCCGCCCTAGCGATACTAGCGCGAGTGAGTGTGATGTCAGAGGCGCATCGAATCTACAGATGTTTCGTGCTAAAATATGTAAACTTCAATAATCTATATCTCAGTCATTTATTGATGGATTTCAAAATTTTTTTCGGCCACTGATTAGTTTTGATCTATTTTTTAAGACTAGTAAGGTGAATATAATATTTTCTATTTTTATAAACTTTTCCATTTTTCCATACAAACAAAATTAATGTCATTGAAAAAAAAATTAAATACAGATAAATTCAGTATTTTCTGATTTTTTCCTTTGTACACTCACTATTACCTAGTTGATTACAAAATTTGAACTTTCTAGGTCATCTGGAAGTGGGTTAGGTTTTGTATATATCTATAAGTCAGTCAGTCTTAAAAATTGCGATTTTTGGATACTAATATCTACGCAACTGTTTAATCTGTATTTATGAAATTTAAGTTTCTTGTTTATCTTGAGGTCCTCTTGATATGTACCAAATTTGGTTTATTTAACTTAAATAGTTTTCGAGTTATAAGGGGGTGAAACTAGGCTCGAAATGGTTCGTGTAAATATACACACGGCTGCTGCTCGCCAGTTCTCTTCGCTTGAACTCGGCTTGACACGCTGCCGCGTGTCTAGATAATTATTTTATTGTTAGTGCGTAATTATTATACAATGTTATCTTCTAGTAAACATCAGCCCACACCACCCCCATGGTAATTACATTATTTACACCAGGATCTTGTAAATTACATACATACATAAATAAATTAATAAAACATTAATCATTTAAAAAGACAAGAAAACTAAAATAAGAAAATAATGTGATGATTTGTGATATACAAACGTTCTTTACACTTAACAACGATAACAGAAAAGTTAAAAGGAATAAGGAACTTTTTTGTGGGTACTTTTTACCGCTTATTTGTATTTATTTATGTGGGTACATAAATAAATACAAATAAGCGGTAAAAAGTTGCCAAACTTATTCCATGATAAAAACGTGCAAAAATCATTTAGGAAAATTATCTTTATATTTAAATATTTAGTGCATTATTAATAGAATGTCATTAATTCAACGCAAAAACGAACAAAACTGCCTCAGTAAACGCACATAGTCGTAGTATGTTACGTTAATACCAAAGTTTATCAAAAGCCAGGGTATTAACTCCGGGAGCCGGGATAACTCCCGCATTGCAGTTGCAATACTGCAATGCAGTTCACTCGGTACTCGTATGTGGTACTTTGATTAGTTTGGGAGTTATTGGAATGAGTTGGGATTCTGTGAGACTTGTCGGCGAATAGGTTAGGACGGCTACAAATTAAGTCTTTTTTATTCGAATTTCTTGAAGATAAGGACTAAAGGAATCACCCCCAAGTCTTGGAAAATACGTACCTAAATATCTTGGTTTGATCATGTGCTGTTTTTATGACAGGTTTGTCTTTTTATTCGACTTCTTGTTCTTCAATAAGCACAGAGACAATGCTACCATCGATCACGATAATATCTCGAAGAAAATCAGATAAACATCTGATTGATTATGAAGGAAGAAGTAGATTCAAAATTGTTACCATAATAATCCACATAATATTACCACGACGTATAATAGACGTACAAAATATTAAATTTCATTTTGTTATAACGTTTGGCACTAAGGTTTGGCAATGTGATTGGATAAGGCACCATTTTCCAGATATTTGACATAAATTCAGTAAAATCAAGCAATTTTTAGTTTATGTTATGTAATTCAAACGCAATACATGTTGCTACGTCATGTAGTTATTTAGTAAAATATGGTAAAATACCTACATTATAGGTAGTATATGCATATAGAGCACCCTCGTTATTCTCTAAAGGCCCAGTCTTGTGCAAGTTCTAGCCTATACATCGCTTTCTTGACCTTATCGTCTGAAAGCCTTTTCAGCGCTTTACAAGTGGAAATGTGTCACTGGAACGATCTTGAGGCACTTTCAAAAGGTTTTTCGTTAATTACAGTCCCCTGCTAATATATGCTTACTGTAATATGTTCGCATGTATAGTCAATATTGTTGGAGTTTTATTTATGTAACCTACCTAAAATCATCGAGATAATATGTATATGCCTAAAATGCAAGTGTGTTCATTAGCTATAATAAAATATATTTTATAAACTACTAATATTATAAACGCGAAAGTTAGGAAATTTGGTATGCAGGTAGCGGAAGACCCAGAATAAGACATAAAAGCTACGTTTTATCCCGGACATCCCACAGGAAAGGGGGAAACGAAAAAACGAAAAAACGAAACGAAACTGAAAACGCGGTTGAAGCCGCGGGCGGAAATCTAGTCCAGGTATTACACGAACGACATCACAGGCAACACATAGTATTATAAAACAATGAAGCGTAGAATTTAAGTGGTAATCGGCTGAGACTAACACTTGGGCACGCTCGGCGATAATGAGGGTGTGCTGGATACACTGTAATCATATTAGTGGGGTGGATTGTGTGTGCTGAGTGTAAGCGGATTGTCAGTTTGTATGTCTGTCATGTTAATGTTGTAGCTCGGGAAGGGAAGTTCCTATTTGGAAATTGATAGATACATAGTTGTTTATAGTGGTCATGAAATTGCGCATGATTTTGTTCATAATATTAACATTGTATAAAAATAAACTATAATTCGTAGGGTAGAAAATCGCTACACACATTGCGTTTATTTCGCAATGCCAGCGTAAATTTATATCTAAATAGGAAATTAATTAAAACTTCCTGCCTCTACAGTTATAATTGCATAAGACCTTAGCCTTAGTAATTAAGAAATTATATAAATTGCGTATTAAGGCCTATTTAAGGGCTTGGTCTAGTAGTGCAAACAAATGCATCCTGTCATCCTATATGTAAATAATACAAATGTACTAAGGGAAAGTTGTTCCACTTAATTTTTAAAAATTAAATCATTCGTATGCATAATTTAATATTCGTAATAAGTACCAAAAATGACAATTTGAAACAATTTTCGTGAAAATTACACCGGGTGATTTTTTTTTATCAGTACACAAAATTTGCGAATACTTTCTATTGATATCTTCAACTTCATGTTTATATAACTGATCAACTTTTACAAAGAAATTTGGACGAAATATAAAAAAAAAATAAGCTTTCCATACAAAATGCATAACTCTATACATTTTTTTCGACCTAAGTTTCTTAGTGAAAGTTGTTCAGTTTAACTAATAAAACGGATAAACAAATTTTGTATATAATAAAAAAAATGTAATTTTTGTGTTAAAAAATTATTAAATAGAAAAATACGCAAATGAAAACAAAAGATATTTATTTCTGACTAGCTTCCGCCCGCGACTCCGTCCGCGCGGATGTCAGTCTTCGCGTCTTCTACAGATTTATTATATTATGTATAATATATAGATTTATATTGATAAACCTAATAAATCTTTTGCTAGCATTCTGATGCTTTATCGGTTGCACTGGATTTATCTCTTTTTTTTCAATCGCTTGAATGATATAGGATGGGTCCTTGATGGGCATCGAATGCAGAAGTCTCGAATCAATTCAATTCTGACAGTAGGCAATTTATGTAAAATCTTGATAATGGTCCATCATTTCATTTTGCCTAAACGTTACATACTTTTTTATATATTCTATTTTTAACGAATGATTCACTCCAGTCCAAACAGCAAATAAGCAGACTTCTGCTTCTGCAACGTTTAGTTGTCCCTGAATTTGGAAAAAATAGTCATGATTCTTATCTATGACAAAAGTGTTATTTTTTGCATTGTATTTCAAATATTAAATTTTTTTTTAACCGCATCTTCCGCATTCATGTCTTTTGCCGGAATTAGACATTTAACTTCTACTAGTCCCATTTTCCCTTTTTGATATGGGAGTGTATAAAGTAAATTTTTTAGATATTTCTCGTTATACTTTTAAAAAGTTATTATTGTCATTTTGCTCATTAGAGCTAGCGCGCACGAGCAACTTTGTCTCCGCAACTATTTTGTCTCTCCAATCAATTTGTATGGGGAGCTGCGTCGCTACGTGCGCGCACTTTCATACGAGCCCATGGGTGGAGAGACAAAATAGTTGCGGAGACAAAGTTGCTCGTGCGCGCTAGCTCTTAGGTAAAGTTATTTCGATATCAGTTTTAAGTTTTTTGATACCTGCAATAATAACGTCATAATCGCCTGCACATACATATCGATTACACCCTGTATACAATCCACCATCCACATTCATAATGTTTTCCTGTCCTCCTCTCCTTTACGCTGTTCACCGATACATTTGAAATGAGTAAATCTGCTACCACTGAAGGATGTTTCATTGTGATCAGCAAATTTTCACCACTGTTGTCGATTATTTGTTTTTCATTTTTAATCAGCAATTGGGAATCATCAGTTTTGTTTTTTGCAGATTGGTGATGTACCCTAACAATACGTCGAAAAGGGAAAGCATCAACAAATTATCGTTTTCGTCCTCTTTTTTTATTCTTCGCGTCTCTGTTACTTCTGTTTGTTTAGTTCTCAACACCCACTGAATTTTCTATGTTATAATGATCTTCCATTACATCTGAGTTTTGATGATGTGATGATAATCCATTCGTTTTAATATTGGTACTTAGAGTTGGTAGACTAAACTAGAAATGGCGGACTAAATTTGTCAGCGCGTCTGTAAGATCAGAATATAAAACCAACATCCTGTATTTAAGTTACAAAATTAATAATCAAACAAAATGCCGCTACGTTGAAAATGACTAGAAGAAAAAATTAAAACACCTCGGATCAATTTTGGAGTAAACAAATCATTTTTCCCCGTATGGGGGTTTCCCCTTATGAACTTGGGAAGTTCAAGTTCTCAATACAAGTTTATATTATATTTCGTATTTCTCAAACGAAAAATAAACATTTTTGGAACTTCAAAAAAATTATATTATAAGAAAATTTATGAGCTTACTTTAGTTTTAAAGAAATATACATTATACATCCCTTTACTGACACCCCGTAAAATAAAGAAATTGTTGCCAATCACCTTTGCAATCTATTTGGTTTCATTAACTTTATGTTCGAAGATAATTTTTTTTCTAGTAGTTACACGCGTATTTTTTTCGTTTATTTTCCATATCGAAATCAAATGTTTAAAAATACGAATATTTGCACAAAACTAAGATAAAAATAATCAATTAACAAAAATATTAAATTTAATGAAGTAGAGCAACTTTCACTTCGGTATGAAGGAAAATCGAGCGTAGAGCACACGTCAGAACGCTCCGGCCCAAGGAGCGCGACTAAAGAAATTCGCTAGGATTTTTCCTAATTATTTTAAATATATTTTTAATATTTAAAGAATTATCAAAATTAAAAAAAAAAATTTTTTAAGGATTAATACTCATTGGTCTTCAACCAACTCGAATAAATTAATGGAAAAAATAACTTTTAGCAGTATTTATCAATAGATTTTGTAAGGCAAAAAATGGGAAATTTAATGAATTTATAACGTTCTAATTAAGAAAATCATAAGTTTTTCGGAAATTGTATTCAGCAGTTTTTAATAACGACTATATAAGGATAATAATGCGCTGATCAGATTGTGTAAATTGTAATCGGTTGCAACGTAGTGAGTGCACAAACTTAGCTCGAAATGTCTTTGGGGGAAAGAGACTTATCTTGAAGGCCTGATTAAGGTAAAATAAAGTAACTTTATAAATGTGAAAAAATTCACGCGCATTGCGTATATATAACACTAATTGATAAACAAGAAAAAAAATTCAGTTTATCATTTCATTAGCCGGGAAAAAATTGTCAAATAACTTGTAGAAAACGCAATTTTGCTAGACTGCAGCCTTAATATTCATATTCATTTTGAAAATATTTGTTTCAATTTTGATATTAAGCAGTAGGTATATATAAAATCGTAGTATCAAACTAAGAAAAAATATCTATTGTGCACTTGATTGAATAATGAAAGCAATAATTTAACAAAGGTACCATTAAAACTGAAAACTCTTAAGCAAATCTAATCTTATCCCAGTTTAGCAGTTCTAAACATAGCCCGCTAAAGGTGCGGCCACACGGGGGTGTAGCCGGACTTCCTGTGCTGTGGCCTGTGTGCCCGCCGTGTGTGGCCACACCTGTTGCCAAGTATCGGCTCAACACTTTGATATCCACATTACGATCACAGGCATTGTGCAACACTGCGAAACAATAGCCATCGACGCGTCGAGCATTATCAACGAGATTTCTAACTCATTTTGATAATGAAAGTTTTTGTATTTTTTTTATAAGTACCAAAGGTAAATTGGACTTTTTGGCTATATCTGGTGGTTTTTACTTTTCGATTTTCGAAGGTAGATAATTAAGTTAGATAACTATCGATCGAAATCGCACTTCAAACTTCATCTAACTAACTAACTGTAATTTTTATTTCCATCCCTATTCAGTGATAGGTATTGTGGAAAAGATTTGTGTAACTGTTGAGCTTCGGTATGTTAAGTGCATTTGAGTTTCCAAAGAATTCGATAGCAAATAAAAGCGAGGAAGTTCAAAGTTTCCGAGAGTTCTTTATATTTGTTGAGGTGAACTAAATAAACGAGTAAACATAAACTTTACTACGTATTTTTGTTAGAAACGAATGTTGGATCCTTTTGCGATGTTGTCTATTGGGCATTGGCGTCAATTGAGATATTAAAAGGACTTATGGCTGGTTCACACTTTGATTAGTGTGAGTGCAGGTGATTAGTGCGAGTGCAGGTGTGTAGTGCGAGTAGTGTCCAATTGACTGCGAGTGCAGGTGATTAGTGCGAGTGCAGGTGTGTAGTGCGAGTAGTGTCCAATGGCTGGTTCACACTTTGATTAGTGTGAGTGCAGGTGATTAGTGCGAGTGCAGGTGTGTAGTGCGAGTAGTGTCCAATTGACTGCGAGTGCAGGTGATTAGTGCGAGTGCAGGTGTGTAGTGCGAGTAGTGTCCAATTGACTGCGAGTGCAGGTGATTAGTGCGAGTGCAGGCACGCTGCGAGTGAGGGGGAAGGGAGGGCGCGCGGGACGTGGCTACTCGCAGTCCACTCGCAAAAAAATAGAACACGCTTCTATTCACTTTACTACACAGCCTACTAAACACTCGCACTAAACAGTCGCTGTCCACACGTAGTACTACTCATCACCTGCACTCGCACTAATCAAAGTGTGAACCAGCCACAATTGACTGCGAGTGCAGGTGATTAGTGCGAGTGCAGGCACGCTGCGAGTGAGGGGGAAGGGAGGGCGCGCGGGACGTGGCTACTCGCAGTCCACTCGCAAAAAAATAGAACACGCTTCTATTCACTTTACTACACAGCCTACTAAACACTCGCACTAAACAGTCGCTGTCCACACGTAGTACTACTCATCACCTGCACTCGCACTAATCAAAGTGTGAACCAGCCATTAGGTAAAATAACTAAATCCGAAACAATTATCTCTTCCTGGTCCTGCATAAGTTGATTCATATGAATTTGGAGATGGATATGCACGATACCACGATCACTGCTTCTTCACGTAAGAACTAGAGGAAGTCCGATGAAACAGATTATATTCTGGAATTAGGTACATATTGATTCCTATATTGTAAATATTTCTCTATAGTCTGTGCCCTTGGGGGTTGGACCATAACAAAAAGTACACGATTATAGCATACAAAACAACATTCCTTGTATGGTGTAACTCGTAAGTAATAAGTATACCGTGGAATGAAGATGTCATTGTAAGATGTAACTGATCAACATACAATGCAACGAATATAGGTTTGTCGGGATTGCTGTCGACTGTTGAGCAACGAATTCTTTGGCGAAATGAATAATAAACCCTTATGGGACAGAATACATTGATTACATGAATAAGTATGAATGTATACAACTATTATGTCCATTGATGTGGTTTATTTATGTGTACTTTAGTTTGAGTGTTATAATGTCATGAACCTACCATAACTAGGCATTTCAATTTAAAATTACTAAGTATAAAATGTCTTACTGTGTGTTTATTTATTATTATATGGTTATATGGTTATATTATATGGTTTATCCATTAGAAAAACATTAAAAATCATAGCTTTCGTCTTTATAATATGAAGACGAGTACGAAATATAAGTAATTTTATCATCTCTGACGCAAATCTGTCAGAATTATGAATGAGACTTTCTCTTATTAGCGACAATACGTCTTAAAACGCAAAAGAAAGTTAAATGAGAAATATAATCCATATTACTCACATTACATAGCAGTTATTATGTGAACTTGCGTATTACGGAATGATTACGGAATATTATTTTGACAAGGTTATTGTCTCGAAGTTTTATTGCCTACTGCTTGGTTTAGTTTTGGTTTCATATCCGCTCTCACGGGTGATGTTTTTAAACTCTGGCGACAGTTGGATCCTTGATTAAAAGATAATTGTCTTATTACTGGTGTTATAACGCATTGTAAGAATTAATTTATATTTTATAAGATTTTAAGGAAAGGTTAGCAGTTTCCCTTAAGTATGCCATTTTTGTGTGATGGAACAAATGCACGATATTAGATAGGTATGTACGACATGACGAGCATGTATCATTATAGTTAGGTACCTATTTGTTACAGTTTTGAAATTAAATAAATCTCACCAAGTGATCAGCAACGGTTATGGGATTACGGTTATATTTTGGGATATTGATATCAGGATTCAGGAGTCAGGACTAAGTTCGTAACAGAAGCACTTTTCACACTGCATCAAAATTACACAATAATAGATATATCTACATAATTAAATTTTCATATGTAACCCACATAATTGAGTTTCCACTTACCCACACGTTTTTCCTCATTGGCATCGTTGTTATCTTTAGGATTATCACTTTAATTTTCTCTAAATCGGGATAATAATATTATGGCCCTTTATAGTCACTTAGCATTTATATGCTATAAGAGGACTAAGTATTGATCCTTCGCACCAGTAAGCAGGGACACACCTGAGTGACCCACTAAACGGAAGCCACTTGGATGACGGGAAACGATGCGTTTTTTCGGGTGTATCCTCATACCTACCTACATTTTATTACTTTTACGTTTTTGTTTTATTATATTGAATGGGTGAGCGAAGTTTACACAACTAAGATAATTGTTTGTTTATTTAGAGATGTTTTTTTATTATTTCTACACGATATAGGTAACTCAAAAACTACCTATTTGACTTTATTCAATTAGCTTTGAAAAATATTATTTAAAATTCGTCAAATAGTTTTTGAGCCTCATTGAACATTTTTGACTGGCTAGGTATATTTTTGAGTTCCCACAGATCAATCGGAAGTCGGGTCAAGCGGTTGGTTAATATAACTAAGTAACATGTAAGTTATACTTTAAACTTTAAAGTTTAAAGTATAGGTAGGTACTTAACATGTGAATTTGTTAAATTTTAACTGCCTTAATACAGTTATCATGGATTTTATAAAATTATTTAACCTCAATATGTAAGTTATTATAAAAAATGTACTTGTTTAAACAATTAAAAATACTTGAAATAAGAATAAATGAATATTAATAATCTAACTTTTGTAAATAGTTTTTTTATTTTATCACGGACAAACAAAAGATATTAAATATAATAATTTCATTCCCACATCATATTATGTCTAACGTCTCATTGTTGTACGTAAAAATATTATAAATTCTAATTTTAAGGAAAAAATCTATTAAAATTTGAAAATAAAACGTACGGTCTATCAATTTTCTAATAAGTGCTAGGCACGTAACGCACGCGTGTACACGTTTTCGAAAAGATAAATACGGTGGTTTTATGAGGTCCAATTTTTAGAACTCAACCACAGAATTTAAAAATTAAAAATGTCTCAAGTCCAACATCTAATTTTCTGTGAATAGGGAACAGCGATTCCCATTTCCCACCCGCGCGTAGTCTGACTGACGGCTGTTGCCTGTTGTTGTTCACGCGAAGTTTAATTTATATTTTCATTCATCATTTAACCGTCGAGCGCGTTGCACGTTCCTCAGCGCCGCGATTTTCGAATTAAAACGATCGTAAAATAACACGCGAATTTTAAAATAATTAATTAGTGAGTGAGAGTGGAGCTCGAGCACTGTTGTGGAACAGCAGTTATGTGTGCATTAGTTGTATGCTGATTTCATTATTTTGGTAAGTTTTCTATTGTTTATAGTTAAGTGCAGTGATCTTGTTTTAATTACGGCTAGATTACTTTTACGATTATTTTTTATGTAGGTATATATTTCTGGTGACTGTGATAACCCTTTCAAAAGGTTACTTTTTACTTTATCGGGTAGTGCTATAGAGAAAAAGTTTTGTTAATTATGATAATATAATACATATTATAATAATGTACATAACTACTTAGTATGTACTATGTATTTAATATTTATGCGATATGTTATACTTACCTAATTTACAGATCCATCTTCTATCTAATTGATAATTGGTAGGTAGGTACCTATATTAGGTATGTTATTATTTATATTAAAAAAAAACAATCAAATCTTATTAGGTTGTTTAGTTACTAGGTATGATTTTAGGTACCTACTTAGACAATCTGGCGATAGTTATAGCAGTTTTGTTTACACAGATAGGTACATATTAAGCAATATTGCAAAAATGCAATTTGTGTTAACGTGGACTTCTTTTGCTTAAGCTTCTTAAATTATTATTATCTACCTTAACTAGGTAGGTAATTACCCGAAATAGTTAAATAATAATAGTAGAATATTTTTTAACACTAACACCTTTCTGCGAAATACCTATTGTAATACTGTGTTATTATTAAATAGCGACTGTTAGAAATGTAAAATGTGTATCCTATAGGTAGGCATGTATATTGTATTGTATTTCATTTATAAATCATCATTGAGTTAGAAGTTTTCATGAGTTTCGACTATAATCGCATAGTTATAAATGAGCGTAATCTATCACAGAGCGAGATCATAATTCATTACAGATAAAATCATCCAGTACATGTAACTCCAATGATAGTTTATCTACATTTAAAAGAAACCCGTCTAACCGTACATGTACATAATGTTTGTAATAAATACACGTACAAAAAATAATAATATACCTAATTACCTAGGTAACATCTAAACTATTCCTAAGTGTACCTATTAATATTTTTAAAACCATTACATTATACTAGGTACCTAACTAGGCATGTACTTTTTATTTAATAATATTAACAACGCTAAAATGTCTTCCCAATTAACTGTACCAATATAAGAACACAATTTTTGCATACCTGTCACCCTAAAAAGGTACCCTTGATAAGATAACATTCTGGAAATACCGAGCGTGAAACAAAAGGTTTTTGAGTATTTAAAATGAATAGTAATAATCTTCTTCCAGTTAATAACGGAGTAAGTTAACAAATAGGTAATAACAGTGAGCAGGTAGACAGGTTTAGAATAAATAGTGTTTCAAAACAAGTCCATTTCACACCCCCTAAATTTGTTTCCTGTATGAGACGCAAATACTCAAGCCCGCCAACACTTACTGATTGTTGTATAATACGATATTAAATAATACAATATTTTGGAAACAATTTGTCCATGTTTGCTAGCTAAGGCGATTGCGAATATTATAAAATACGTACAGAAAGTACGTCGTACCGCGTACGTTTAACGTACGTCTCATAAATGTACACGTCGCGTCGTGTGGGTTTAAAATCATTTAAAAGTTCTCAAAAGACAAAAACAAGGCATAAGTATCTATTAACTATTAAGTGAAGGACTTTTTAGTAATTATACATTTGTATACCCTAAGAAATTTTCAATGGCGGAGTTATGAAAATTACATAAGCCTAAGTGCTGCAAAACACGAGACGTTGCTCTTCGCAAGCTTAGCGCCGAAACAATGGCCCTTTGACAAGAAAGGCCTTTTGGATCCGCTGTCTTGGCTTTTGTATAGCACTATACACTACAGGCTTTTAATGATACGAAGCTAAATTAAAACTTCGCTAATAATGGAGGAGGTCTTGGGTACTTAACAGTTTGAGCAAACGAAATAAATTATGGAAATCCCCGGGAATAAAACTAACCTACGTGAAAATACTTAGTACCTATGTAATATTTAATACAATCCGAAAATAAAAGAAAATTAATTATGAAGAAAAAAAATCAAAAAAAGAATAAACATTAAACATTTCGTTTATTTTTTTCCCGGTCCAACTAATATATTTTAAAATTCGAATGTTGGCGAAGACATAGCGAAGACGAATGGGTGGATAAGGGTGGATTGTATTCAATCACGCGGTTCGCCAGAAAGGCTCGTATTATTCGTAGGATCGGCATGATATTTTTCATAGATACAGCTTTTAGTCTGAAGATGATGAGCAATGAATCCTTTTACTTAGATTGATGCGTGTGTGTGTGTTTAAAAAATAGAGCATTACTAGATTATGAGAAAATTATGGAAATAAACTGTTAAACGGTTACACATCGTGTATTCCCGGTCAACGTAACATTCAAGACTTAAAAAGCATAATCTACATTTACAGAATGGCAATGCGTAAACGTTCACTCTGTAATAAAAAATACCACATATCGTAGTACGATTTCATCAAAGATAACGAGGAATAAATTACATAATTCGTACGCATAAGGTCACCCGCTACAAAGGTTAAACGATTGTCGATAAAATTGATTAATTAAATAATGTAAAACAAAAGCGGCGTAATTATTGCATACAGAACCAGTCCCGCTTTTTGCGTTCTCGTACGGCGAATGCCATCTCCTTATTGGTCTGGCCGCCTGGTAACTCGGCGAGCAAAAACTTGGCCAAATTAATAACCTCCTCAGTACTTATTACGCGTTGGTCCTTCGAACCCGGAAATATGGATGTAAAAGTTACTTTACTGGTAACAAACATAGGTACTTATCTAGACAATGTATTGTTCGAAAATATTGTTTGGTTGTATTTTAGGTTTGCAAATAAACTTAACATTACTTAATATTTCTTTTGTTTCTCTAGTTAGGTCATTCATATATGTAAATGGCAAAGAGAAGCGATACAGATTGCACTACAAATAAAATTATTAATTTAAAAATCATCTTGTTTTGGGTAGTCAACATTCAACAATCAATAATATTAAATCTTACGTATTCATATGTATACCATGTACACATGATCTCAAATCATATTAATAGTAGTGAGATGATTAATTTGATGACAGCACAACTAATCTTAGGCCGTGTAGGCGTCTAATACACTTTTTATCTCAAACTTGCTCAAACTACATAACTTCGAGCACGTAATTTGTAAGTTACGTGAAGGAATTGTAATGAGAAGTCAATTTATGTAATTAAGAGTATCAAATATAGTTTTATCCTAGATATCACTCCACCTACGCCATATTACGATTCGTTTTTATGTAGGTAATTTGTCTATGATTTGATTGATATTATTGTAATGAACTTTCACTGAGTCCTGTAAATACATTAAAGAAATTATAAACAGGTATTTTTTAAGGTATTTTTTAAATCATACATCTAAATTACAATATTGTTTTGCTCTTCAATTACCTTATCAGCAAAATTTGTGAAACATCATCATGTTTCACAAATTTTGCGACGATTTGATGACGAATTTGATACTGACTTGGAATTTAATTCAAAGAAACAGCTTGTCCATATAACTTAGTATGTACAATAATTGCCCATAAAACTTATATTTTATGTATTACTTGCGCACAGTGGGTCATGAATGATTTATCATCAATTGCCGAAGCATAAATTCTATTCAAAAGTTGATTGATTGAATTAGTCAGCTGGTTTAGATTTAGAATTCGATGTCATTTTGCGAGTGGTTGTAACCTATATTTTCTAGAGCTTTAGTCATGTGATAATGTTGTATCGATGTATACAGAAAAGGAGAGGCTTTAGAGAACAACTAGCTGTGCCCCGTGGCTTTATCCGCATTTTTCCACTATCTAACACTAAAAAATTCAAATCGGAATCAGTAGATTCTGACATTAGCCCGTTCAAGGAAAAAAAAATTACATATACTTATATGATGTTTATATATGTATTATGTATAGATACATAGGTCTATTTTCAAAATATTAGGAATTTGGATTTTGGAACTTGGATTCAACTTCATAAGGACCGTGAGGGTGTATTATGTATCGCAATGAAAAGCAACCCTCTATATTTTCACGATGAATAACCGAGGACTGAGGACTGGAGTATATGAGGTACCTAATCTTTCGTTAATACTTTGTGTGGTTTTCTGCTCAGCATTTTTATTGAAAAAGATATGGATACTTACATACCTACCTAGGTACCTATTTTAAGAAATAGCATTTACTTTTAAGACCGAATTATCGAATAAGGGAATTATTTCACATTTAAGGTAGGTACTTAACGATAAAATAAGAAAGATACATATTTCAAATCGGCGAATACTCGAATGTCACCCATCAAATAATTTATTTAATTACACTATCATATTGTAATGTATGGCATCATGTGATCTACAAGGTCTGAAAATTGCAAATTAATAACTAAGTTTTAATCGTTGATGTGTTTCGGAAGTGGTCGGTTACCATAATTGCGGTCTTCTCACATGGCCTTGTGCGTGGGAACTGTTATAATATAATATATGCCATTCATCATAACATCATTTGAATTGAAAATTATCTGTGGTAATCTGTTTACACATTCATTAACGACTTTGTGATTGAATCGATATTTGAACTTCGATTAATTCGTTATTAATTAGGTATGCGACATTAGTTTTAGTTTGGTATTATTGAATTAATGAGACAATAAACATAATTATAAATTGTCATAGACATAGCATTTATTTAGAAACAAAATCCTATTTTTCACACTGTTCTTAAAATTAAGAAATAGCTATCATTATAATAAATAATCAAAAGGAAATATTTTATTCAAATTAAGTCAACACATGCTTGTATATTTACGTAAGCCCACCCCGAATTCTCGAGTTTGAAGTGGTGGACAAGTTCATGAATATAAATATACCAATTTGTATTTATAAACGAACACAGAGACGTTCCCCGTTTGGAATAAAAGTCACATTCAATTTATGCATCTCGCGGCGTGTACAGGAAATCATTCCTGGCGGTAACAGCTGTCATTAAATTTTTTTGGCGGGTAATTTTCATTGGCGTACAGGTACGGTAGAATAGTCTGTACTTAAATAATGAAAAAAAAAAGTAATTCCTTCGAAATAAATGTGAAATTTGTATAATGAAGATGAATTAAATAATAGTAAATAGTATCTTACAAGTAAGTATATCTTACACTACCTGTTAATATAAGACCTTAGTATAAGACATACATATGTATATAACATTTAAAGAAATTGATGAAATGGTGACTAATTTATAGACCAATTTAAATAGTATTGAATATGCGTAAAATAACACGACGAAGAATGTAACGAAAACAAACCATAAGCCAACTGAAAGTAAACATGCTTATAAAAGTCGGTGTTTCATATAAAATTGACACAGATGTTCCTTTTGCGTCGAAATTATTATTATATCACCACAGTTAATGCGAATAATCGTAAATTAAACGGTTATTGTGAATTTCAAGAGTTTTAAAGGACAAAACTGCAGCCTTACATGGTCTACAGAAAATAGTATCATAAAACATACACCTTGAACTTTATCGCTATAAAATATTTAATTTACAGATCAATTACGTGTTTTTTGTTCGCTTTAAATGACTTTATCGTAATGTTATCGGCGTGTTTGATCGCCGCACGCCGGTCTAGGTTACCTTGTTTATTGCAGATTTTGATCTTTTGGAATTTTATCCCGATTATAGCCTGATCAGTGATCTCTGGTGATCTGGAAATACAAATGCTGTTGTACCTAGAACATGATTTAATTTTAATAAAACTCAAACGGTTAGTATTCCGTGCTATGAACAAGCTAACTTTCGCCATTTTTATAAATTTTAGTTATTGAAGGTTACGACTCAATACAATCCTGGAATCTAATCCTTGATTTTTATGTGAGAAATTTCTGGAATTTTCTATAATAGTATCGCATTAACCAAGCATTTACAGTCCGTTTGTCATAGCTGTGGCAGTTGAAATTATTGAAGTTAACATGACCTTTACCGTGAGATTGTGATCTCGTCGCTATTTCAAATTGAAAGTATATAAAGCAGAGTAAGTAATTACCTGTAGAACATACCTATGTGTTATTCGCTTTTGGAATCGATGTACAAAGAAGCAAAAATTATAATCTATTCGTCTGATTAAAATCAATGATCGAAATATCGGGCGAGGAATCTCAATTTTTAAAGAAAAACAAAACAAAATATATCTGATCCTGAATATTAAAACTATGTACATAGTCGTAATTAGGCTCTGAACTTAACAATCAACTAAGGGCTAATTTTTCAATCTTTGGTTAAAACTTTAAAAGTTAAAACTTATTCGTCGAAAAACGTATAAAACTATCATTTCAAAATGTATTCTTATTGCCCGGAATTGACTGTTTACAGGTGACATTTTAATATTATCGTGTAATACTTTATTGGACGGATAAGTTAAAACTTATTGGTTAAAACCAGGGATTGAAAAATCGGCCCTAAGTGAAATAAATAGTAGGTAAAGAAACAGCCCGCTTCTACAATTAAAATTATTGATATGTTTTATTTATTATATCTTTTCCGCATATCATTAGGATTTGAAACGTATTGCAAATAACAAAATGTCTCAAAATAAACATTACCATGATTGGCATAACACTGCATTAAACGCACTGTAAATCTATACTAATATTATAAATCTGAAGAGTTTGTTTGTTTGTTCGAACGCGCTAATCTCAGGAACTACTGGTCCGATTTGAAAAATTGTTTCGGTCTTAGATAGCCCATTTATCAAGGAAGGCTTATAGGCTATATATCATTTCGCTAATACCAACAAGAGCGGAGCACAGCGGGTAAAACCGCGGAGCACACTAGTACTAAATATAAACGCACACATTATTTCTGCCGGCAATTATTGTTATAATCAACAGCGGGCCGATCGTACTCGTAAAGTAAATAAATAGCCGACCACCATGCATATCCCATAAATAGAAACATAAAGCTCAGCTTATACTCTCGCTGAGGCATTTCACGGTGTTATGATGAGTTAAGACGCGGATTAAATATAACTATTGCAGATCTATTTTCGTAATGCCTGGTTGCAATTGGAGGGTGTGTAATTGAAATTTAATATCGGTATGAGGAATAAGTACATTACAAATTGATGATGAAGTTTGAGATAGTTGAAACTTATTTTTTTAAGCGTACAAGCATGTGTTTATCTCTTCAAGGTATAAATGGTTTAACTTGTCCAATCTATCACTATAAAATATGAGAAAGTCTGCCTGTCTTTCTGATTGTGCGTTTGCACTTAAATTTAACGCTTGAATGACAACGTATCTGGATGATTATAACAGTAATAAAAGTGGGGGTTAAAAACTTACTCGAGAATATGAAGCCAGCTTAACATCGGATATTGGGAGGGACGATCACCCATAAAAGTACACTATTTACTTTGAATTACTGTTATCCTAGATGACTTTATCAATCATGAGCCTGACTTTATTGCTGCACTCTCACGGTCGGCTGCAGACCTTTCAAAGTTATTGCTTGGCTATGTAACATATTATAAATAAACTTACTAACTCTTTATTGACTATATTTTAAGCTTTTTTAACCGCCTCTTATAATAATTTAAACCATCGCCCATAAGTGATATTATTTTACAAGTACTAAACTATTTTATGCTTGTTAAAATTTAAGAAGAATTCGGCCATTCTAGTGTGAATACAAATATTGTTTTTGGAAATTGTAATATTTAAAACATTGCATATACCACTATCAATTCTCAAACTCAACAGTTTGTGGAATTGATTGTCGTTAGTTTTTATTTCATTGTTAGAATGCGCACCATCTGATACCATAACCAATTACTATTAGTAACCTTTGCGAAAGCTAAGACAATATTTCCATCATATAGAACAATTTATATAGCATAATATATACATGTTTAAATAATATGTAGTATTTAGTGTAATGAAATGGCTCCTTCCTCGTCTAGGTTTCCATATAACTATTATCTTGGAGAATACATCGCTTCTCAGAAGATGTGTCTTCCTGGACCGTGTGGCCACTTATGTGCAGTTAACATAACTTTCAAACTATCGGGAATTATAAAAATAAGCATATGTGTATTTTACCACAAGAGTAAATCTTACCAAATTGTTACCATTTTCGTATGCGTTTCGTTCACCGGAATATTATAATATTTTTTTGTGCTTTAGTGTGTTCAAGTACAACTATATTATTTATTATTCTGCAACTGTACATACTGTAAATACAAACTGACTGAATAACGCTTCTAGAAGAAGTCTAATTGCATAAATAAATGTTTCAGTTTGAGTATTAAAAATGTCTTAATTTGTATAGGTAATTGATACATAGTCGTGTTAAATCCAATCCGAGATTTATTAGTTACTTAGGGCTTAGGCATTCGGTAGTCGGTACGCCTTGTAAAATAAAATTTAAGAACTAAGTAAACTTAGCTTAGATTACTTGTGCTAAAGTAAGTCATTACTCGTCTTAAACTGCGTCGCTCGTTAAGACAACTCATTAAGGTGATGAATTAATTTTTCTAACATTTACGGCCCTTTTTAAACCTTCGTAATTTTTATATTATTAAAGTTGTCGTGATGAAAATTCTTGACAAGAAAGTTCAATAGTAACACAATACGTCTACCGTTTTAGAAACATGATTCCATGATATTTTCTCGATAGAAAAAAAATACAAAGTTCTCATTGTTATTTTTTTTTAATCTCTGGCATCTTCAAAATAACAAACGTAAAGTTACGACTTTTTGGATATTAACTATAAAATATACAACCTATACGTCTACCGATTTAGAATTTTGAAATATGCGATGGTTTTGAAATAAACAAGAAATACTTGAAATTTGCGCGCGACCAGCCAATATAGCGAGAGCCGCCCTGTACCTTCCTACCCCGATCGCTGCACGAGTCATTCCCGCTACGGCCGTCACACGGGGAACTTGTGTCGCTCGCGCAATCGTAAAAAAGGGTGACAACACGATAAGACAAAATGAGACAAATGGGGACAATAAAGAAAATAAGAAGAAGAAACATAAAGGTTGGAGGAAAAAGAATGCTTACAATTGGAACAAATTAATGAAGTAAATTGGTTTTATTTTAAATTTGATGATAATTGTATTATAGACGATGTTTGATATGTACCCCTGTTTTAAGTACATAACGAATGTGTAAGGTTTTTTTCATTTATAGCATAGATAATCTTTTCAGAAATCCGGAATCCAGAAGGAAAATAAACCCACTGATTGTTCACAATGTGAACCCACTCCTTCGTTAGTACCTTTATTCAGTCAAAAATGTATGTTATCAATGCTCTACTGGTTTTATCGCATGATTCCATTTTTAGCAAAAAGCAACAAAGTGCAAAGAAATAAAAAATCATGGTGAACTTAGTGGAAGTATGGTGGACTGTAATATGGAACAGGAGCTCATTGGAGTAGTATTATATTTAAAAAAAATACGAAAAAATGTCAAGAATTACATTTCTTAGTAGGTGGTAGATAAGTATGTTGTATAAAGAATTTGATGTTGATATTTATTTCATTTATACTTACTACACCTGTGCGGGAAATTGCTTAGTACTAAAACAGGTTTATATTCATATTTACATAGTAATGTGAGTTTTCATTTCGAAAAATTTTGTGTAAGTATATTAAATTGAGTTCCTGGGTGATCTGGAAACACAATTGGGCCCGGAAGATGGCGCTGCAGTCACTCCTCCTAATCACATGAACCGATTTGGATGAATATTTGTGTGCACATTTCATTGTTGTGTGATGATTGGTTGATTCGTTTTCACATTAGCTAATATTATGTATTTTTGTTGTAAACTTAAATTAATGTTTATAATACATTATTATTGGTATAAATAAGCCAGTGTTCGTCTCACATTGCTGTAACTGCCTACCTACCCTACCAGGGCCTAACTTTGTTCTGGCTATTTTATTTTGATTATTTGTAATGAATAATTACAATTATAATAGAGTGCAAAAAATAAATACATGCGTCAATATATTTTGTGTTTTTTTTTAAACAATTTTTTTATTTAAAAAAATATCATTCCGACCGCGGCTTTGCCCGCGTGGAATTAGGTTATATCGTGAATCCTGTTTTTTCCCACAGAAGTGTTCAGTTCGGATAAAAAGTATCCTATGTGTAAATCCAGGCAATTAGC
Source organism: Colias philodice (assembly GCF_061535455.1). Classification (NCBI taxonomy): domain Eukaryota; kingdom Metazoa; phylum Arthropoda; class Insecta; order Lepidoptera; family Pieridae; genus Colias; species Colias philodice. The sequence goes on along the minus strand of NC_143111.1, from coordinate 564,199 downwards.
TATATTTTATCAAAATTGGTAATGTAGTCTTGACGTGATTAAGTAACAACTAACAAAAAAATATACAAATTAACATCCAAAGTTTCGCATCAGTTGTACTGTATTAGTGATATCTTCCACTCTTGACTTTGACTGAGAAGAATTAGGGTTTATACTTTATAACTTCTTTCAGAAATAGTACCTTTCATTTCTGGGCATGATGTAATATCTACGTCAGCATCAAATTCTATCTAAATCAATTCAGTAGTCCGCGTTATTGAGTACCATTTCATTTTTTCAGAGTAACAATATTTTTTGTTATTTTAAAGATTATTTATAACCTGTACTATTTTGTAATAAAGTAAACATTACGAAATATGTAATAATAATTATTAATAATGTCTAAGTAGTTGTTAAAAAGAAGATTATTTGTTTATAAGCAAGAAAATAAAACCAATAAATCAACAATTAAATAAATGTATAACAATATTATAACTGTATGACGACTCCATACATGTTTGTCCCGAGTCGGCCAGCGGCAGCGCGGCGAGTTTGCAAGAATGACTTCGCGCACACCCGCGTTCGCGATAGCGAGCTATTAGACTCCGCCCGCCAAGCAGTGGATTTTTTTTTGTGTATCGTCTTAACATTAAGAAACTTGCCTTGATATTTTTACTGGTAGTTTCTAAAAAATCTTGTTATTTTATGATTAATTTTTCCAGTGTCTGTAGCTATATACAAAGAAAAAGTTTTTATTCTAAATTATTTTATAATATCTATTTTTATTTAATATCAATTTGAAATGATTAAAAAGATAGAGACGAAAGAGTGTAACATATTTCAGCATGTCGTAATTAATCGCATATAATTAGTTTTGTGAATATAATATTTGAATATATAAATTGATTATATAATAATGTTTGAATATAATGTTTGCTACGAAGCTTTATTTATTACGAATATTGAGTCACAAAAAATTCTCGTAGGTAAATTTCCTCAAATACCTCAGAGCGTTTCTCCGAAAGATTATCCTTCGCATACAAAACTCAACCTTCTTAATACCAAAAGTATTCATAAACGTCTTCGTAAAAAGGAATAAAAGTCGGATAAAAATGATCTAGGACGTTAGTGGTTGAACACTCGATACCGGCTTGGAGTTATCGCTAAGAGCCTGTATCCGACTATACGAATAAATACTCTTGTCTTGGAGATAATTTTGAATCCGTAATGGGTTATTGTCTTTCTTTATCTCTATGATGGTTATTGGTTACTATGGAATTGCTTTTGTTATCTTATTTTGTTTTAATATTTAGTTGAAGTCCACTTGAACAAATGTCATTCGACGAATGACATTTGTTGAAGTGGACTTATTCGTATAATCGTATTATTCAGATGTTTTATTGTGTTTTGGTTATCTGTGTAAATAATGTTATAGAAATTATGATTCAAATAACATTTTGAAAGCACTTAGCGTGTATTTACGACATATAATAAGAGTTTAATAATAATTGTTACCCGAGGCCATAGATAGTGTCAAACTCTATGGCCAAGTCATTCCGTGGCAAAAGCACACCAAATTCTTAGGCGTCACTCTAGACGCGCACATGTCATTTAAAGACCACATTAAGGCAGTCCGTAAGAAAGCCAGCTATGTTCTTAGCCGGCTCTATTACCTCATTAACAGTCGCAGTAAAATGTCCCTTAGAAATAAGGTGACACTTTACAAAACGGTGGTCCGTCCAATCCTCACTTATAGTAGTGTAGTTTTCGCGCATTGCGCCCCCAGCTCCATACACAAGCTCCAGACGATTCAGTCGCGGTTCATGAGAACGGCGACTGGAGCGCCCTGGTTCGTGCGTAACGTGGACCTACATAGGGACCTAGAACTCCCCACCATAGCCCAATGGATGAAGCAAGCGTCTAAACGCTACTTCGACAAGGCTAAAAACCACCCCAACCCATTGGTGACAAAGGCCATCGCATACGTCGCGAATCCCGATCCCACTCGTCGTCGCAGGCGGCCAAGACACGTCTTGGACGACTCCGACGACGACATTACCAAAGCTAACGCACGGCTAGACGCGGCGATTGAAGCCCAACGTCGAAACAACCGCGACACCGCACACACCACAGCAGAAAGCGTACACCGTCTTCGCCGGCGAAGACGAGGTCCCTTGTTCCGCGTTCCCGCGCCCACCCGGGTGAGCGCCCGTCCGATTAGGGCCCTTCTGGCCTCCTCCACTCAAGCGACAGCTCAAGCCGAGGTTCGTGGTCCCCGTCAAGGGGGGACGCCCTTGTGCATGTCGCTACCAGGGTGAACCTTCAGTTCACCCCCGCGTCCGCGTTAAAATGTAGAAGCCCTTCTGGCTAACATTGAGAGACACCACACAAAAAAAAAAAAAAAAATAATTGTTAGTGTTGTTATAGTTTCAATTATAATTTATCTTTAAGGTTTCAAATCTGATTTAAAAATAACATCAACCTATGTCTTCTAGGTCTTTCCATGATTATATTTCTCAAGAAATAAATCATTCACTCACATACAGTCGATCGCATATCCAAGAGCATTTGTTTTTTAGTACGCAAGTTTTATGGTCGCCGAGCGGTAATAACTCGGGAATAATAAATCATTTACGTTGTTTATAAAATATGCTAAGAAATAGCTAGTTTCATGTTGCCCTAATTGAAAAATGTATATAACAATTTATGCTAAGCTTTATTTAAATGCAAATAACAAGGATGAAGATAAGCGGGTATATGCGTGTATGAGAGAAGTTGATTTGTGCTTGTCAGAGGAATAACTTATGCTATAAACGTGATATTGTTATTTTGCATAAAACATTAAGGACTTCACTTTTGTTTCAGGTATGTTTAAAACTTAATTTCAAAGACAAGAACAGATAGTTTGAGACATCATCCATGTAAGGAAAACTCGACCAAAACATAAAAATAATAAGTATTATTTCTAACTAATCAGGAAAACGACCATACTTTGCAAATATTCGAAAAGTATAACAATGTTTTTATTATTGCTTACTCGAATAAATATTATATGTGCCAAGTATTTTGATGCTATTTGGCAGTTTTTGCGATTTGAGTATCACGTGCGAGTTTTAGACTGGTTTTAATCCGGAAGACTATCAATATTGCGATTCGCTTTATTCGTATCTGTATAATTCTGTTCTATATAATAGTCTCCTCAAATAAATTTAATTGAAGTGTCGACTAGGAGATTTTTTAATTAAATCTTCTGAAGGATCTAATATAGATAATATGTTTCCTGTAATACAACAATATTCATATCCTTTTTTTATTACAACTATTCAAAGTTCAATAGTTGGAAGTATTATTACAAGTATTATTACTTGTACTAAGTCCTATAGTAATCTATTTAGTACCTAGGCCATTGAATATAGAGAAAATACGGCAACTTTAATTTTAGGAAATAATAAATGTTGCCTGTTTATAGTTCTCATAGTCACGGTTTATAATATAATAATATAAGACTATTAAAAATAACAATTAAGTAACACACCGGGTAAAAAACCGCGACTCAATTTATATCTGCAACCAATAAAAAAAACTTCACGCATACTTGGTTAGGACTATTTAAAATATTACATACAGTGATTATTGTCAATTATAACGTGTCGCTCTCGCTGAATTAACACGAACACGAAATATTGATTAGTTACACTAAAATATGCAACCGTTGCATCTGCCTTGCCTTGACCCGCGCAACGCATTCCTAACCGCCTGCGATGCGAGATATTGTTTCTGATTTTTGGTAATTTTTAGTATACGTATGTTTATCCCAAGACTGAAGGCGTAAAAATGGATAACATGTTTTTTTTCGTCCCTCGATTTAAACTTTTTACGCGTACCATAGGAATTAGGTCTCACACGAAGGTTGCTAATTTTGGAAAACTAGACAGATTACCAATTGACCAGGCTTCTTTTATATCCTGCGGGGTAAGGTAATTCGCTAATTCTTTTTATTACCTATAGGTGCAGTTTTTTTTTATTTGGTACTATTGATGCGATAGAAAATTAAATATACATTATATCAATTATATCCAACTTATTTATTTCGTTAACTTCAATAAAAGCATCCACACGGCTTCGCTGTCAATCCGTCGTTTGAACCAAGTTTGAACTAATTCCGACATTTTGACATTTCCGCATTTCGACACCTTTGGTGCATCGGAGCTCTTTTCCGGTGTAGTTCACAAGTCGCTTTTAAATTGGGATTATTTTTGTGTTAACTGTATCGTTATTGTTTAAATTAGTATTTCTTTAAATATTTTAATTAAAATTATCAATTTTCTTAATACTTTGTTCAAATTTTCTTATTACAAGAATCCTTAGGGTAGCGATACCTAAACTGTTTAAAATATGTACTTATCAAAATCAAATTGAATACGATTGCAAAACTTTAACAAAAAAAATAGCGTAAGTTGCGTGCGCTATACTGGCGTAAAATATTCAGAAAATACCTACAAATGAAAGAAAACATTGCTTACCCGTGCTTCACAGTACTCTTACAAACTTTATCAAGTTTACCTAACATAATGAAGACGTCTGTGAGATCTATTAGTGTTTACCTGCTGCGCCTGCACCGCAGGAAGTTGCGTCACTGACCGGACGAATATAAACTTTGGTGAGAGGTGTCGTCTGCGGTCTGTCCTGAACACCTTATTTCAGCTGGAATACTTTATTGCATCTTCTTCGTAGGAACAAAAAAGATTTATATATTAGGTGCGAATGCTTACTACGAATAGGTACTATAGATTAGGTCGCGGTAGAATTCCAACCAATACCCGGGGCCCCATCATTAAAGCGGCTCGACGGAACACAGTGGGGCTTTAGTCGGTAAGAATCCGACATAACCCACGGCACCATCCCCGGGGGCCGTGAGTATCAATGCATGGTTTCCCTTCTTAAAAAAAAATAAGTACGTTAGAACTTAGATTAAAGAAAACTTTTGATTTATAATCTGGGACGACTACTTAAGAGTTAAGCAAACCAAAGTATAGGTACAATATTTTTATACATACTAGAATATTAACCGTATTCATTTTCATTGTTGTTGTTTCCGGTCAAAACCGATTTAGTCTTCTGGGAAATAATTACAATAATAACAAATCATGACGTCACAAAATGACAATTGATTTGACATTGACAGCGGTTCTTTAAAGACGCGTTTAGTATAAAATTATTTTATTGGCGCCATATATAATGTTTATTAAAGTCGTTCCTTCAGGACTATGAATTTTCATAGATAGTAAAAAAGTAATAAAAATACCTATAGGTAAGTATAGGTAGTTGGTAAATGCACGGGCAATTTCTTTTATTATATTTATGTATATTTTTTACAAAATCCATTTCTTTTATTTCAATTGTATTGTACACGCGTATTGTGAAGAGCCCTTAGTGTTGACATCAAAGCTAGGGTTTAGGGCTTAAATAATAGTATGGGGGAGTTGCTATAGGGAAACCCGCATCCCGTCAATTATATAGTTAAAACTTATTTGATTTTACCATTTTTATTGACTCTTAATTTAATTGAAGAAATCTTTCTGGGAAATACGATCAATTTCTAAATGGCAATTGAATTTTGAAGCATAAAGCTTCTCATATATGTCTGTCTGACTATACCATTATAACTATTATAATATAACCATAACATCTAAACCACAGAAAACTTAAAGAAGTGACTGAAACATAAATTGCTTGAAACACTACATTATACCGCGCCCTGAGAGCCCTGCACTTCGACGTGACACCCTTGAGAGGCGCGTTGAGACGCACTGCGTTTAAAACTCCTGTATTCAATGAAGCAGAAAGATAATCTTATTCTCACCTTGTTTAAATATAAACAAAATAAATATATATAAATGAAGGCTACATATAGGACCATAAAAATATGAGTCCGGAGTAGAGATAAAGCAAAAGTAAACGCATTCCGTATAAAATTATACAGTACAAAAATTATATTTCATATTTTATTTTGACTAAATACAATCTCATATATTATGATGAAGTCCTCTGATGAACTTCATCATAATATTTTGGCATTACAGCTGTTATAAGTAGGTAATACATTAAAACTTAAAGTCGAAAAATGTTCAGACAAGCAGACGCTTTCAGATCATTGAAATGTTCAGATAAAAGAACCATTTTTTTTCATCACAATTCTAAATTTGGAACTATTTAAAACAGACATTTTTTTCCGGGGAACAGAATACTTAGGTACGTATAAAGACGTAGGATTACACCGTGTCTTGTTATTTAGATTTCTATGATTACACCCTACGCAATTGTTTCGTATACGTACGTGTGACGTTAGATGGTGATCGTCATCTAACACGTCTGGTTTTTATCCCTCTTGACTTTTTATACTTTTGAGTGCAACACTTGTTTTCTAAACAACTAACTTCAATGAAGAGTGGTGCTTCAGTAGTTTTATCTTAAGAAATATTTCGTTAATTGATGGTGAGAAACATGCATGTTCTTATTATGAAGACTTTTTATGGGTTACAACTTAGAACCCACAAAAAAGTTTATTTGAAACTAGCAGTCCGCCCCGGCTTCGCCCGTGGTACATATTTACGTTTTCTCTACGTAAGAACCATCCTTGTACTTCAAGGAATATAATAAAAAAAGAATTAACGAAATCGGTTCAGCCGTTCTCAAGTTATGCGCTTACCAACACATTTTGGGATTCATTTTTATATTATAGAAGATAAATAGTCTTCTGTCGAAGCACAAAGTGCTGATTGATACACTTCCCGAGGGGTGAACTCTCTTAGGATATAGGAATTTCCGTTCGGTCTCCGGGGAAAATATTGTTTTTGATGTTTATAATACATGTTAGGTATGTATCTGCTTTGTGCTTCAAAAAATAAAAGAAAATGCGCAATAATGTACGTATATGTTTAAATAATTACACTCACCGGCACGGAATCTTGGCCACTTACAAATTTGCCGATAAAAAAAGTTTGAAGTGTTTTTCACGATTTTTTTGTATGCAGATATGTTAACATATTATTTGTTTAATTTTATGGTAAGAAATCATTAAGTTTGAGAATAATCTTTTACCACTTTTTAAGAGTTACTCGAAATTTGTGATTTGTGCGGTTAAGCCGAAGTTACGAATTGTTCGATTTAAATTTTTTTCGATATCGTTTATGCCGTTTTAAGATATTGTTATTGTTGTACTGTAATCAATGATCATAACAAACAATAAAAAATGCCGTTCACATCTGAACAACCTGCTCAGGCCATCACAATGTTAGACCAATGACTGCCGCAACATAAAGTACCTAATGTACAGTACGTACCACGTTCAGCGATGCACTATGCATAGAGAAGATACCAGGAGACTGGCAGCTACACGTGCAGACCAGGAAATGAAGGCGTGAGGTGCTCATCAGCTCTATAAGACCCGTTTATTGTTCAAGAGATACTCAGAAATGGCTTTCTGACAGTTTTTGAGATACGCCACCGGCTCTAAAACACCAGGATAATAAATGTGAGTGAGCAATCGGTGAGAAGACTAATGAAGGAAGTTAATTTGAAGGTTTGCAGACCAGCACGCCGTCCAGAACTCTTCAGATATCACAGAGAAGCACGTCTTCGTTTTGCACGAGAACATGAAAACTGGACCCACAGCCAGTGCGCTCGTGAGGTGTTCACAGATGACTGCTAAGGCACTTTACGAGCTTCAGATAGCCAAGAGTCAGTATAAAGGAGACGAGAAGAGAGGTTTTCACCCATCACCACGCTTAAACTGCGATTTTTCATGGAGGGTCAATAATGGTATGGGGAGGTATAAGTTCCGATGCTCACACGGAGTTCGTTATCGTAGATAATGGCTTAAATTTGATCAGGTATATCGAGGAAATTCTCCAGGAACATGTTCAGCCCTATTACACGTTTATCAGTGAAGAAAATTTGCTACTAATACACTATAACGCACGTCCGCGTGTCGTACGATGCGTATAAGAGTACCTTCAAGAGGTTATTATTGAAAAATTGGAGTGGCCAGCTCGTAGCCCGGATCTTAATCCAATAGAACACATCTGGGACATGCTTAAAAGAAACATAAAGTTCGATTCCAACCCATCACCAATGTTAGATGAGCTTATAAATACAGCTGGGGCCGTTTGGTACACTATAGCTCAAGTGGACATCAAAAATGTCTTCTAGAGTATGCCAGACTGGATGCAAACAGTGTTTAAGGCAAGAGAAGGAAACACCCTATATTAAAAGGTTCAATTTTTTTTATGGAAACGTTCTTTCTAATTTTTGTGCATTTTTTAAGAAATCATTTAAATTTCACAGGAAAAGCGTAAATTCTTCTTTAATTCATATCTACGCGGTAGTACTTCTTATAAACTTCCAATTATTACTAAAAGTTAGTAAAAACATTAAAGTAACTAGTTTTGATTAAATTTTAATTGAATTTTGTAGTAGAAAAGAAATAGTGCTATTTTACGCAAAAATTTGCAGTGGCCAAGATTCCGTGCCGGTGAGTGTATTTACATAGTTTTCTTTTGTTTTTCATGAACGTCAGAAAAGTGAAAAACATCGATCATAAGTAATGACATCATTGAGTACACATTATTACTTTCCTTGAATTAAAGAGTAACAAATAATTCGTCGATTGTTTGTTTTGTTTGTACAAATGTTTTGTGAACAGCCAAACCACTTGAATCGACACTTCAACTTTAATACTTTGGTCACGTTTTGCAGTTTGAACTCATTACATACGCAGGTACTTGTTATTTTAATTTCTGTATTTTAACCGACTTCAAAAAAAGGAGGTGGTTTTCAATTCGGCCGGTATTTTTTACTCTGATATTATGTAGAGTCCACTTTCACATTGAAGTGAAATAGGAACTGTGTATGTATGGAATCAGTTATACTGATCATTTTTTACGAAAAAGTAAGTAATTAGTAAAACTATCAAGTAAAAACCACTTTTAGGCAATGTGAAGCCATTATAGTGCAGGACGAATAAGAGGTTTTATATTCAAGCATTTATTATTATTATATAAGCGTTATATAAAGGCATAGGCAACAAAATAATAAGACACGTCACCGGTAATTATATAACTTATTAATATCTTACAGCCATACAAATAAAAACTTGCGTATTCAAACCTTATGCAATGAATAGATATGATAAGAATAAATAAAGAATAAGGATGTCATAATTTCTTACAAATAAATTTGGAATAACGTCTATGTAACTATGCTCAAGCTATGCAATAGGCGCGAAGCGGCAACGTAGCAATTCATTCATAAAATTATAAAAAACATTGAAATTGTCTACGGTTATGCCTTGGTGCTGTCATTTTGACGCTCGTTTGACTTCGTCGCATTTGTTGTAGTCCGTTTTCTTATGGGCATGCGTTTTCTTATGGGCATGCTTGTATGGAAAGGTATACATTTTTGAGTAAAGCAATGAAATTTGGTTCGAATGTTGTACTCGTCCACCTAAGCCCAAATCGCCTGGTAGCCAGTGTCTACTCGGCTAAACTGTACATTATAGGGCGTGGAGTTGAGAGTCGTAATTTTTTTTGTGGTTAGCTATTGTCCTATGGAACCTAAATCTGAAATTTCACAGCGCGAAAACTTTTTGTTTTTGAGTCACGAATTTTTGAAAATCGGAAAATTTTACTCCATTTTATCTTTGAAACGCGAACTTACTGTTATGACAGTGTCAAATTGACCTACAGCGATTGTCAAACGCGTTTCATTTCAGGTAAAACATTTCTATCTAACAAAAAAAATATTATAATTTAAATTTTATTTATGAAATTTGTATATTTTTTAACAACAACATTAAAAATAATTATTATTAAGTATAGTTTTTGTAAAATAGATTAAATAAAATAAAATTATTAATATTCGCAATTTATAATTTAACAAAAATATTAATCGAAGTGTCTAGTAGTCCGCTAAACGGATGAATAAAATAAATTAGTCGTCCGATTACCGGATGAATAAAATAATTTAATCGTCCGATTATTCGGATTACTAGATAACCTTTTAACACTAAAGCTAGTTGGGTTGGACTAAAGCAAAGGGGGCGCAGGACTTTTGATGGAGTTGGTGTCATTTTAACACCTATTTATTATTGTTTTATCGTAAAGATAACGCTAATATAAGCATGTTTTATAGGAACAACTTTTCTCTAAAATCAAAAATGGCGGAGATATTCACCCTCAATTCGTTAGGTTAGGTTTAGGTTAGGTTAGCCTTTAGGTTAGGTTAGGTTAGGTTAGGTTTCTTAAAAAAAAACTACACAGAAATAGGAGCCCCGCGAAGCGGGGCTCCGTCGACGCGCAAAAAAAAATCAAGTTAGGTTAGGTTAGCCGTTAGGTTAGGTTAGGTTAGGTTTCTTAAAAAAAAAAACTACACAGAAATAGGAGCCCCGCGAAGCGGGGCTCCGTCGACGCGCAAAAAAAAATCAAATACCTACGTGTGCCCTCCTAATGTACTCATAATGTACAGTTTTACCGTCTACTCCCCGGCAGAAGGGAGGGAGGGGGGGTTATAGAATAGAGCGCCCGGCGCTCGGAAAAAAAATTCTGGCGGATTCATTTGGCCCTTTGAGTCGAGTTTGGTGTCGTTATCAGGTAACTAGATGATGCCCGATTCATTCCCCATACCTGTTTTTTAGGGTTCCCTAGCAAAATGTGTCACAATCTTTAAAATAATAAACTTTTGACAGTGGCAAAATCCAAACAAACCAGTATATTTTTATATTTTTGTATGAAACTTGGTTTATAAAAAAATACTGTCTGAAAGGCCATTTCATGCAGATTATAAAAACATTCACATGTAACATATATCTTACCATTTTCAATGTGAAATAAATTATAGAAAGTACAGGAACGTTCGTCAGCGCAGCGTAGGGGACGGCTAATAGACCCGAAAAATAAGCAGTAACATAAAAGAAAAACCAGTCAAGTGCGAGTCTGACTCGCCCATCGAGTGTTTCGTACTTATTTGTCCTATACCATATGATCTGGTCTGGTAGGACCTGGTTAACCTCTGTACTAGCCATATCTGTCGACTGTTCTTAACATTATTTTGGCTACTACTACTATATCGTGTGTTCCAAAGCTAGAAGGTCTAAAAGAACAATAGGTACACATGCATTTGAGGTATGGAAGGCATATCCGAATGGCACACGAGGATTTGAAGCACTTTACAGTGGCAAATATGCAGACAGTGAAATTGAAAAGTTTGTGAATACAATGCATGATAGGTAAGGACGGTCACGATATTTTAAGGATACTCTTATCCAGAACTTATATTTTTTTATAATTATTATAAGTACATGTTTATTTTTCACATTGTACCCCGCTGTGACAGTAAATGAGGGTCGCAAACAAATTTTTAACAAAAACGGACAGGCAAATCGAAAATTTGCCTCCCACAGAAGCTGCCCTTAAACAACACACCTTAAGGGCAGTTTTACAGGCTGTATATTTTTAGGGACCTAAAAAATCAAAATATTCCTTGCCCATCTGAAATAAAAAGAAAAGAGAAGCTTTGAATTGATAAGATGTCGGTGCATGAAATCTTGCAATTCCAGATTGAAGTCTTTTATACGAGAGCTCAAATGTACCGAATTATGTAATTGTGGAGGTGGTTGTCATTATTATTAATACAAAAACGTTCTATTATTATATATCTTTATTTTTAACAATGTTACCTAACTTCATTTATAATTTAAAGATGATTAAAAATCACACTAATATTATAAAGACGAAAGTGTGTGTGTATCAGTTAACCAGGTCCTACCAGACCAGATCATATGGTATAGGACAAATAAGTACGAAACACTCGATGGGCGAGTCAGACTCGCACTTGACTGGTTTTTGTTTTATGTTATTGCTTATTTTTCGGGTATATTAGCCGTCCCCTACGCTGCGCTGACGAACGTTCCTGTACTTTCTATAATTTATTTCACATTGAAAATGGTAAGATATATGTTACATGTTAATGTTTTTATAATCTGCATGAAATGGCCTTTCAGACAGTATTTTTTTTATAAACCAAGTTTCATACAAAAATATAAAAATATACTGTTTTGTTTGGATTTTGCCACTGCCAAAAGTTTATTCTTTTAAAGATTGTGATATATTTTGCTACGGAACCCTAAAAAACTGGTATGGGGAATGAATCGGGCATCATCTAGTTACCTGATAACGACACCAAAATCGACTCAAAGGGCCAAATGAATCCGCCAGAATTTTTTTTCCGAGCGCCGGGCGCTCTATTCTATAACCCCCCCTCCCTCCCTTCTGCCGGGGAGTAGACACTGGCTACCAGGCGATTTGGGCTTAGGTGGACGAGTACAACATTCGTACCAAATGGCATTGCTTTACTCAAAAATGTATACCTTTTCCCATAAGAAAACGGACTATTGTGAAGTTTCATCATACGATGTTCTGTTTATTTATTTTTTAAATATTTATTGGAAATCATTTAAATATATCATTAAATATGCCAGCAAATGAAAGAGAACGCTATCCAATATCTGGAGAACAGAAGATAAACCCACCTTGAGATAGCGAGTTGCCAAATAATGGTACTCAAAACATCCAGGCTTAGAAGATTTATATTTTCAACGAAAGTTTATATTATTGTGATAAGTTTAGAAATAAGTTTTATGTATGTATGGTTTGGCGCATGTCGTAAATAAATAAATCATTATAAATATCAAAAGGGTTTTTTCATAATTTCGTATATTTTGACATTTCATACAAAATTTTTCATTTCAATAGGTACGTAATGAAATTATTAATTTGCTCAACTTTTTCTACTTCTCGTATTACTCTCATTATATTATCTCAAATTCAGATTGAAAATTGCTTCTAAAACTTGTAAAACACAGCACAATGTACCAAAAGATATGTTTTAACTCGGTTATGTCAGACTTATACTAGGGTGGTAGCCGGAATAACGACGAAATAGCATTAGTATGAATACTTATTCCGACGTTATAATAGGTTTCATTTATTACGAGTTTATTTGTATGATTTTTACTTATTCTTAGTTTATTCTTATCATAAAATGTTATAACTCGTTTATTTGTACGGCTGTATGGGTTTAAAGGAATACTTTTAGTGCTTCTCGTTATAACGTGATGTGGGACAGAGTTATTCTCCATGACTGATTTTATTTATATATATTTCATAAGTACCAATCTATGATTTTATAAGGCTTGATCAATAAAAATGGCCTTAATTAAAAGGGACACAAAAACGAAACGTTCGTATTATCGACGTTTCGCGAAAAGTTTTATGCCGGCACTCTGCTTGACTGTAAGGTATACCTACTTATATTTCCATACTGACTCCTATTGCAAGTTTTTTTAACAAAAACTTTTAACGTAAACCTAAGCTTATAAATCAGACCTTCAAACATCTGCTAGATACGAAAATCAAGCCCAATACGAGAAGTGCGGGAAAATTGCACCATATGTACACCGTGTTCTCATTTCACTGCCTAATTTCTGAGAACCCCTTTTTTTCGTCTGCTTATTTACGCTCCTTTGAACTGAAAAGCGTATTAGATGTAAAGACCACACAAGTAAGGCAAACATTCCCTTAACGCTCTTTAAGTGGGCAAAGCGTTTTGTTTACAAATAAATGCGTAATTAGGGAAATTGTGCTTATAAGTAAACTTCGGCTAATTCTAAGATTTTTATGTGGTTTACTTTTGTATATAACTTTTAAAACAGTAGTACGAAAACAATATCAAAATAACAATGTTAAAACAGTCTAAATAACATTCCTCAAATTCCAAAGTAAAGATTTGTAAGATTAAATTGAGCCGCTACGAAGTGTAAAGTGTAATTTTAGACGTGTAAATATAATATAGCCATCAATCAGCCAGTGAAATGCATTGAGAGATCAAAGCGGGGATTTATTCGTTGGATGCATTCTGTGAAAGGCCCGATTTTAAGATGTGTTAACGAACACGTAAGATTCTTGCATTGTATTTCGTAATCAAATGCAGAAGAAAATCAAGTTATATAATATTTTCGTAAGTAGTTCTAGAGTATTTTTTTTTAATTTTCTGAAGATTAAAAATTATTATTGTTTTGTTTTACTTTCTTCATATTATTTACCAAACAAATTATTATCAGATTAAGGATAATATTTACGAGAAATTCCATCAACATATAAACCTTAAAAGATTGTGAATTTTCATTGCCCTTAACTTGAACGCGTCTAAAAACAAAGAGGTTATGTTTATAAACACAACCGAGCAGTTACACAATGGACAGTAGGAAGTTTTCGAACGAAGATTCCCGGAACTCGCGCCCGTTTTACGCGCGTCTAGACTGGGTTGCCAGTTACGAGTCAATGGGCATTGGGCGCTCGAATTACTTCTTTTTTCGAATCACTACTCTTGTATTATGATTCATTGCTATTATAACATTTTTGAAATATCTTAATTTTGCACGCCTCATAAGCGAAGCGTTGAGGTGGGTACTACTGTCACTTCGCGCAAAACATCTGATTTTTCAAACTTAAAATGTCTTTATGTATCATACATTGCACTTGTAAGATAATACATACACACACATATTAAGAAAAAACACTATTTTTAACGTTCATGATATTTTTGATGTCATTTTTGTTATTTAAACTAGTTAAAAAACAGTTTAAAAAAGTTCTGTCTTGGACGTCCGTGTGTCTGTATGTGCGGATCCTTTTTCTTGTTAACACGATAGCGACCGAAATACTTTACTAATCGAGTCTTTTTTGCACGCCTCATAAGCGAAGCGTTGAGGTGGGTACTACTGTCACTTCGCGCAAAACATCTGATTTTTCAAACTTAAAATGTCTTTATGTATCATACATTGCACTTGTAAGATAATACATACACACACATATTAAGAAAAAACACTATTTTTAACGTTCATGATATTTTTGATGTCATTTTTGTTATTTAAACTAGTTAAAAAACAGTTTAAAAAAGTTCTGTCTTGGACGTCCGTGTGTCTGTATGTGCGGATCCTTTTTCTTGTTAACACGATAGCGACCGAAATACTTTACTAATCGAGTCTTTTTTTTTCTCTTACGCTTGAGTATGCTCAGGAATAGAACCCTTTCATTTTTCAGGGTCTGATTCGATGTGGTAAGTGGTTTAATTGTTATTAAATAAACAAAAATAATAATTAATAAATATTTATTAAAAAAAAATTATGAGGCGTGCACTTTTGGATTTTCCAAATTATTTTTCTCTTACGCTTGAGTATGCTCAGGAATAGAACCCTTTCATTTTTCAGGGTCTGATTCGATGTGGTTTAATTGTTATTAAATAAACAAAAATAATAATTAATAAATATTTATTAAAAAAAAATTATGAGGCGTGCACTTTTGGATTTTCCAAATTATTTTTTATTATAGTTTGGCATTGTTTATTAAATTAATTTTATTAGTAATGAAGAAAAATATTTATATTTTTTTTTACTTTTCAGTATTCTAAATTCAAATTAATGCATACATATTATATTTTAGTCATAAGAATGTGTAGGTGGTGTTAAAGAATGTGATCCATGTGCATTGCTAGTTACAAATAGTTTTCTAACAACAGTACATTTAACCCTTTGTGGCTGGAACTAAATTATTGGGATATTTTGGCCCACAGCCATTTCCTAACCCATTGAAATCGATCGCGTCTGCAGCTAGTGAAGGCGCTTTAGGCCGTCTAGACTGCAAGCTGCGCCCATGTTTGGACCAATAAAAAGTGCAGTATTGCGGTAAACAGTCATGATATTTTAATTTTTTATCATCAAGCTTTTACGATTACCGATTTTTCATGATTTGTTTAGGATTGAGAAATGTAACGAATTCTATTGCTAATAATCAGTTACTCATTTAATAGATATTTTTAATAAATTCATTTTCTGTTAAGATGTGATTTCTTGGTTTAAATTATTTTCATTATCTTATGTTTGTTTTTATAATAAATGAATAACACAAATAATATTTACACAAATCATTCTAAAAATAGTTGATACGTTGATAAAGATGTCATATAACTTAAATTACATTGGTATTTTAAAAACTTTTCCTTACCGATAATTGCGAGGAAAAATTGGCATTATATCCCATAACCGTAGGCGCGGGTTAAATAAATTAGACACACATAGAGTATTTTCGTACAATACCTAATACAATTATAGGTGAAGAAGAACATTGTGATGCATCCGGATATCTTAGAAACAAATAGTTTGACGCCAATAATTGCCATTGCAGCATGGTGAATTATGAAAACCCAAATATAAAGCCTGTGTTTTCGCAGTGATATGATGTGATGATGGTATGACTGAAAACTGCATAGTCAAACAGAATATATGGTTAAAGGTAACAACTCAACTTATTATAACGTATGCTGTGCCTATATGTAACACCAGCTGTGCTCCGCGGTTTTACCCGCAGTGCTTCGCTCCTGTTGGTCTAAGATCATAATATGTAGCCTATTATATAACCTTCCTGGGTAAATGGGCTATCTAACACCGAAATAATTTTTCAAATCGGAGCAGTAGTTCCCGAGATTAGCGCGTTCAAACAAACAAACAAACTCTTCAGCTTTACAATATTAGTATAGATACATTATTTTGTCTATGTTTGTATCTTCTATTCTTGTCTTCTCATCCACTAATGACTTTATTAATACAGTTGTGTCGTGTTATGGAATCGAACATTATTATTGTATCATGTTTCCGTTTCCAAGTACTAATTAGTGATAGGAAAAGAAAACATACATGTGCATATCATTTTCTTTAAATCTCTAGAGAACATCGTTACTATAAAATTGAATCTATATACAAACCCATACATCACAACAGACAAGATCTAAATTATTACAATCTGTTTTAGAAGTAACCTAAAAACTTATGGAAATAAGTTTTTCCATCAATAATTTCGTTCAAAAATGAAAATCTCTACAAATCTTTGTAAACATGATATTCGTAGCAAAAAGAGAGGCATTAAGTAATACATTTTGATTATTAGGCAGTAAGTATCATATATGTTAATACTAAGCTGCCTAAAAAACCGTTATCATGTAAAATTAAAACATCCCATGCGTGCAGCCTGCAGGGCACTCGTTAATTTCTTATCCTAAGTAACTTGAGCACAAGCTATAAGAGTCGTGGGAACATTGGCCCTTGACAGATACACTGATTTATTTTCCTTTCATAAATTAAGTACATGTATTAACTATACAATGTTTCTTGAAGTCTTAAACATAAGTTTTTTTTTAGTTGACTCATTCCAATAAGTATTGAAATTAATTAAATGGTTTTGTAACAAATAGGGTATTTGGCATTTGCAAAACTTACATTAAACATTGAATATAATGCTAGGTGCAGGAGAATTCATAGCGAGTTGCTTTGTTCTTTTTATAGTTTTTACATTTTAATTCAAAAAGCAATAATGGCGCGGAACATTGTCCAGCTTGAAAATAATTTAAACGCTTCTCGCAAAACTACAAAAGGGATAAAGAGTTGTATAATGAGAGAAACTGCAAAGAAACGGTAAGTATCATCCAATTTGTAATTCTTAAAGGTAGATTTAAGAAAGTCAGCGTTTCTGCAAGATATAGGTGATAATTTTATATTAGGTAATGGCAGAATGCAGAAAAAAAAAAAACGTAGAAACTTGACGGATCACGATTGAACACCTACATATTATATTTATTCTACTATCTATCAGTAAAAATCGAGAAACATTTGGCATAACTTATAATCACATGTCCACAGTCCACACTTATCCTGATTTGGTAGATGTAGATATAATGCGAGAGAAGCAATAGGCAGAAGCTTGTTGAACTAATGTGGTTGTAACAAATGCTTGAATATGGGTGTGGTGTTTTGTTCTATACAAATAAACATATTATGTATACATACTTCACGCGTTTCGTTGAAGACGAATTCATGTCTTCATCCCCTAAAGATATATGATAAGTGTAATAATTTTTCGCAATGTGGCCGTTATTATAATAAATGATTATAGCACATTCCAATAAATATGTAATAAGCGGCAATCTATTTCCATTAAGGCACTTTCACACCATCTAAAATTTTGAGTAGTATCGATTGCCCCGGCTTTACTCGGGCTTACTACGGGGGACTTGTGCGGAGAGAGTCATGCATCTCACTCTAGCGTGGAGAAAGTAATGCGCATGTGAAAGAGATGGGTGGAGGATTGATTCATGTTGCGGATGCTGTGACGAGTTTATGCCGTAAATATTTACTTAATTTATGTTGTGAGAATGGTTTTTGACATAATTGAATTTACAAATCACGCTTAGATATAAACATATTTATTATTTACATTGTAACCGAAAAGTCAACAATTTTATTACTTACTCATGCAACGTATGCAATTTACTTAAACATAGGGATTTAAAAAAGTTTATATTTAGTAGTCTAAATTTTTTATAATCTTTGTTAGTACAAAGATTATAAAATTTGAGAGAAGGCATCGTCTTTTTTCTGACAAAAGATCTAGATAGATTTAAATAAAGGCAATCCTTTGTTGACAAAGCCCATGTGGCTGAATAGTATTACTGCACCAGATAAATAGGCAAAAGATACAGAAGAACGATTTCATCCTAGAACTGTAGAGAAGGATGCAAAAAAGAAAATGTCAAAGATCGTACTTATTTCCGTTTCACATCGCCCTGTCCCCTAAAACTATCATTCCTTAATAGTAATTAGAATAACAAACTCTAAAATTGTAACCGATCGAATCACTCCAACCAACCGCCAAAACTCGCGAAATTTACAGTATTGATTCTGACCTTAGTTTCCCTCTCGCATAGGCATAACACTTTCCACGCTTACCCCACGCCGGCTAGACAGTGTGTACGCGCGCTTTGCCGCGGCCGGTGTTGCCCGCGCAAAAAATTATAAAAAAAATTACGTCTGTGATACATGTGGCTTATTGTTTATGATTATCGTAAATAAGGTATGTTCTGTGAGAATATTATTTATTGAAATAATATTTGGGATGTTTCGTTGCCTGGTCAATTTATATTATAAGGGTAGGAATATTATTTTTTTTATTTTTTAAAAATTAAATAATATAACAGTGTAATGTAAAAATATTTTTCAAAGATATCAATTATATTGGTAGGTACAACAACATTGTCATAAAAATCGATTTTTAATAATTAGCGTAATAAAATTACGTGTTATTAACACTTCAAAATTAAAGACAACAAAACGAATTTATAATTTGAATAGTAATTATTTAAAAATTGTGTCAATTATAACGAATGTGAATTTAATTTGACAATTGAATGACGAATTACCATTTTCAAATATTAAAAAAATAATAATTAATAACCCGTCATTAATAACTTGGTTTAAAAAAGTCTAGTAATGAAATTACACGATAATGCTTGTTTTCACATAAATTCTAATTAAGTAACAATTTATGTCCTAGCTATTTCTTGTTTACTCAAGCGTAAAATCGAACACAAGAAAATGCTAATTATGTAGAAATTATAGACGCAAAGCGATGTCTTCACCTTCAGTAAGTATTTAATTAATAATTTTATTTATTCGTATTTATTACAAGTCAATAACTGCGTTAAAAACAACCGACTTCAAACTTGCACTTGCAACATTTACAAATACAGACAAAAATGCTCATAAAATAAAAACTACTGGGCCTATCCGAATAAAATTTTTATGGGACCAATTCGACACCATCCCGCATCGAACAAAAAAAGAATCACGTAAATCGGTTCAGAAACCACGGAGTAATCGGTGTACATACATAAAAAAAAAAAACATACCGGCCGAATTGATAACCTCCTCCTTTTTTTTGAAGTCGGTTAAAAACCAAATTGTACGTACTGATTTTTATAAACCTAATTAAATTTAACTATTATCAACTGATTAAATAAATAAATATGTATTATGTATATAAATTATTTATTCAGGAGTAACATGAGGTTTATTTCGTATCCTATCCAGGCGTATAAAATACTAGCGGTCCCCCCCGGCTTCGCCCGTGGTACATATTTCGCAATAAAAGGTAGCCTATGTTCTTTCTCAGGGTCTAAAGATTATCTGTGCCAAATTTCATCAAAATCGGTCCAGTAGTTTATGAGCCTATTCATTACAATCAAACAAACAAAGTTTTCCTCTTTATAATATTAGTGTAGATTATAGGCTATGTAACAAAATGAAAAGAGTTTTGGTATGAAAACTTCTAAACTATAATAGTTTCTTTACGTCGTTAACAAGTATCGAAATAGACTAAGTTTTACTGCTGTGGTATATTTAGTTAATTAGTTACTGCAGGAGACAGGGTGCAATCGAGATGTGAACGTTATTTTAAATACACGTCACATAGAGTACTATTATATATTTGGTGAATGGCGAAAAACTAAATTTCGTTTATTAAAAACGAACTTGTAAAATACTAACATTGTAAACAACACTACAAAAGGGACATCCACCATAGAAATTATAAGTAAGTAAGTACATAAATTAATGTAGCCTAGATCAGAGATATTATGCCAAAATAATCTTCCTATTTACGAAAGCATAATTTTTAACATTGTTGTTATTGACATTGCTTATACGCAGATGAATGATGTAATATAACCAGTAATAGTTACGCATTGTGTTTGTGAAGATAAGAAATGACGGCCGCAGCGTGCTAACGGAAGAAAACCGATTTTCTCTGCTCTGATAACGTGTTATCAAATGTACCTTTCTTGATAACGTTCGCGATCTTATTGCTGTGAAATGCGATTTATTTGCAACGTTAGGTGGAGCTGAAATAGTTGTATGTTGTATCCAAATGAATGAAAATTTCTACAGCTTTGAAATATGTATTCCCAAACCGAAATTCTAAAAGTTGGTCCATTCAAAGTGAGACAGAGAGAGAGTATCTATGCCAATAGTCCGTTGGGACGGAATTCCGGCTAGACTTGCAAAATATCAGGCATAGACTTTAGCTGTTTTTTTTTACAGCGCAGCGCGAAAACGAGCAGTTATTCCCGTCATTCCATCCATTGCTACATTTATTTTTGGGAAAATATCGAAAACATAATAATTAATACCTAAATATGTATTATATCTTTATAGTTTTGTACTTATTGTCGACTATTGAAAACATAATGAATATCGATAATAATGGTCGTTTTACGAGTGTATGGAATAAAGCGTATGTCGTAAATCGCTTGTATAGTCCATTGTGTAGGCTTCAGCTTTCAGACGTGTTCATATTGTCAACAATATTTGGCCTTTAATTTTAACAACCAAGTGTTTTGACTGGCTGTATTTGAGTTTAGTTGTGTTTATGTTTTGACTAGTAATAGTATAGTAAACAGATTCTGTTCACTCTGGTAGGTAAAAAAAGGTAAAAAAAGCTAAAGGTACGTTTTAAAGATTTCATAAACTTTTTTATTTAGCTTATCCAAAAATTCCAATACCTACAAAAATTCCAGATGCTCAAAATCTTCTTAAAATGTAAAATATGTATATTATAGACTTTATCATTGTTATATCTACATACTTTTCATTCAGATAAACATCGACTGATCTGAGCAATTACCTGTTTCAATGCCCGATATTTTGCGTTAGTTATTACTTTGAACGATAGATATGAAACAAAATAAAACAATTTTATTCAAACAAAATTTTTATTAAACAAAGGCAGAGCAATAGGAAGCAATTAGCAGAGGGAGGCTTAAGAAAACAACGAGGTACCTACCTACTTACGCACAACCCTTAATTTTGACCAACAAAATTAAGGATTAGGTAGACCACAGCTGCAGCGGCGGTTGGAATGTGTCACAATTATTATAATATTAGTGGTCATGTATGTCATGTTGTGATCGTTGCGCACGCGCAGCCGGTCGTACAGCCACATTGTTAGCGGTCAAGCAGTCACGACGGTGCAATGACTGATATTATTGATACAAGTTATCAGATCGGTTTATTCTCCTTTTAGAGCATTAAACCAACTGTATTTGTTACATGTAGTTACTAGTTTATAATTTGGCGATAAAATTAGTGTGGTCACCAATGTGGTCACAGAAAATGTATTTCCAATAATTTAATAGCACCGCAGAGGGTTGGCTGTCTGCACGAAATTCGTGTGCGGTTTTAACTATTGTTATATCATATCATCATAATTCATATGATAAAAGCTGTAATACGCCTCATCAATTAATTGATGAAAAAACTTGATTCAGTATACTTTCATCAATAAAAGACATTAATTTTTAATCTGCATTTCATTATCTGTTCATCTGTTTCCGACTCAAAGCTATAACGACATTTTAATTCTAATATTGATTATTAATTTAATACCATTTATTGATACATTAATGTTCTCACCAGGCTAAGACACGACAAATGTTGCAAAAGCAGGATTAGCATGCCGTGAGACAAGGCCAGTGGCCGGCGACGGTGACATTTGCATTCATCACGCCTCTATAGCTGCTCTTACGAAATTTCGTATGTAATTAATTTTTACAGCGTGTAATTAAATAATCCCCCTTGCACGACTGATAACAGCTCCATGAATGAGCACTTGGAAGTTGGACACGCTTCGTCACGAATTTGGTTCCCTTCATTAGGGATCCGTTCAGAAAATTATTGTGAAATTGATGGATGAAGGTTTTGGGTTTCGGCCTGGCATATTTAACAATTGCTTAAATTCCCTACTTAAGTAGTTGACTTTTTGTATTTGACTGAATGAATTTATCTATCGATATCCGATAATCCTTCAGAACTCAGTATAAAAACCCTACTTCAATGTCAATATTTAAAGGTGTTTGCTTGATCGCATTCCCCTTGGAAAAATGTAACTCAATTTGTGAGTAAAACTTCAGGGTTTTTTAAAGATTCAAGGAGGGACACTAGACTTCGCTGCGTAAACTGTTTCAAGTGTTTACTCAGAAAGGAAAAAGAGTATGTCTTAAGAGGTCCAGCTTAGATCTTAATTCAGAATTCTATTATTTATAATTTACACGAGAATCTTTTCATAAAACAAAGACATTGCTGGATGATCCAAATTATAAATCTATGAAGGCAAAATTTTATAGTTCTGAGCCTTTTTTGAAAGCTTTTTCTGGTGCTTGAGTCTAAACTCAAGCAAGAAAAGGCTCTTGTCCGAAAATTAATTGCTGGATAATCCAAATTATAAAACTTTTATCTATGAAGGCAAAATTTTATAGTTCTGAGCCATTTCTGAGAGCTTTTTCTGGCGCTTGAGTTCGCTAGAAAAGGCTCTTGTCCGAAAATTCTTCCACCTACCATCAATTAAGCTGTATTTCGCCACTCGCGACAGTCTAACCTTCCCAGTTATGGCCTGGTCACGTTTGAGCAGTCGTTATACATAGCGTGTCTGTTAATAGTTATCGACAGACCATAAACAATTGTGTAATGCTTGCTACTGATACTGTATTGTCTCTGTTCGTGATAATTCTGTGTCGGTCAATTCGAGCTAGGGAGAATTGACAAGGGGCATATTTAAACTTTACAGAAGGAACTTATTTATAGAAAATAAAATAGAAGTAAATTTTACATTGTCGTATCGTGATTGATACTTCTCTAATTTGTTAATTGAGATATTGTCACTTTAGTCATATCTTTAAATCTAGATATGCCTATACCTAGTACCTACCTATAACTTGAATGTTGTTTGATTATGTATAAACAATACTTGTATTTGTCGCGTAATACAGACTTCGCATCATCCTATAAATCGAATCATGTACAATAACGATTGCAATTGAAATAACTCAATATTTTGTTAGGTACATGTTTAATCGTTCATCAATTCAGTAATGCATCATTGCTCCATTTAGCCATGTCACAATAAAGGTCAATTACCATAAAAACGATAACATGCACCATTGAATAACCAGATCTACTCTAAAAGCGAAATTTCCTCAATACATAGTTGCGTTCAGTGGTCGGAGTAGGTAATGGCTGAGACTTTCAGTTCAATTCCGGTGATTGCCACTTTTAATAGTTCATTATCACGCAATGAAGTAAGGAAATAATTGATATACGGGAAGCGTGACAATAAAAAAATAGTATCATTAAATTGGCAATGTTTCAAAATGGATTTGTCGCACATTGATCGGTTACAAAGTGTCGGAAATTGAAATGATTGTTGACAATTATCCAATCCAATTTCATAGAATATACTGCCTTTATCTAAGTGTATATTTGTAATCTATACTAATATTACAAAGCTGAAGAGTTTGTTTGTTTGTTTGAACGCGCTAATCTCATGAACTACTGGTCCGATTTGAAAAATTATTTCGGTGTTAGATAGCCCATTTATCTAGGAAGCTATATATCATCACGCTAAGACCAACAGGAACGGAGCACTGCGGGTAAAACCGCGTAGCACAGCTAGTATTATAATATAGTCGTTCAACATTACTGAAGGAATGCTGAAAATCACTTTATATTACAGAAACTATAAAGGTACTTTGAATCGAGTCATACGCTCAATTTTGTGGGCATTTTCCTTACTTTCTTGAATAATAATCAAATCAATACATATAATAAAATTCTAGAAAAGTGGTGTCTGTACAATGAAAATATGTAAAAAAAAATTAGCAGGGGTTATTACTAAATCGATCTCAAACCGAAAACTGTTGTTAAAAAAATTTTTGTCTGTTTGTCTGTTTGTCTGTTTGTCGGTTTGTCTGTTTGTCTGTATGTTTGAACACGCTAATCTCAGAAACGGCTTATCCGATTTAGATGCGGTTTTCACTAATATATTGTGGTAAGCTTCATTTAACATTTAGTGTTTATTTCATGTCAATCGGTTCATAAATAAAAAAGTTATGACCATTTAAGTAATCACAGCGAACATTTGCTAAGGCATTCTATACATGAATTACTTTATTACGTAAATTATACGCTAAAGTTATTCCTTGACATGTCCAGATGATCATATCGAAAGTCCCCAAGCGTGGGGGGGGGGTGGTTATGCTGAGGGGGGAGTAGGGGGGGGGGGGTCAAAGGACCTTTATTTAGATTTTTGCTCATAAGTCTAAAACCTGCACAAATAGCATTATGGTTACTTCTAGGTAAATTTTCTTTATAAAAGGTCTTTGAAATTATGTCGTAGGTATTATATTTTTAACCCCCGACGCAAAAAGAGGGGTGTTATGACCACTATGTGTGTATTGCGTGTCTGTCTGTGCCACCGTAGCTCGCTAACGGGTAATACGAATTAGATGCGTTTTTTTGTTACATTAGTTGTTTATTATATTAAAAAGTGGAATATTAAAATATGAAAAAAACGCATGTTAGTTGTTAATGTAGGTTATACCCAAGTGATATATCAAATGAAAATAGACGACATGTCAGAAACAATTAGTCAAATTTTATCAAAATCGGTTCATCCATTTATTTGATATAGGGGTAAAAGTGGGAATAAATAAATGAATTTTATCAAATATACTCAAGTGACGTATCTAATGAAAGACATGACGTGTAAAGTACAATAAGACATATTTTATCAAAATTGGTTCATCCATTTATTGGATATAATATGTAGGTATAAAAGTGGGAATAAAAGTTGTCGAATATACCCAAGTGGCATATCAAATGAAAGGGCATGACCTGACGTGAGAAGTATAATGAGGCATATTTAATCAAAATCGGTTCATCCATTTATTATATAGAGGGGTAAAAGTGGGAATGAAAAAAACGAATGTTGTCTGTTATACCCAAGTGATATATCAAATGAAAAAAGACGACCTGTCAGAAACAACAAGTCAAATTATATCAAAATTGGTTCATCAATTTATTTGATATAGGGGTTAAAGTGGGAATAAATAAATAAATTTTATCAAATATACTCAAGTGACGTATCTAATGAAAGACATGACGTGTAAAGTACAATAAGACATAATATTTTATCAAAATTGGTTCATCCATTTATTGGATATAATATGTAGGTATAAAAGTGGGAATAAAAGTTGTCGAATATACCCAAGTGGCATATCAAATGAAAGGGCATGACCTGACGTGAGAAGTATAATGAGGCATATTTAATCAAAATCGGTTCATCCAATAATTATATGTAGGGCAAAAGTGGGAATGAGAAAAACGAATGCTGTCTGTTATACCCAAGTGATATATCAAATGAAAAAAGACGACCTGTCAGAATCAATTAAGTAGTCCAATGTTATCAAAATCGGTTCATCCATTTATTTGATATAGGGGTAAAAGTGGGAATAAATAAATAAATTTTATCAAATATACTCAAGTGACTTATCTAATGAAAGACATGACGTGTAAAGTACAATAAGACATATTTTATCAAAATTGGTTCATCCATTTATTGGATATAGGTATAAAAGTGGGAATAAAAGTTGTCAAATAATATACCCAAGTGGCATATCAAATGAAAGGGCATGACCTGACGTGAGAAGTATGATGAGGCATATTTAATCAAAATCGGTTCATCCATTTATTGATTTATAGCGGTAAAAGTGGGAATGAATAATCGAATGTGGTCAAATAATATAATCAAGCGGCATATCAAATGACGTGTGAATTACAATTAGTCATGTTTTATCAAAATTGGTTAATCTGTTTTATTACATATAGGGCACCTTAGGGGTGATAGTGGGGATAAATAATCCAAATGGAGTACCAAACGAAAGGATATGACATGTACATAATATATAGGTATGATTAGACATGGTTTAGATCAAAATCGGTTCTGCCATTTACTAGGGGTGAAAGGGAAAAGTTGAAAGTCTGTGAAAGTACCTAGAAGGAATATGGGAGCGGGAGAATAACCACATCCTGGAAATTTTGAACTCTTCTGTACCTAAGTTTTATAGCTCAGTTTAGTAATAAATTTTACTAACAGTTCTTTTGTGTTATTATTTATTTTATTTCTTAACTTTATAATAATGTGTAAGTACTTATAATTTAGTTGTATATGATAGTACGTGTTTCAAGACGTGTTTACTCAATAATTGTGTGTTAAGTAGTAACTACTATGCAGTCACTATTCCACGCGGACGAAGTCG
The DNA here is from genome assembly GCF_061535455.1 of Colias philodice. NCBI lineage: Eukaryota > Metazoa > Arthropoda > Insecta > Lepidoptera > Pieridae > Colias > Colias philodice. The sequence goes on along the minus strand of NC_143111.1, from coordinate 537,130 downwards.
CGGGCACAGCTAGTTTAAAGATAAAACCTTTAAATCCCACCCTGTGAGCATACAAGCATAATAACATTACTCGTACTAGCGTAATCGAATTTACCAACCTCAAGTAATAATGTAGGTAATTTTCGACGATGGTGTAAAAACACGAAAATTGTATTAAAAAATATATATATATTCCGGCCGAATTGATAACGTCCTCCTTTTTTGAAGTCGGTTAAAAATTTATCTAAAATGGTTACAAATTTTACAAAACATAAAAAGTGTAATGTGACCAGCTGCTGACCACACCTTACATTAGGGATTAGTACTTTCCACTAATTGCGTTTGCTAAATGACCTAAAAGCAATTGTTTTAGAAGCAATGTCTAATGGCATGAAACATTTTACCATTAACTTATAATATATTATGCCTTTGCTCTATATATACCTAGGTGATCAGCATTCTGTGTCCTGCCAGACCGAGACATTTTTTTTCTCGCTCACGCGTCAACCACTGTACCAAGGATGCGGTCTCTACAATAAACAAATAATCTGTGCCGTAATACCACTTACACCCATCATCTGAAATTATTAAGTCATTAACGAATGCATTAACCTTTGAAATATCATTGCGATATCGATAGATTTCTAATTAAAGAAATAAGGTTTACGATACTAAATACATAATAATAAAACAAATATGTTGAGAGCAATTAACACATACATAAAAAAGTAATAATAACTAGAATAGGCAAATCATTCATACAACAATAATAAATCTATCACAATCATAACTTCCCTAATAAAGAAAAATAAAAATAAAAATAAAATAGACATCTTACAAAAAAATAATTGATTGACTCTAATTACAATAATAATAAACCTATCACGCTTTTAAAACTGGCATTAAATAAATTCTTCAATTCAACAAAAACGAAACTCAATATTATGTACATATTATATAAACATCACTTAACTATATTTTATAACTGCACCTTGACCATTCCAATAGAAATAAGAAATGATCGAGCGCATAGATCACGATCTATAACGATCGCCTTGACCGTGGCGCCCGCGCCGCGAGAGTGAAACCCACTCAATAATTTGTAAACAACTTACTTCCGATTCGAGCATTTACATAAATGAATCGATTCCAATTTAGTTGTATATTTACGTGAATGAAAGTTTTGTTTGATCTTCCAAATAATTTTAATGGTAAAATGACTTGTAATATTAGGGGTCGTGTTATTCCTAAACTGCGTGGTAAAATCTATACTGAAGGCTATAGGCTATAAGCATCACGCTAAGACCAACAGGAGCGGAGCACCACAGGTAAAACCGTGGGGCACAGCTATGAGCTAGTACTTAATATGTTTTTGTATATTATATCATAGTTTATCTATGGTCTCTCTCTATATACCGGTCAATACTCAATACGCTGCAAAGTATTGAATAATTCAGAGTGCACATGCGATGCTGCGCGGGCGCAATATTTATGATCCATGGAAACGGTCCGGGGTCAGACGCGAGTCGTTATGCTAAATAGGTTTCACTTTCTATCTCGTCTAGATTTATATTTATTTTAATGAGAGCTAATTTTTTATTTGGTAATATCTTGCTCGCTGATTTTGTTTTACGTAACATTTTTTTTGGGTAAAACAAATATTATTTTACTGTATTCTGTTACTTTTATAACAATTAATTACTCACTTTTTTCATTATTACACAGATAATCATATTTCATGGCCAAATTATAAAAAAAAACAAATACTTGCACCTACAAAATAATTTTGTGTAAAATTATAATTTTCGTCGTCAAAAATAATTCACATATCCAATCATAAGGGCTTTTTAATTGAGACATTATGTAATTTATATCAATGTCATACATAAACCTTCATTTATTCAAGTTTTTGTGACAAATTGGATTTTGCCCCGTAAATTACAATGGCATGGCGCATTGAAGGCATTGAAGTTATTAAATTTTACGTACATCGCATTGGGAAGACATTACTTCCAAAATTCTTCAAATAAGTCATAGTAATTTATTACATAATATACGTATACCTTAAATAAAAGTCAGACAGTCAATAATTGTTGTTTATTTTGTTACAGATCGCAGTTCTTTGGAGAATGTTACAAGCAAATATTTGACTGTTGGTAAGTAAAAAATATATGTTTTAAAGAAACATTAAATAATTATCATAGATAAATTATAAATATATGTAGTTATTAGTGACAGACTTAAGATTTTTAAATTTATTATTATGTACAACGTCAATAAATTCATCATAAGTAACTATGCTTGAATTCACATTTAAAATTTTAATTTTCACTCACAGAAAAACACGTTTGCCTTATAATAATCTAAGTATTAGATTTATTGACATCTTTTTACCATGGCAAACCTATTTACTGTGTTTTTATACATATAGAGCATGCTTAATATGCTAAATTGGGCCAAACTCACACCGGGAGTCGTTCAATTATAAAAAAATCTATTAGGATTACTACGCAAATGACTAACAGTGATTGTTATTAATATACTATAGGCTATTTTACGATATTTTATTATATAACGACGTATTTTTTCCTTGAAAAATCTTTATATTAATGACCTTGCAATTCGTTTCATTAACTTATTAGTAACTTGAACTTGATCAATTAATGCAAGGAATACATAACTCTATTTTACTTGTTCCTATACGAATAACTTTGTTATTGCAATTTGATATCGATAAGTGGTACATTAACAATTAGTTATGCTAATAAAAGTTATTTACTTATTTATTAGCATTAAATTTTTATTTTTACTGAACTTGATAACGATATGGCCAAGGGAAAAGAGGATTATGATGTAAATTAGATAATTCGTTTACCATTTTGTATAAATTAAATTAATCGATAAAAACTCTGACGAAAACATAGGCGTATTTTCAATCTTCTAGCAAATTTCGAGATAGATTAATAGAGCTATTGCATATCAATAAAAAACGAATAGAATTCAATTAAATTTTGAGATTAGGTATTCGTACTAAATACGGACTAAAGAAATAAAAGTAAATTCAAACATACATACAAGCTGCAATGATTACTCTCCAGTCTCCACTTAGCTGCGCTGTAGGTATACCTACTTAATATGCATTTAATTGCTATTCAACAAGCTATTAGCATTTTAAACATATAAATAGGTTTTTTATACCATTTTCAATACTGTTGTGGTATTATTTTCATATGTTATATCAAAACAGTCGAAAATGCAATTTTTCATACCTACTAGTGATACTATACTTAGTACTTACTATGGTAATACGTACGAATACAACTTTCGTTGAGTTTATGTAATTTAAATTATTTAATTAATATTATGCAATAGTGATTGATATTTATCTTCTAGATTTATGGCAATGCTCTGCATTTTTAATTTAAAATAAGATTAATTTTAGAAAGTTGCGTAATATTTTAAAAAGGTGTAACAAATTATCACACTAATTATCTATGAAGTGTAAGCTTTGTTTATGTTTAAAATTAAATTGACAATAATTAATCAAAAATGTTATCGCATTGTCCCAAAAATGACTTAAGTACCTACCTACTCAATTTTCAATTTTTTTTGTAGTAAATAAGCTTAAATAAAAACTATAAAGTATATAAGTGCTTCATTATTCGCTGTTATTCCATATCCATTGACACATGTGATAGCAACAGGCCGTGAAATAGTATTTATATAACTGACCTACTGCAATCTAGATGCTAGCTCGGATTACCCAGCTGAGTTGATTGTCACATTTGCATGAGTTAAATGTATTATAAGTTGTCTAGACGAGGCTTGAATAATGATTTGGGGACTTGATACATTTAACATACTTTTAGGCACGTGGAATATGTCAATAGTCATACCAATAGTATCGCTTCAAACGCTAAATGAAGCGATATAATTGATTCTTTACACACACGCATTCTCCATTGTGCCAAATGATTTCCTAAGATCTATTACTTCTACTACACACACAATTTCAAACAAATGAGCAAATAATTAGTTCCCTAAACGTTTTGCATCCGTACTCAGTCGTGCGTACACGTCCGATTTCCTTCCACATGTGTGTAGTCCCACTATGAGTCAGGCGTGCCATTTCGGGCACACCGGTCCACTAACCGAAGCGACAAGCGTTGTTCGGTTTATGACCCTCACAATTGTCTCATTTGACTACGCAGTTAACCCATTTCGTGGTGGGTTAATAAACATATAGGTAACGTACTAACGTATATGGTGCGTATTATATATTAAGGTAAGAGAAAGTACAACAATTTGTTTACTACTAGCTATCCCGCACGACTGTATGTAATCTTAAGTACTATCATAAGATGTGTAGGTAAAATGGATGTTTGTTGCTCAATCAAGAAAGGCTATTTAACGTATCTATGGCTAAATAATAGTCTGCATTAACACATAGCAAGTAAAATGCGAGAGATGTCGTATTTTGAAGCAAGTGTAGTTTCAAAAACAGATACAAATTATTCCTGAGAACGTAATGAACTGAAAGCTGATTCAAAGTCCCTTCTGTGATTATTATGGAATCGTAATTCAATGTTTTTCAAACGGTATACTCACATACATTATCCAGTTCAATGTTAACAATGTGGTAACGTCTGTAACCATTTCTTAGTAGTCATACCGTGTCATAAGTATCAAATGGATGACATATTTTATTTGCTTCAGACGGTATCTTATTGATTATAATTAGAGATTCTTCTGTATAAAGCGCGTCACACACGGTGAAGATACTATAATATTTTATCTTAAGATACTGTTATATTTTATATTACAGTATCTTAATATATCCAGTATCAGCGTTCTGACCATCATTTTCTTTTTGTCATTGCGTACTAAGACCCCTGTAGAACCGCCATCCTGTTACAAATGACCCACAAAATTTCGGGTCATAATAAAGTCATATTTCATTGATACAATTTATTACTATGAAATTGCTAAAATTGCTTGTGGTGGAGCGTAAAATAAGACAATATAGTAATATCTGTAATAAGACTACATGACTGATTAGAATTTAAAAAGTTTTTAACTTCATAAATCGTGATTTAGAAGGAAAAACGCTCTACCATTTTCTAAATTAGCATATATTTTTTTTCCTTGGAGTAAGAATTCTGATTCTAACACCAAGCAAATGCTACTGATTCGATTGTTATTTCGTAGTTTGAAGACATACAGTTGTATGAAGATAATTATTGCATGTTAATAACAAACTTATTATTGATCGAATTGTATGCGCGTAAGAAGCACGACTTATTGTAATGTATGATAACGATTTTCCCACGGAATGTCATCTATCTAGATCGTTTAATTAATTGCATTGTTTAAAGTGGTTTACAGAAACATTGAGCGTAGAGATAGCTAAAGAATGTTTTTTTGTGTTAAAATATGTGAAGAAAATATGTATCGCTGTTTTACTATTTGTTACTTACTTACACATTCAAAGCGTTACCGAACAGAAGCATAATCGTATTCAATTACTTATTTCATGAGTAATAAATAAGAATAATACTTAATATTACCGTAATAATACGCTCTTGTAGGAAGAATTCCTCTCGCTTTTCCGTCTTATCGATGTCTCGGTAAATTTTAGTATTACAAAAATATATGTAAAGCGACACACAGACAACTGTTCCCCTAACTTGTTCTTACGTATAATCGATCATAAAACACAATATGTGAATGCATCTGTTTAATATAGCCCGGTGGGGCTTCTATTTGTGTAGACTTCACATTTATTATATAATATAATACGTTTTGAATAATATCATAAATGTCATGAACATAGAATATTGTTTATCAGCAATATATATAAGCAGAATCAATCGGACTGCGACAGCTTTCTTTACCAGTTCGATTAGACGAGAAAGCACGCGTTTGTATGTAATGTGAATTGTGTTTGTGTGAGTTTAAGGGCACATTGAAGGTATCACTTTACCTAACCATCATATAATAAATAATTTGTCAAATAAAATCTATCGTCCAGTAAATCAAATAATCATAAAATATTTATGTTTGGATAATGTTTACTATAATTATAGTAAAAAGCTTTTGCCATGTAGTGTTCAAAAGTTTATTTCATTTCCTCTCACTTCGAGCACTTATACTTAGTATCTAATCTGTGTTTGTATGCTCTTTCTTTTGAATTTTGATACCTACCTTTTTCTTACCGCAATCTATTTTTAACATAGGTTTAATAATTGTACCTTAATCACTTTATGTTTTTTTTATACAATTGTGTTTTTTACAATCTCTACGTCAATTATTTATTGACTGAAACGGATAACGACTTCCTATTGTATGCAACGATTAAAACAATTAGTATTTCGGCTCTCATGAAACAAAGATTTGCGTACAAATGGGCTTTACGTAAATCTTACTATGTTGAGTAATTGTTTGTTAATTGCACACTTTTTAATTTTTGCCAGTAATTGACGTACTTTCTAAATAATACAATATCTATTTAATTATTTAGTTGAAACGTTATTAGGTATATGTTAACATAATAAACTTTAAAACGAGGTAATTATTGAACATCATAATTGATATCTTGCGTGTGAAATAATGAGTTAGGGGTGTATTTAATCTCATAAAAAAGAGAAAGATGAATATTTGCCACATACAGTAGTATGGGGTATAACAAAACCGCGGGTTTATCCCATCTCTACGTCGAGATTCTAACATACGGTCTACTATTAATATTCCATATATCCCCAATTCCCCTTGGTTGACGGTTTATGAATGAAGGGTTTCAATGTTACCCTTTTCTGCTTAGTGCTTAGATAAATTTCCAGCTGCTGATTCATTTGCATTCGATGCGGCGTTAAATTGTATTTTTTTTAAATGATATAAAATTGAAATAAAATGATCAGTGTTTTGTATTTTGTTACCTACTATAAATAATGAGTAGGTACGTTTCAAATTCAAGTTATATTCTTTTTTTGACATAATTGTTAATTTATAACAGTTTGTTGGATTATTCTGAACTGATTAAATTTATTTTAATTATTTTCCGAACTGTATCGCCTGACTAATAGACATAAGTTATCGAAAGCACTTCTCTGTTCATTTTCTTAAGAACTCACCTATTATATCATAATCCTTAAAAATAAATTAGGCCTACAAGTCAACAATAACAATACAGTCGACTAATCGCCGGCAGATGGTCAAGTGACGCAAGACGTTGTTCCGCTTTCCGACTGTGGCTAACACGCTGCGTGACAAGCCTTTTAAATTATACGGGATATTTTTTTTTAATTCCTTGTAATAATTTACAATATTTATATGTATATAACTGTAAGAATCCATAGGCTCCTGAACAATTAAACTGTGTGTCAGAAGCATATAGCAATGACTAATAATAGATTATTTTAACAATTTGTTTGTATTTAACATTCTAATAATATTATTCAATTAATTATTAATATTGTAATGATTATTATGTTCCTTACGTAATTGAATGTAACTCATTAAAGCTTTATTTATGATTTACTGTTGAAATTATGCGTTAATTGACACTAGTAGAGTGCTAGCTCCGGTCGTGTCGGATGTCCGTTCTCTATGGGACTTGACTAATTAGAGAGGGCTTGTAAGTCCTATATTCGCACACACGTGTAAACTATCTCTGTTGCAACTATAAAATGTATGAAACTAGAGTTATTTATTGTTTTAATAAACATAGGTACATATATGTAATTAAAATTTATAATATAAAGAAATACATGGCTATAAATAAAAAAGCCGTAATGTCAAAATATTTAACACAATTTAATAACTAAATTCGGTCTCACAGATTTTTTATTAAATTTTAATTCACCATAGCTATAAAATAATAATTAAATCACATCTAACGACCCAACGAAGGGTCACCCCGTCCGAAACGCGCCCAATTTAATTACTGCACTTTCACAGGCGCACGCGCACGCGCTAACGTCTTTATTACATATTCATTAATCCGTACTTTATTCTTCACTAAAGTACTTTGTAAAGCGAAACATATGTAAATTATTCAGGCTTTCTGATTTAACTTTATGGTAAAATAGCGCTAATCCCTATAATACTTACATTTAAATTTTAAATCATACGTTGACATAACGGTATTAACTTTATGATCGGATTATGTCAACAGGCTAGTTCAGTATTACAAGTAACGCAAGAGTCAAAATTTTGGTGTTCTTACATACATAATATGCGTATCTCACATGAGTCTTACATAACTAGTAAGGTTGGGTCGCCTAAGATCAGACGCATATTATGCCGAAAATTTTATACGTACTGTATTTTTTATTTTATTTCTCATGATTCGATGTCGTTTTTCTGTTGCGGTCAACTGTAAATTGATGACAAAAAAATATTGTTTAACCCCTAATTTTTTGGTTTGCGTAGATGCTATCTATCTAAGCAAATTTAGAGCCTAAAAAGCAGACTTTTTTCGACTTACCATAGTGAAGAAAATAACAGTTCGGCCGAAGATCGGACTATGTAGTATCTTCACTTCTATGCGTTTAATAATAATGTTCACATTAGGAAAACATCCGGACTTACGTCCATACATTGAGCATCAATGATTGAGTCAGGAAATTCCTCAAAAAATTTGACAAAGACGTTTTTTTTTTATTGCGTTTTTTTAGTCCGGTCTTCCCTCCTCATCCTAATTAAGTTTCTCAAACTTTTATCCTCCGTGTTCTAGGACTAAATAATGAAAATGTACCTAAGGTCTGATAGTCATAGCGTCATTGGATAGTTAAATATATTAAAAGTTAATAATTATTGCGCATTATTGCATAAGGCGCAGTCAAGAGCTAAACTTCAGTCCGATCTTCGGCATTGGGAGGGAAGATCGGATCTTGGGTTGTGAACGTCCTAGGCGTAATCAAAGTATACAGATGGAAAGAGGATTCGCTAATTCTGCCCCAAAATAATTAATTACATTATTTCAATGAAAGTACTCTCCACAATGAGCCATCAAAATTTTGTAGGTAAGATCGGATCGACGATTTTCGCCACAAAATACACCTTTTCTGCTGAATCACCTGTGTACACGTCCCGTCTGGTCGCTGGCCGGCCGCAGAGTGAAGAGAGGGGCAGAACAAAATGGCGGATCTAGTAGTGTTGGTAGCAGTAGAGAATATTGCCTAGTTTGCGAGTTATTCCATGCATCCGATCTTATGTCACATCCGATCTTAGGCGACCCAACCTTAACTACACACTTAATTCATGTTATTATAGTGAGAATAAAAAATCATATACCTATAGTGCACAATAGATCTTTCTCCTTTTATGAAGTCAGTTAGCAATGAGGATATCCCTTAGGAAGGAGGACAGGATCACAGGAACCTAAGCTACAGAATAATATGCCCAGAGATTCACACAAAGGCAGCTCTAAGTAAGCAGCCAGTTAAGGTGATGAATTAATTTTTCTAACATTTACGGCCCTTTTTAAACCTTCGTAATTTTTATATTATTAAAGTTGTCGTGATGAAAATTCTTGACAAGAAAGTTCAATAGTAACACAATACGTCTACCGTTTTAGAAACATGATTCCATGATATTTTCTCGATTCAAGAAATACTTGAAATTAGCGCCTGACCAGCCAATATAGCGAGAGCCGCCCTGTACCTTCCTACCCCGATCGCTGCACGAGTCATTCCCGCTACGGCCGTCACACGGGGAACTTGTGTCGCTTGCGCAATCGTAAAAAAGGGTGACAACACGATAAGACAAAATGAGACAAATGGGGACAATAAAGAAAATAAGAAGAAGAAACATAAAGGTTGGAGGAAAAAGAATGCCTACAATTGGAACAAATTAATGAAGTAAGTTGGTTTTATTTTAAATTTGATGATAATTGTATTATAGACGATGTTTGATATGTACCCCTGTTTTAAGTACATAACGAATGTGTAAGATTTTTTCATTTATAGCATAAATAATCTTTTCAGAAATCCGGAATCCAGAAGGAAAATAAACCCACTGATTGTTCACAATGTGAACCCACTCCTTCATAAGTACCTTTATTCAGTCAAAAATGTATGTTATCAACGCTCTACTGGTTTTATCGCATGATTCCATTTTTAGCAAGAAGCAACAAAGTGCAAAGAAATAAAAAATCATGGTGAACTTAGTGGAAGTATGGTGGACGTAATATGGAATTATGGAACAGGAGCTCGTTGGAGTAGTATTATATTTTAAAAAAATACGAAAAAATTTCAAGAATTTCTTAGTATGTGGTAGATAAGTATGTTGTATAAAGAATTTGATGTTGATATTTATTTCATTTATACTTACTACACCTGTGCGGGAAATTGCTTAGTACTAAAACAGGTTTATATTCATATTTACATAGTAATGTGAGTTTTCATTTCGAAAAATTTTGTGTAAGTATATTAAATTGAGTTCCTGGGTGATCTGGAAACACAATTGGGCCCGGAGGATGGCGCTGCAGTCACTCCTCCTAATCACATGAACCGATTTGGATGAATATTTGTGTGCACATTTCATTGTTGTGGGATGATTGGTTGATTCGTTTTCACATTAGCTAATATTATGTATTTTTGTTGTTAGAAAGTAAACTTAATTTAATGTTTATAATACATTATTATTGGTATAAATAAGCTATGTTCGTCTCACATTGCTGTTCCTGCCTACCTATCCTACCAGGGCCTAACTTTGTTCTGGCTATTTTATTTTGATTATTTGTAATGAATAATTACAATTATAATAGAGTGCAAAAAATAAATACATGCGTCAATATATTTTGTGTTTTTTTTAAACAATTTTTTTATTTAAAAAAATATCATTCCGACCGCGGCTTTGCCCGCGTGGAATTAGGTTATATCGTGAATCCTGTTTTATCCCACAGAAGTGTTCAGTTCGGATAAAAAGTATCCTATGTGTAAATCCAGGCAATTCAATGTAGTCTTGACGTGATAAAGTAACAACTAACAAAAAAATATACAAATTAACATCCAAAGTTTTGCATCAGTTTTACTGTATAAGCGATATCTTCCACTCTTGACTTTGACTGAGAAGAATTAGGGTTTATAACTTCTTTCAGAAATAGTACCTTTCATTTCTGGGCATGATGTAATATCTACGTCAGCATCAAATTCTATCTAAATCAATTCAGTAGTCCGCGTAATTAGGTACCATTTCATTTTTTCAGAGTAACAATATTTTTTGTTATTTTAAAGATTATTTATAACCTGTATTATTTTGTAATAAAGTAAACATTACGAAATAATAATAATTAATAATTATTAATAATGTCTAAGTAGTTGTTAAAAAGAAGATAATTTTGTGTTTATAAGCAAGAAAATAAAACCAATAAATCAACAATTAAATATATGTATAACAATATTATAACTGTATGACGACTCCATACATGTTTGTCCCGAGTCGGCCAGCGGCAGCGCGGCGAGTATGCAAGAATGACTTCGCGCACACCCGCGTTCGCGATAACGAGCTATTAGACTCCGCCCGCCAAGCAGTGGATTTTTTTTGTGTATCGTCTTAAAGTAAATCTGGATTAAATATAGAAACTATAATAATAGTTTAGTTATGCGAAGTGTCAGGATATGTCAATTAGCCGGCTACATAACTCGATCGTAACCCGTCTGTAATTACGGCTAGGTCGCGCCGCCGCTTTCATTGTAGGGCTGTCAACTTAATTATATAGCGGGGATTAAGGTTGGCACATCATTAGTTTTAAATCATATTCGCAAGATTCGTTTACTATGAGACTACGGGTATACATATATGTATCATGACAGTAAAATCGTAAATAGTTGTAAATTTTACAAACACAGGGATTTCTTTTATCATTCAACTTTTGATAAATATTTTTTTAATAAAAAAGTATATGGCAACCCTGTGACGTTAAATAAATTGCAATAATATTGTTTGTGAAGGGCGATTCGACTCTTAATGTTAACTGATACTTATTGAATTCTCGATACGTTAGTTATTTATGGCATAATTAAATAAAGTGATAATTTATGTTTAGAGTTTACATTAACTTCTGTTTATTAAATTATAGTGAGACGTCTGTCGCCGTATAAGTCATGTAATTAATTAAATTATGTATTTATTGCTATTTCTCATTATCAGTTTACTTTTATAATTATGAATTATGATACAAGGTTTGTTGGTGAATTAATAAAGACGTTTTCAGAGAAGCGCTAGGAATGTTTTCGTGACAAACATTGACAGATCTTTACAATTTCTGGAGACTAATATTCTCATTACTTTCACGTCTATTATTATCTATTAATAAAAACTGTATTATCATTTTTAAACTTTTATCGTTAACTAGCTGTTCCCTGCGGTTTCACCCGCATTGCTCCGCTTCTGTTGGTCTTAGCGTTATGATTTATAGCCTATAGCTTTCCTCGATAAATGAGCTATCTAACACCGAAAGAATTTTTGAAATCGGACCAGTAGTTCCTGAGATTAGCGCGTTCAAACAAACAAACAAATTCTTCAGTTTTATAATATTAAAGTACAGATGACGTTCCCAGAAGACTGTGTTTTCAATTCCTTCCGTATTTAACTTTGGGTTTGCCATTACAAAATATCGTAATGTAGCAAGTTGCAACAAACTCTAGTAGCAATACAACTCGTAATACATGTTATTGTGCGCGTTTTTGTCCGAACCTGTCAGTGATAACGGCATGTTGGATAACAGGCGTTTTACTGGATATAGCGTGGAAAGTGTGAAAGCTATGTTACGTGGTTGACAGCTGATTATGGGGGTGACTCATCGATATATCGTTAGTGTAACAATTGCTCTTGTTGAAGCATTTCTTGACGTCCATGCGTATGTCACTTTCCAATCAGAAAGACCACTGAGAAAACGTAACGGCTATAAATAAACAAGTTGCTGCTATTTACAACCAAGTAACTTGCTTCGGAGGGAGCCTGCAAAGTTTGTTGCTAAAATTACACAAGTCAACTTTGTTAACGTATGTTGGTAATATAAACCCACTAAGGTGGTCAAAAAATACGTATTAAAGGTTTGTTGCTTTTAACCTATTCACTCAGTAAACTTAACTAACCTGTTTACTATAATGAATCGTGTTACTCTGTTAACAATACCCAACGTGCTCTGCTGTTTTTAGCAAAGTAATTCAGTGAGTTCAAATATTTTGCTTTGTAAAACTAGCTAAGTAACACGATAATGTTAATCATATTTATTGGGTAGGGACAGCCAATCTACTTTGTTACTTCTACTCAATTAAAAATTTGTATACGTAGCCAAGTTACTGGGTACTGTCAATGGTGGGTACTGTGTTCATTGGGTAACTATAACTAAATATACTCTTTCTAGTCAATTAAGATTGGTATATTTAGCCAAGTTACTTTGTATTCTTAGGCGGGTTTATTAGGTAACCATAGCTAAAATACTTTGTTGCAAGTACTGAAACTGAAATAAAAACATGCACATTAATGAAATTAGCTTTATTCAGTACACGATACAATCATTTCAAGTAACATATATCTACTACTTACACTTAAATACTACTTTTAAAAATAGTACACAATTTACAATGTCAAGAAACGATACTGGTGTTCTGTGTTTTAATTTTCACAATAAGTCAAAAGTTTAGGCAAAAATTATAGAATAAGTAATCTTTTTGATCTAATAATTTTATTACAACCCAACAAGTAAAACCGTAATTTTTTTAAACATTTGAATTTAATCTCATTGCATCATAATTCACATTCGTTGTCGGGAAAATGATCATAAATGCTAAAACTTAAACATTTTTTGCACAAAAAAAATTAAAGTAGGTACAATAAGCTCTTTACATAGATATTGTTCGTTTTCTATTATAAAATGTTCTGGTTGAACCTAGTTACAAAATGTGAAAAAACCACACCCAAAACACTTTTTAGATAAAATGAAATGTGTCTTCACCCAAGGCCATTTTAAGTATTCCAGCAACTGATTCCAGGAAATGATTTTTATCCAAAAAATTGTCAACATCTAAGATCATAGACATGTTTGATGTGAAGATATTATATCGGAACTATATCGTATCTAATGTAATTTACATATTAAAGTAATAGGTATATGACAATATCTTGCTTGATATGAAGTAACTTACTAATTCAAATATTTTTGGCTTGATTGTGGGAAAGCTTTCAGTGATTTCGGTATATTGTCCTTTGGTTTTCAAAATCTTTTTCTAGCTGTAAACAAATAAAAAAAACGTATGTAAGTATACAAAAGTAATTAAACTAAAGCAGACAAAAAATTAAAAAAAAACTGAACTCACCAGAAGGTATCCTTTGGGTTTTTTACGAGCCGCATATTCATTGTATAGAGGTATTGGAGCTATGGGTAACTCTTTTGCAGCAATTAGCCTCGTCTCTGTAGTTTCTTGCCACTTTAGTTCTACGGCTGTCCATGGCTCAGAGGAGTTTTTGAGCCATAATAGTTTGTCTTCTGCATCTTGCTCTTCTATAATAGTTTGATTAAAATTCATAATGATGATGAAAAGTTATTGTTTTTAATGTAAATTTGAATCTGCCTTGTAGGTGCTGAGGCGGCGCTTCAACAGACACGTTCGTCACTCGACTATGATTTGATAGAAATGGCTGACCTTGCGGGTTACGCAGCCAATTCCTTGTTTAATTTTTATCAAGTTACTCGGTCAAAAGTAGTATTCTCTCCATTGTTAATTGCCGAGCTGTGCTTATCTCCCAATAGATAAGTTACTTGTTTGTTTTTAAATAAGAAACACGGTTATATATGCATCATAGCAAGTTATTTAATTCTAGCCAAATAATACTATGTCTAAATTTAAATGATTTACTTGTCATTCAATGATAATATAAGCTTGTTTATTTTTAACCGAACTCTGTGCAAATAGTAACCAACTATGGTTAAGACTAAAATTAAATAACTTACTTATCATTAAATAATAACGTAAGTTTGTCTATTTTGAACCTAATTCGGTAAAGGTAATATTGACCGAGTCGGTAATTTTGAAATAAATAAGTACTTTTTTAATAATAGCTAAGAATATTTAGCAATACTTGCTTGTATAATACTAGCAAAGCTTTAATGCATATTTTAAATATGTCTTGATTGAATGCAGCAGAAAAATTTTTAACCGAGCTAAATTGGTACTTTGCTAAAACAAAATTTTCTCAGTGACTGCTAGTGTGCTGCTAGCTTAGGTCAGATTCAGAAGCTATGAAATAGGAGGTATAGCTTTGCAATAGGGAGGTACTAGGCAAATAGGAAGGACGATGAAAATGTTTGGGTAAATGTTTTTGGATAAATTTCATAATGTCTAGTTACTAGTAGACCGACCACAGGAAAAGATGATTGAAACGTGTGTTCATTATTCTGCCCTCTTTTAATTTCTATAAAGCCTTTACAATTAAATATAATAAAACATTTATTAGGTGAATACTGAGTTGTTTTTTTTTTCATAGGCTCTAGCCTACAGTAGGTATTTTCAGTCCTAATAGACTGATAGTGAAATTAAAAAAAATAAATATTAGTCAGAGAATTTGTCACGTCCCAAAATATACACTACTAATATTTTTCAATTAACGATTATCACGATTGAGTTGTTTAATCGAGTTAAATGCGAATCGATTTGAATCTATTAAATTAATCGAACTCGAGGTCACAGCGGTCACGGACAGTTGACACCATGTCACGTTTACATTGCATTTAAGTTTAACTATATCGACATAATTTGAATGCATCGAACATATTTTCTTTGTTTTCGTGTGAGCCGGCCTAAATTTAATTTCTTTATAATTCGTTTATGAGATACTAATATCTATAAATTTTTGAGAACTCGTTCTGAGTTACGATAGTAAGAAAGCTTATCATTCAATATTTATCAATATTAACGTTCGATTTTTCGAGATGAGCACAATATTGTGTTTGATTACGTTAGTAATTTCCTTTATATTTCTTGGTGTTGTAATGAAACGGATGTAGTTTTCTTCATTAAAAATAATGAATAGAAAATCTTTTTACCCTATTTATAGAAGAGTCAAGAAAAAGTTAGCAAGAGTTAATTACAAAATTACAACCTCTTTAGACGCAGCATCGTGGTTTATCTGTGCATCTTAGTTCTACTTCTATTATTATCTGTGGCACGGCGCGTTTAAAAAGGGAACTATATTTTCTATCACCAAAATTTATATTTGTCATCAAGTTGCATCACCTAATAAATAGATCTATCACCACGAAATATTTTAGTTCTCAGATAAACAAAAATTGTTCCCAGGTATGAATTATCAAATTAATGTTAATATATGTGTAAAATAAGAGATCGATAACCAATAAAATTATATTGCATTACGTGAATATAAACTTCGTTCTTATAATAACAGTTTTGTTACTTAAATAATAGCTCTGTGCTCAGAATGGTAGATCTGTCACCAAATAAATCGAATAACGATCCTGACTGCGACTCTTTTTTATTTGATATTTTATCACCAATACAGTAGTAACATTTTATTTCGTTCAGATATTAAATTAATAGTATTCGTTACCAATTTAAAACATCAATTTATAATTTTAATGAAAAAATGATCAAAGGGGCGGAGACAAATTGGCGCGACAAGCTTCAGTGGTTATTATTTTTAGGGTTCCGTAGCCAAAATGGCAAAAACGGAACCCTTATAGTTTCGTCATGTCCGTCTGTCCGTCTGTCCGTCTGTCCGTCTGTCACAGCCGATTTACTCGGAAACTATAAGTACTACAGTGATGAAATTTGATGGGAATATGTGTTGTATGAACCGCTACAAAAATATGACACTAAATAGTAAAAAAAAGAATTGGGGGTGGGGCCCCCCATACATGTAACTGAGGGATGAAATTTTTTTTTTCGATGTACATACCCGTGTGGGGTATCAATGGAAAGGTCTTTTAAAATGATATAAAGTTTTCTAAAAAACATTTTTCTTAAAGTGAACGGTTTTTGAGATATCAGCTCTCAAAGTCGTAAAAAGTATGTCCCCCCCCCTCTATTTTTATAACTACGGGGTATAAAATTCTAAAAAAAATAGAGGTGATGCATGCTAATTAACTCTTTCAACGATTTTTGGTTTGATCAAAGTATCTCTTATAGTTTTTGAGATAGGTTGATTTAACTGTAATTTATTATATTTGCTGCTACGGAACCCTTTGTGCGCGAGCCCGACTCGCACTTGGCCGGTTTTAAGAATAAATATTGATTATTTTAACTTTAATTAAGTGTTTTATCTACTATTCTGCTAGCCATAAGCCAGCTATTTTAAACCAGCGCTGATTGTTCAGTGGTAATTATTTTAAACAGTAAATATTGATTATTTTGACTTTAATTGTTTTATTTACTACTCTGCTAAAAATTTTATTTAAATATAATTTATACTACCTACCAGTGGAAATTTAGAACCTTGGGAGTCTAGTTAAGTAGCAGAATCTTTTGGTTGAAACGATGATGACAACCCTAATTTTTTATTTGAACTTAATGCAATTTTCTAGTAACATAATATGATTTATTGGTGATCTCTTTAAATTAGTTTGCTTAAATACTTATTAGGACACACCTATTATAATACATACAAAAACATTTATTTGGTACTAGACCTTATTCTCAGGATTTTAGGTGATTTATTGTGGAACTGATTTTGCATTGTTTGGTGAGTACATTTTGGTGACAGATCTACTATTTTGAGGACAAACCCTATTATTTAAGAAACACAAAACTAATTAAATTGGTGATAGCTTAAATGATACCCGTTTAAAAATTAGAACGTGTTTCCCGCTAAACCAGAAATACAAAATGTGTGTTATGAAATAAAGTTAAAAGTTAGTAATTATAAAACATTGCGAAATCATAAGGCTACAATTGTTTAATTCGTAATTAATTCTAATCCGCTTCCTATAAATACATTAAACGAAGGTTAATTCAAATTACTGATGATAAAAAGTTTTAACAAAAACCTGGACCAGTTCGTAAACTTGTTTTTAATGCTGGCAATTGTTATCACGACACCGTAAATATTCTCCCCTCACTGTAGCCATTCTTGCATATATCCGGCCTTGAAAAAATTGATATGTGCTTATAAACTATTATTTTGTGTTTTATGGATATGGTTCATATGGTGCAGGTAGTGTTCGTAATACCACGTGAGTATGAATTGTAAACTTGAAATAAAAAGGGCAAAGTGCTTTATAAAAATAATCGCTATGTTTCTTGAAATGAAATAGCAAAAAATGCATTTAATTATAGCCATGTTTTATAGTAATTTATTAGTTTGTTCTTTGCAGTTCACTACGAGTACATTGATTTGAAATTATTAATCTCTAATAACAAAAATAATGGCCTACTAGAATAGGTACATTAATATTAAACATTTTTCTTGTATTATGTGTGAAGAAAAAAACAGACATACTATCATATTTTCCTTCTCTTTCAATAACCATTGTTAAATCTCAAACACAAATGCAACGTTAACGGGATTTCATACCTTATAAGTGTTAAAAACACCAATAAGACGTAACTATAAACCATCTACTTAGTTATGAGATAATCACGTTATGACTTTAAAAAAAATAAAAAAAGATAATAATAGTATGAAGATGTTGACGTAGAAACAAAATAAAGCCATCTGTGGCAGCATGTGTTGTGTTACACCATCTGACAATCATTTAAAAATAACACAAAGAATAATTAAACACTCTTGTACTATAACGCGTATTATTTATTGGTCATTTCAATAAGACAACAGACAAGTACTTAACGAATAACATAGGCATTGCTCATTGTTACATTTAATATTAAAATAAAAAAAGGCTCTGAAAATCGATGAATTGGTCGAAAATTATTATTCTATCTGATACGATACCTTTATTTTCCAATTAATTATCTCATTGAGACCAAAATGTCATTCAGAAAGAGCTACAGGTAAAATTAATTAGTCAAGGAGATAAAATACATAAACCCTTTTAATTCAAATTGCTAAGTTGACTTCAATTTTTAACGAATTATAAAAATCCATTAACTTTTCTTCGATCTTGGAACATCGAATATTTTTATTTGCGAAAACAAAACCAAGCAAAATCGATAAATCTCGCAAGAATCAAAAAATTTCCAAAACAACCTCTTTTTCTCTACATAATATAGTTTCTAGATAAATGCTATTTATTCCCCTAAACACGTAGTTATTTATGACCTACTAGCTCTTATTTCCACAATTATGTACATTTACGTATGCGGATCACAACAATGGCGTATCAGGCCATTGGGTTACTGTACAACCGTGTGATTTTATATTCATGTAATTTGTGACTGTATTAATTCATCTTCAAAGCGATTTTAAATAACAAATTCATATATAATTTAACTTAACACGTTCGCTGCGAAACAGGGCTTGAAACACCCTGTCCGTGTCTCGTCGTTATAGCGGTAGGAAAAAACTTAAACTTCTCTGTCGTGCGGGAGGCATAACTTCCATCTGGTTCAGTGTAGGAAAGTGATATCTATATATCTGAGATGTGCTATTGATTCCTAGTTCAATGGTATACCGACCTTAATACCGGGTTTCTTAGACCTCGTGCCGCACTGAACAAATAAAAATTCTAACACAGTGCGGAACGAGGTTGCGAACACCTCGTACCACCGCGCACCTCGTACCGCACCCTAAGCTAGCTTCACGCGGTTAGTGTTGTGCAACGCATTCGAGACTATTTGTGGAACAACTTATTGAAGCTTTTACAAAGAAGGACTTGAATGTGGATACAGGTACCTAATTTTCAAACTACTCGTTATAATAATTAATATCGTTAATAGAAACGTGAATGTGACATGTTGAGTAACTTTCTTCAAATAGGTTGATAATCATGATTACTATTAGTGTGTTTGTTCATTGAATCAACTAGCGGCAAATCCAAAACACCCGGCAATCGGTGTATGGCTCATCAAAATTTAACTCTTGCCCAAGTCAACAAGCCAACAAACAAGGCACATCATCTCTTAAAGGGATCAAAGAAGAGGAGATGTGTAGGATGTTACGAAAAACTCCGCATCTTCTTAACAAGTCGTGAGGCCGACAAAAAAGTAAAGGAAATTCTCACAGAATGCACTGGTTGCAAACAATATTCTGGTTTGGCCTGTTTTAATAAAAAACATCCATAAGTTTGATAAATAAATACAATTAAATAAAATCGATATTTCTTTTCCCATCACTAAATTATATGAAAAACTGCTATTGTTCAGTGCGGTATGGGGTACATCAGACCCCACATTTTATTTTACCCATAGAATCTAAACTAACTAATTTAACCACGGGCGGCGGTAGATTTAGGTTAATGAACTCATTGTTAATAATAATCACGACAAAAGCCGCACACTTTGTCTTATTTGGCGCCAAAAAAAGGATTTTGGTCTCCTACGGGCGGTGGGGTTTAATATGCCTCGTGCCGCCACAATGTCTGGTATAGGACAAGGTTTAAAACGACCCGTAACGCAGTAATGGAAAGTACAGATATATCTGTGCCGCAGCGAACGTGTTAACGCTGAACAATTGACGTACAAAACTTAGTACCAACTTATAACAAAATATTATTTATCATCCTTATTTGAAACAATCAAATTCAAATATATACTAGGAAATATTACTACTTGGTTCAGACACACAACACTACATAATATAACCTAAATATTACTCTCTTTTATCATAGATTGGGTAATCATTGTTTTCCTCATTAAATTCCATTCGAACAAGCCCATACAATAGTTCAATTTGCACATACCGCCTCCACTTGCCGAAGAAAAGGACTTAATAGAATAAACAGACCATCAAGTACTGATTAAACAATTTGCAATGGGACAATTGAAGTGATGAGTAAATTTCCTGTAACCTGTTTAAAAGTAAGCGGACACAACGATGGGCCGAACTTAATAGATCTCTTTTTAGGGCGCTGTTAAGGGGTGCAAATATTCAATCAATAAATCTAATACAGTCTACAAATTTTTATTTGTGTTTCTACTTATTTTTATTCGTGGGCCAAAATATATAAATGGAACAATAGATCATATGTTGCGTTGAAATTAAATAAAAAAGCGAGATGAAATGATATAGATTACGTAATTAACAATGAAAGTAAAGAGAAAACAAACTAAAAACTTTTATTAAATTTTGTTTCATAACGATGTTTTAACTTTAATAAATCCAGCTATACATTATACTAACGTTAATTTAAAATGATTAATTTGATAGCAATTAGCTGTGTATTATATTTTTTTTTAAGTTTTCTGTTATTATAAATATCTAACGACTTGTATAGGCTTCACATTTCTGCAGCATAGTCTTACTTCGACTAACTTACCTATAAGAAACAATCCCAAATTCACCGCAAATACAGTCATCATCAATGTACATACATTACACATTTCATACTAAAAGGTGGCATAAAATTAGTATTTAGTACGCATACTTAGGATCCGTCTCTGGGTGCGCACACGCAGCATATTCGAGCATCTCGCAAGGAGGGTCACTAACTGTTTGATGGACCATTTCCCCAGTTACCCACGGTTGTGGCCGCTCCACTTATAAACGCACTGTGATCAGACTATATTGTTATGGTGACTAGTTGAGGACGACGGTTTCGCTCGCTATTTTGTTTAAGCATCTGTAAATGATTGCGATTATTTTGTGTAAAGTGTAAACATTTATAATAATAATTATGTTTTCTTTTTCGTAAGGAAAAGCTTTTTCGCTAAGTATCGGAAACGTAGAGTTATTTCTTTTCATCGTGGAGAAATTTGCAATTGTTCTTACGTATTTTTGATTATATCACAAAAATAGTATTTCAACAGAATCTTGAAAAGAAAATAAGCAATTAAAATAGTTTCACATTTTTAAAATATGAAGCACAAATGATAAATGTGCACGATTAAAATTAAAATGCGTTAAGTTTTTGGAATTAAAACAAGATTGCATCACAACAAATTCTTTTATAGTGCAACAGATAAAAACTGGAGAAATTTAAGGAATGATAAATTCGAAATTATTCTAACGATATTATTTTAATTACATGGTATTTTTATATGTGCAATGGATTTAATCCTGAAAAATATTAGGAGGAATTAATATAATTTATAATAACAATTATTTCCATACATAAATATTATATTTCTGTACTCGTTGTTAATAAAATCCAGCAGTTTATAATCAATTGATAGATTGATAGACGCTAGCAACGTTTTACGCAACGCCGCGCCGATGCACATGCGTTAAATATACTAAACATAGTCGGAACTTTACGTTTGTTTGTTTATCTTTAGCGTAACACGTGTGAAACGTGCATTGCTTTAAAAATAGTACATGTTAGGGTTTGTGCAGATTTGATAGATTAATACTGTATACAGTTGACTCATGGTTCTAGGTGAAAAAAGCCAATATTTTCTTTTTGTGACACGCATTTTAAAACAGGGTCATTCTAACAAAAAATATAATGAATATCATATTTAAATATATAGTAATACATCATATCCACAATAAAGTAAAATTCCTATGACTAAGTACCTAATTGATACAGCTTGAGGGCAACACAGTACACACTACAAATAAAGGGCAATTGGAAACAATAGGCCGTTTACTTGTGCCCTGCATTCTTTATGAACGAGTCACGGACAGGAGATTAAATATAAAATGGGCGATAGTGTGACACCAGCCTTATAGATAGAGATCGTGTTGTGTTGCGGGCACACCAAGGATTTTATGGAATATTTTATGCCACTCACTTATGGTTATATTTTAATTAACGTTCAAATTAATTACTGCTTTATTTATTCATTCATTAGGTCAAATAATTTCAAAGTGAAAGAGGAATACGGATTTAGTTGGCTGTACACACATCGTATTGTGACATCGTATTGCAATAAAGGATTACACTAGTACTAATTTGACATTTTTACAGAATGCCATAATGCTTAGTAGTAATCTTTAAATACATTTTTCCAGTTGCAACGAGGAACGACTCTAAATCTTGATAGCCTGCAGGTCAATGGAGTGGCCTTATTAACATCATGTGGGAATTATCTCAACACAATTTAACCACACAATAATTATACATAACGAATCAGCCTCATTGTGGTCCAGACCTAACGTAAAAGCACCAAAGTAAGGGGATACACGAAAGCGTCTGCGGGTTGCGGTTCGACTCCGGTATCGCAAACCGACACTGTTTCGCAAATCAGGAAGCCTCATGTCTCTTGTATTGTTGGTGCTTTTTAGCGGTGTAATATTGATTTTGTGTGCGAAATAATGTTTTAATCAGGGACGAAAAATATATAGTTGTTTTCTAAGATTTTTTGCAGAACTGCCTGCAAATTGTTTTGTTTTGGACCAATATAAAAGTATGCTATTGCCTATTGGAACGTCTTAATAGTCAAAATACCGATGTATATTTTCTATTTATCATTCATCAAATAGGGATATTTTTTGCATAGCTAGATGCTACTATTATATTCAAATTATAATTTATGTATAAGCGAATGATTTATCTCTATTATAAATTATAACAACCATTATCCTCAAGTTATCGAACTATTCCTATTTCGATTCTTCAAGTTTATGTTGGAAATAATAAATCACCTTTTTGCTCTGATCTCTCCCGTGGGGCTAAGTTTGTGAACTCACAACTTCGGTAATGCTTCATCTTTCCAAACTTCTCAGACAGTTATCTTTATGGAAATAGCTTATTAAATATACATTAAGTGTATGTTCAAAGTGTATACATAGATGAAGTAAGGGCAATACTTAAAATATTGTGCTTTTTTAGAATAAGAAAAGTTTACTCCGAAGTTTGCCTTCAATAGAAAAGATACGAGCAGTATAATAGGTACTAGATAATCTGAAAATATCAGCGCTTCAAAATGGACTATAAACTATATGAGGTTGTTTGTTTAAACATACATAAAAAAATCATGTAAACACCTAGATAATACCAGAAATCAATTTGACCCACTCTATGCTTCTACGTTGTTATAAGGCAAAAACAGACCCGCCAAAACATGTCGGTAAATAATTAAACAGATAAAATAATCTTTTGACCTGTGTATTCGAGTTGGATCCATTATACATCTTAATTATTAAAAATCTAATTAGCAACTTATAATAATTTATATTTAACAATCACTGCACAATATTTGTGGACAAAGGTCACAGACATTTCGATGATCTAAAATTAACAAAATGATATTTATCAGATTGTGTCGCAGCAGGTTTCTTGTGCAATATTCTTGTTTTTTGGCGCCGATGGCGACGCGACTTTTTTTAAATGCATATAACGATATAATATTATCGATCATACATAAAATATAATAATGGAATCATTCAATTTCATTTCATTGTAAATCTGCGGTATTACCCCAAATTACTAAAGTCTAAATAATTACAAATAAGGACAGTACCTTATAAATTAACCATCGTTATATTTTTGTTATACTATGTTCATAGTAGGTATATTCCTCACCAAACAATAATCTCCTTATTACGCACCTCCATTCAACACACACACAGACCGTCTAACTAATTCACATATTGTCGATATACCAAGAATCAGGAGACAATCCTACGCAGTGGGTGTTTCCTTCCCGGGTCGAAGTCCGGCAGTCCTGTTTCTTGTTATTGGGAATTATCAATTACACGCCGATACAAGGGAAGGATCTAAGGAGAAAGATAATTCAGAATTTTATTATTGTTTTGAGAAGAACAAAATTATGGGCAGGATGGTAGTAACTATTTAGTATTTACTATTTACTAATCTGTGGCGGAAGTCAAAATAAAACGCATCTTTTGCGTCGCCAATGACGTATTTTATCTGCTTATAATTTTAAATCTTTTTGTCAATTTACTATTTTTTTTAGTTGTTAAATTCTTCGTGGGAATGGCTTATTCGTTATTAATCATCAATAATGAAATATTTATCTTAAGTTGTGTACAATTCCGTTATCTCCCTGCATTGCAATTTCTACCCCTCTATTGCATCTGAAATACAGTTACAACTTTCTTTTCTAATTACAAAAAAGCTTAAGAATTCCTCATAACACTGTAACTTTAAGTACAACATGCGTGCGTGCGTTTATCTGCAAAAACCGTCGACCAATCCCCATCGCGAAGCCGCAGGAGCGGGTTCGATTATCCAATTAAGGAGCGTCGAGTGCAACGCACTAGCCAGCTATTGTCCTGGAATAGGGTTGTCACATCTCATATAAAGATAACCCTTAAAATTTAAATTGTAACAACAATTCATTTGACTAGGACCTAGGTAATTTAAAAAGTTAATAAATAACCTTGCTTTAATAAACATTTTAGTAGTGTGATACATATGGTTTATTTTTTTTAATAATTACTTATTGTTTTTATTTATCCTCTTTTAAGCATCATATTTTGTATAATAATAAGTACTATACTTATCTAATTATTTTACTATTCTTCAAAAAATTGTATTGCTTCTATAAGTGGAAATAAGTAAGGATATCCATCATCGACGCTATATTGTGCCAAGCCTAAAATAGTGCCTTGTAACAACCCTATCTTGAATTGACATCGCATATTGCAATGCAGGAAGAAATACCTAACAGCTTTGACAACAATGCACCGGATTATTTATGTATTCATTGATAAGGACGTGGGTATACCTTATATTTTATGTATTGAAATCTAGGAAAATCAAGCGATATTCAAAGCATATTCTGATTGTCGTCATCTCGGTTAAAAACGAAATCTTATCAATCTGTAAATGTCCAAAAATATGATAAATGTATTGTTTTTATTTTTATTCACACTGATCTCATAATAGTTCCAAAGCCCTGAGGCCAGTTCAACTTAACCTATTCTAAGGTCTGCGTGGGCCCAAGGTCTTAAACATAGCCCTTATTGCTGGGACAAAAGAACTCATTTATTCTGTTTGAAAAAGCGTAGGATTATAAAGATGTAATCATTTGTAGTACTATGCTCGTAACATTGACTCTCAAACAAGTTGAAAAACACATGGAGTCAGATATTGCAGTAAATAATATTAATACTAGATAGCAGAATGAACTTGTACAATTTCTAAATGATGAATATAGAAATAAACACATTTCTTACAAGTGAAACACAGCATTCCTTGAATCCTATAACAGATTTACTGCTCCATTCAGGATTAAACTAAAATAGCTCTCGACAAATTGGTTCCATGCAAACGATTCGTTCAGTACCTACCTACATGCTGAACGATATCATGCCAAAACAAAATTATGGTTTCTGCGACTATTACGGTATGATCGATTTTTATTTTTCCCTGGTACCAGTTGGTTCCAGTCTTGTTATCTAATTTATGCACTTCGTTTATTGATTTCATACAAAACGGTATTTGGGAGATTCGCTGAAAACTGAATCGGGTCGTACCGTGCTTGATTTTATGTCCAGTAACGTTTCAGTTGTTTGATTTTGTTTGCGATCAAATTAATTCGGGCGTTTATTGCTTTACGCTTTGTTTTTATTGCATAAAAATAATGTAACCACTCAAAATGGATTGTTTGTATATTCTCGTCTCATTATCTAATGAATGCAAAATTATTCTTTTTCTTGTATTACTCTTAGCTTCCTTGTAATGAGCACAAATAATATAGATTTTTGCAAACTGATACGCATTATAAGACTGAATACCACTGTTTTGCGAAGTTAATTCCACATTAAGAAATCAGAACATTTCAATAGCTTTTCTTTGCCTACTAGGACTGCGAGTAAAAATAATCAGTTCAACTAACTTTCATAAAGAATCTTACTCAATTCGTGCTTCCTTGTTTATTATGCATTCAAATGGGGGATTGTACTTTTTTGATCACGAAAATACAATTCACGATTTGGAATATCATCCATGGGCATGATGCCTTTTATATCTGGATAATGGGCTTGTAGCATGTGCTTTGAATATATGACATGTATTTAAGAAGTCCATTTTAAACCAGGTACTTATGGCCTTTCTCTTATTTAATTTCATTGAAACTTATAGACTTTAAATCCTTTAGTAAATGTGTTTAATACTTCATCTTTGCCAATGAATGATAAAATATCCTTATTTACAATAATTTCGAAGAAAGAACCAGTTATTAACTAATTTGGTTTCATTTAAATTTCCTTATATTGTTTCCTGATCAAACCCTTTCTCACTTCAATAACTTTTCTTGTATAATCATGAATATTTATTGCGAGGGTGAATGTAATACATATATAATGTAAACGTTCATAATTATATACAATAAGTAGGTAATAAAATTT
Source organism: Colias philodice (assembly GCF_061535455.1). Classification (NCBI taxonomy): domain Eukaryota; kingdom Metazoa; phylum Arthropoda; class Insecta; order Lepidoptera; family Pieridae; genus Colias; species Colias philodice. Next base: position 509,815 of record NC_143111.1, on the reverse strand, counting down.
TACATATAGCACGTTATTGTTTATTATAATACACATTTTCTCAATTATATTTTCTATTTTGTGTCTACTGTCTATACACCATTGTAATATGTACAACAAGCGGTTTATTTTGTCTAACAATAAGTTTGATTTTGGACGAAGATCAAGTGTCTTCAGCTTAGTAAATCTAGCTATTGAGGAACAAAATTGGATACAATAAGTGTTGACATATTATAGGCACAGTCCAGGTAGACAAAGAAAATTTTTTGCAGGTCGGCATTAACAAAGCACAAGCAAGTAGAATATATCTCATCACGCATTACTCCTCACGTTTTGCCCTCTCCACATAAGGCCTGCCTGTATCATGTAGCCGCTTTTTGCGAGTTCAAGGCTTTACCATAAAAGAAGCTAATACGACAAAAACTTCATGAATTTTTTCGATCAATCTAAATACAAACGTTGGAACAACATTCTGAAACGTTACAGCGTCCGTAAATGGATATGCCGTGATATCATCGTTATATCCTTACGTTCGTTTATAGCTTTTTCTAGGACCACATTTGTGAATATATACTTCATACATTGAGATTACCAAAATTATCTCTATTAATAGTTATTATGCTACTACTGTATCAGCCATTTGAAAATATTTTACGTAGTTAAATCTCAATGCATTTCAAAATATTTCGTCCTTTTTTACACCTACAGACGTTCCTCGTAATTCTATTTTGAGTTTAACTCAAATGAGCGGCTGTCAGCTCCACCGTTTCGCTTTGTGTTTTTAATTATAGTTCATCAGAAAACCTTCGACGAAATTTACTTCATTAGTTTTTATGTACGTTTCGTTACGGCCCTTGTGAGATGCAAATTAGTTTTGACTTAAAATCATCTACGCCTAATTTTAGCTCGCGACTGAAAACATAAAAATAAACTTAATTATTATTTTGGAAGGACTCAGCCTTAACACTAATTATTACATGCCATAATATTTAAATTGATGTTCCAAATAAAAGTATTGTACAATCATTAAAAAAGATTCACTTAGTATTTAGCCATTACAACAAATAAAATTTAATTACTTAATTACAGGATATAAGCGTAATTGTATACAATACGATGCATCACGTTGTTTAAGGAAATTAAAAAATAAATTATTTTCGTCAAATCACTATAGTCATTAACAGGTGGTCATTTCCTTAAACAACATTCGTCAGAGTTGTTTACTAATTAATGTAACAAAAACGATACATAAAGTCTGGTTTAAAAGAGTTGTGTCATTTTTTGCGGTTTGTTAATAGATGCCTAACCAGCGATGGCGTACTACCGTTGTGGGCCGACAGCCATCGGCAGCCGCGCCTCGTGGTCGGTGACCAGCCCGGTGGAGCCCAAGAGCTTCGAGCGGCCCCTCAGCGGCAACTATGACAGGATCTTCAACGCCTTCGAGAGGACCAACGCGTTTGAATACGTCAAGAGCACGTTCGAGGGGAAGGAGGAAAGGTGAGTGCTTCCGGAAAGTAAGGTTATATCGAATATGGTAGAATTGTAGAAAAAGAAAAGCACATTGCAACCAAAAGTGTGACATTTATACTTAGTAGACGGTCTCACAATTTATATTGTAATGATACTGGAAAATTAACATAATCTATTCTAATGTGAAAGTGTTTCGGCTTTTTGGATGATTGCAAAATCGCGAAACTGACCTGCCTGATATAAATTAAATTTGCTTCATAGATAGCTTATAACCTGAATTTACATTTTAATTAATCAAAAGTAGATAAAAATGCAATTCACAAATTTCCACCTTTGATTTCTACATATTATGGACTTTTACAAAGAGATCTCAAAATAGCTATACGTATGTTTTGCACAATTAGTACTTACAGTATAAATCCTTCAAAAATTTTACAAGATCTTTCTCCCCAGGCACACAGGCAGCGGCGACGTGATAGTGAACAGGAAGATGAGCAGCAGTTTCGAGCGGGCGGACTGCGCGCTGGCCGCGCAGACGCCCAGCACGGACGACGAGGACTTCCGCGAGAAGGTGCTGTACTCGCAGGCGAGACAGCTGTTCCCGCTGCAGGAGGACCTGGCTGATTGGATCAATAAGACTATTGGTGAGTGGATGAATTATTTATTGACGTAATGCAACCTGATTCGTATAGTGCACTCTTCAGGGCATAAAAACAATTTGAATTCCAGGGAATAACGTAAATCGTAACCACATTTAAAATTCATTTATTTTGTTAAGTATTTATACTGGTATGATGATAAATATAATCTAACTGTAGTTAGATTCATAAGGTTTTGTAGATTTCGTAGGATATTCGTAGTTTCGTAGATATTATAATAATAATAATAATAAGGGCGTAGGGATGTGACGACCCCATCGCCCACGGTTGGAATATCTATTGTCTACGTGACAATAGATATTCCACCCGTGCAATCAGTCAACCCGCAGGACACCTTGTGGCGGGGTGTCGGGGAGTAGCGACCCCGCGGGAACCGAGTGCTCCCGGGGGAGGCCCCTGTCTTCATCTCCGGCTCGCCTTCACCGGCCGGTCGGAGTGAAGCCTGACGAGGACAGGACCCCCACCTCTGGCTTGCCTTAACCGGCCGGCCAGAGTGGAGTCGCGAGAGCTTTTAGCTCGAAGGGTGGATGCGAAGCGTAAGTGGCGAGTGGGCACGTGATGCTGGACCCTCAGGGAGCGCGTGATCGTAGTTTAAAGTCCAGGGACGCCTCTCCACCCTTAGCTGCTCACAATATGTTGTCCCCTTGTCGCACTATTGCAGCGACTTATTTCGGGGGCCCATACAGTGAGAGGGCGAGTCACCACCTGCCAACATATTTTTACTTTCTTTTAGTAGAAAGGCAGGTGCCATAGTTTCCCATAGTCCTCAGTACCAGTCCATTTAGCATCCCAATCCATAGCCCAATCATTAAATTTCCATACCCTGCAATAGTCCTACATCGGCCGCGGACTGCCCAGGGCTGTATCTCTATAGTGCAGTCATGGGCAGGCTGCGGCTGGTGTCCCACAACACATTAAAATTCTCGAAAGGGCCTCTGCGTGTTGGATCCGTGTCCCCACGTAAGCCTTCCAAAGATCCGGGTACTGTCCTTCTGGTGGTACCCGAGTATTATGGAAATGAGAAACATAATAATAATAATAAATTCTTTATTTCAGAACAATTTAGTCCCATAATTTACATGTATACAATTTTAATAATTTTAATACAGAAAAACCAATGAAAAAAAAAAAACATAAAGCCATTACTTAATTATCTCATAATAATTGAGATCCAAGTTTTATACAAACTACTAGTTATATTTCTGTCAGCCAGACTGCGTACAATTTTATTTCTACACTTGTCAACTCTGGACATAAATGTAGCAATCCTGTGTCTCTGGATGGCATTCAAGGAGTTTACTCTAAAGTTGGTATACATCTCCGAAGCGCTGCAAAATTTGTCGAGCCCCATCAAATATCGGAAGATGTTATTGTGCTCTACTCGAATGCCATCGTATGCTTTTTTGGTGTAATTAGTCCAAAGTTGACAAGTATAGAGGGACTGACAGAAAGTCTTAAATAAATGAACTTTAACGGAATTGGATGCCCTACGAAATTTCCGGATGATCATATTGCCGACGACACAGAGGGCACGTCGTTGTCGCTCAATATCGGCATCATCTTTTCTTTTGGATGTAACAATGTGGCCAAGATACTTAAAGCTATCTACTATTTTAATAGGGTGACCGTTAATGCAGATTGGCGGAATGTTATCCGGTCCCTTACCCGATCTGAATATCAACATTTCTGTTTTCTTTACATTATACTGTAGACTATGTGAAAGAGCATATCTTTCACATATGCCAACAAGTTTTCGTAGCCCTTTGATTGAGGGGCTGAGTAGGACCATATCATCAGCATAACTCAAATTATTGACATATCTGCCATCTAGTTTAAGTCCAACTTCAGTCCTACTCAGCTCCACAATCAAATCATTAATATATAAGTTAAACAGATCGGGAGAGGTTACTCCACCCTGTCTAACACCACACGGGAGAATATAGCTGTCGGACAGAGTACTGCCCCACCTAACGCTGTTCGTCTGATTATCATACCAATATGTAAAAAGACCAACAACGTCGGAAGAAACATCACTGCTGCGAACTTTTTTCCATAATATATCATGGTTCAAGGTATCAAAGGCACGACTTAAGTCTAAAAAACATGCATATACACTAGTATTCTGATTATTATAACAGTTAACAATTTCCTTTAATGTATATATAGCCATATCAGTTCCCAATTCAGGTCTAAAACCGAATTGGGCATCGTCAATATTAATGTATGGTGACAATTTGGAGTGCAAAATTTTTTCAAGTATCCTGGCCACAATTGTTGCCAGTGATACGTAAATGAAAGGCGGGCTTCAACGACAGACTGATTTATTACAAAAAAAACTGATTTACCCTCAACCTTAATAATTAATTTGTTACTTATTCTAAACTACCGTTATTACACTCCTCCGCAACAAGATCACAATAACATAATATAGGACAAGTAATTAACACACAAACTTAAAAGACACAACAGTAGGTAATAATTAACATACAAACTTAAAAGACAGCTTGGAACATAATAAACATAAGGAAACGTCTTTATCGCACAACTATACATAATAATACCATAACCCAAGTTACATATACTTAATATTATATAAATACTACTAGAACCTAAATTACATACACTTCGTTACAATAATTTTTTTGCTCGATTAATTGCACGCATTGCACGAGCGGACATTTGTGATGTCTCAGGGCTAACCTGCGACGCCGTTGGTGCCGCCTCTACGCGGGCCGGTGGGGACAGCCCTGCAGTCTCTGACTGGTGATTTGTTTCGTCACCACTGGCTGCGTCTTCCCACGTCTCCCCCTCGAGTTTTTTACCGACCTCAAGGTCACCCGCGTCGTTTGCACAGGTGGCATTTGTTCGTGTTAACGAGAACCTATTTTTCGCGGATATTATTTGATCGACGTGCCTTCGCCACTCGATGCCGTTTCCTAACTCGACTTTATATGAAACCGGTCCTGTCTTTTTAGAAACAGTGCCCTCTACCCACTTATCTTCCTTAGACCTATAATCCCTCGCGAGCACAGCATCCCCCACGCTAAACTCCCGTAGCGTCGCCGAACTGCGCGCGATTTGCTTTTCCTGTTTATCGTGAACCGCAGCCGCCACGTCAGGTCGCAATGCGTCCAGGCGACTGCGTAGGCGTCGTCCTTGTAGTGCTAATGCTGGTGATATACCCGTCGTGGCGTGCTCACAATTGCGATATTTAAAAAGAAATTTATTTAGTGCTGTGCTCACGTCCTCGCCTTCAAATAACGCTCTTTTAATTGTTTTTTTAATTATTTTGACGGCGTTTTCCGCCGCCCCGTTCCCTTGTGGCCGATAAGGGGCCGAAGTCGTGTGCCTAATACAATTATTTTTACAAAAAGTCTTAAACTCATACGAAGAAAAGGGTGGACCGTTATCAGTTACAAGTTGCGATGGTAGACCGAACCTTGCGAATATGCCTCTCAAAACTTTTATAGTGGAATCTGCATTCGTATACCGCATTGAATAAGCTTCAATCCACTTAGAATGTGCGTCCACTAAAATTAAATAGCGTACACCCCCGCAATCTGCAAAATCTGCGTGAACGCGCTGCCACGGGTGCAGCGGGAACTCCCACGGGTGCAGCTGTGCGCGCGCCGGCGCGTCCAGCACCGAGCGGCACGCCGAACACGACCTACAAGTTTCTTCAATATCCTTATCTAAACTCGCCCAATATACATAATTTCGTGATAAGGTTTTCATTTTATTCATACCAAGGTGACCCTCATGAATCTCCTCTAAAATTTTGTTTTGTAAAACGTAAGGAATGACAATTCTATATTTATATATAACGCACCCCTGTTCAACTACAAAATCCTGTTTTCTAGCAAAATAGGGTTTCTCCTCATCGCAACTCGGACTAAGCGGCCAGCCGAAAAGAATATACCGCTTAATTTTACACAATAAGTTGTCACGTTCCGTTTCCGCGGCGACATCGCTGTAACAAACAGGTAATGCGTCCGCAACTAAATTTAAATAATCTACTGAATCTGTAATGCGACCCTCTCGTGTTAACGGTAACCTCGATAACGCATCAGCCGGCCCGTTGTCCGCTGACCTAACAAATTCAATTTTAAAATCGTATGCAGCCAGACGCGCTGCCCATCGCTGCAAACGGCTCGCTGCCGTCTGCGGAATACCGCCCTTACTGCCAAAAATATATGTTAGTGGTTGGTGATCTGTGCGTAATGTGAATCGTCTACCGAATAAATACTGGTGGTGTTTCGTTACACCGAACAAAATAGCGAGCGCTTCTTTGTCAAGTTGGCTGTAATTACGTTCAGCCGAGTTAAGCGTGCGCGACACACAGCTCACCGGCCGCTCGCTGCCGTCCGCGTAGCGATGCGCCAGCACAGCGCCCAGCCCGTACGCGCTACTATCCACCGCTAATACTAACTCGCGTCCTTCCTCGTAATGTGCCAAACACCGTTCATTTAAGAGTGATCGCTTTGCCTCATTAAACGCTTCCCTACAGTCTGAATCCCATTTCCAGTTCACGTCTTTTTTTAATAAATTATGTAAAGGTTGTAATATAGTACTTAAATTAGGAATAAATCGACCGTAATAGTTAAGCATGCCTAGGAAACTCTTAAGTTGCGAAACATTATTAGGTGTGGGTGCACTGGAAATAGCTTCCAACTTTTCTGGATCCGGCCGTAATCCCTCCTTATTTATAATAAACCCTAAATATTTCACATAATCTTGCAAAAATTTACATTTACTTAATTTAACAGTGAGCCCCATTTCCCGTAACCGTTCGAGCACTAATTTCAAATTTTTCATATGTTCCGAATTATTAGAACCCGTTATACAGATATCATCTAAAAATACGACACATCCCGTCACTCCCCGGAGGGTTTCTTCCATTAATTTTTGAAATTTTTCGGGTATACAAGATAAACCGTACGGGGTGCGCCGGTATGCAAACGTGCCCATATGCGTAGTGATAGCGGTGTACGGTTGTGAATCATCCGAAAGAATACACTGTTCATAAGCGTGCGTTAAATCAATCTTTGTAAATTTCTCGCCTCCCCTTAAGTTAGCAAACAACTCTTCAATACGCGGTAACGGATAAAAATCCCTCTTTAATTTTGGATTAATTGTAATTTTGTAATCACCACAGATTCGAATTTCCCCATTCTTTTTTACGACGGGTACGATCGGGGTTCCGTAGTCTGAATATTCAACGCGATAGATCGAGCCGTCCGCCTCGAGACGAGCTAGCTCCTTCTCAACCCTCTCGCGCAGCGCTAGCGGCACCGGTCTCGCTCGCACGTAAACCGGTTCGTTATCCGCGAGTCGTAATCGAATTGTTTGTTTACAAGTGCCTAACTTATCACAAAATACTTCTGGGAATTCTTTACATAACTGGTTCACGAATTCATCTTCACTGATTTCATTGAGGCGGATTTCTGTAATGTTTAACGCGCGCATCCACTCTCTTCCTAATAAAGGCCGTGCGCCCTGTTTAATTACATATAATCGTAATTCTTTTTTATACACTCTGCCCAGACGTACGTCCACCTCGATGAAACCCAGAGACTGAATTCGTGAACCCGAATAACAACGTAAAATTAAATTATCAGCTTTTATTAATTTATGCGAGAACAAACGATTATACATATCCTCGCTTATTGCCGAAATACGACTGCCCGTGTCCACTTCACATTGAATAAGTTTATTGTCAATTAACAAGTCAACAAAGAATGGTTGGTTACCTCGTGTCGTAACGTCGATGTTGTACAAACCATCGTCCGACTCGTCGCTCACAAAATTTTGCCGACCTGACACTCGTTTGCACATCACTTTTATATGGCCCCGCTGGCCGCACTCATCACAGTTGTAATGCTTAAACCGACACTTTTCTGCCGCATGCGCCTTGCCGCAGCGCCAACAGTTGCGCCCGCGGTGTCCGAGCGCCTCCGCGCCGGCGGCCGGCCGCGCCTCGAGCGTGCGGCCCGCGCCCCGCGCGCCGGCAGCCCGCAGCGGCCGCGCGCGCTGGCCGGCCGAGCCGCCGCCGCCGCGCGCGTAGTGCAGGCCCTCGCCCGCCTCGCCACTCGCCGCTGCCGTTGAATCCGCCGTCCCAGCCCCGGTGGAGCCGCTCACTTCTGCGTGCTTCTCCGCAGCCTCTAAAGCTAGCGCGAGTTCCACGGCCTCCCTGTACTGAATTTTTTTCTCGGCGAATATTCTGGAGCGCATCGCATCGTTCGATAGCCCCGACACGAATTGATCGCGCAAGTTCTCTTCCAGAGTTGAACACGAACTGCATTTACCAAAATTGCAAGTAGCCGCGAGATGCTTTAACGCTTGTAGGTACTCAGTGAGCGATTCGCCGGCACGCTGACGCCGCAACCGAAACACGTGTCTCTCGGCGATTTCGGAACGCTGGGGTTCCAAATGTTCCGTCACGATTTGTATTAATTGTTCATAAGTTTTATTTTCAGGGAAACTCGGAGCACATAGATCGCACATCAACGCGTATGTTTCTTCGCCCACTACCGTTATCAACATGGACACCTTTAAATCGTCACCAATTTCGTTCAATTTAATGTACTGATTTACTCGTCGTATATACGCAGGCCACTGCTTCGAACTCAAATTGAAAGGTTCAATTTTACCGATAGGCATCTTGGATTTCGCAAAGAACAAACAGTTGAAACACAAAGAAAAAAAAATCCTGCCTCGTCGCCAATGATACGTAAATGAAAGGCGGGCTTCAACGACAGACTGATTTATTACAAAAAAAACTGATTTACCCTCAACCTTAATAATTAATTTGTTACTTATTCTAAACTACCGTTATTACAGCCAGCGAGATAGGTCGATAATTAGCCACGCTCGAGATACTACCGGTTTTATTCTTAGGGACAGGGATAACTATAGTTTTAATTAAATCCTTAGGTAAATAGCAATGTTTGAGACAGAGAGTATAAAATTGAGCCAGAACAGGGTAGATGTTTTTACCAGCATATAAAACGTGTTCTATACTAAGAGCATCATGACCCGGTGACTTTCCGCGCTTCATATTTTTAATCACCTGAGAAACGTCCTTAGATGTTATGATATTATTACTTTGCTTATGTTTCTCAGTTGATTGTACGGTCTCAGCTGAAGTTGATACATACACATTACCATTGACATTTGCATTAGCTATAGGGTTCGTATTAAACTGTGCCTTGAAAAGATTAGCTATAGCTTTAGAATCTTGTTGTCCATCTACGCAAGCAGGTAAAACGTTTTTGTAATCCATTTTTTTAGTTTCCTTCCAAAATTCAATAAAATTTCCGGTATAATGATTTTGAGCTAAAATATCTAACTTTATTTTGTCTTGATTTTTTTGAACATATTTTAATGCAGTCTTAAATTCTTTACGTGCCGAGAACATAGCATCGAAATAGTATCCCGAACGCGGCTTACCGTAGGACACCCATTCCAGGAAAGTTTGCCTAGCGAGTAGATGAAAATGTTTAATGTGTGAATTCCAACCAACTATTTTATATTTACATTTTTTCCTATTATTAAAACTTCTTTCAGCTGATGATTGCATAATCGAAATAATATCACAGTAAAATTGATCCAATAATTTAAAATGATTGTTGTTTATACAATTGCTATCACAGTCTTTACATATAAAATTACATTCATTATCATATTTATTTTGTATATTAGTAAATTTTAGTTCACACATTTTTGTATAAATAGCAATATGCTCTTCATCTCGTATACCCCACATATATTTAACATTATGGTTGACATAATTATCACATTTCTTAGGTGTTATCACATTTAAATTACAATTTAGGACTAGAGGTAAATGATCTGACCAATAGGAGTCATATTTAATATATATTTTAGTGACTAGAATTTCGGCAGCCGCCGTTACAAGACAGTGATCGAGCCATCTACACGACCCGTGAGAGTCACTTATGTATGTATATGTGGCTGCCGGAAGCCTGTCTATATCTAAACACTGCAAGTCCTGTTCACTACAATAATTTGACATTTCTCTGCCGAATCGTGAGTCAGGATGTGCATTATAATCCCCACATATAAATGCACATTCGGTGTCAGAGGCCTCAATTACTGTAGTAATCAGTGCCAAACATTCAGTAAACATTGGTAGATTTTCTTCACTGTCTGTTGGCATATAGACAGAAAACACCAAAAAAGATCTATCGCCCCTACCTAGACGCACAGCCATGACTCGATCACTGTCACACGGTATAACTTCAACCTCAGAAAATAGATTCGTACGCCATATGACAGCAATACCCCCATATGGCCTACCACGCAGAAGTGTGGATGTGTCTACAGAAGACTTGGCTGAGCCTCCAAAATCTTTATGTATTTCATTCACGAAACCTAAGTCATATGGCATCAGCCAAGTCTCCTGCAGCGCAATAACATCCGCATCGTTACATAGGTTCCTAATTTCCTGCACGGAACGCTTAACTGATTTACAATTGTACGAAATTATAGTTATATTTTTATCCCAACAATCCATTACAAAGGTTTGCTAACAGTCGGTTGTTTAAATTTACGAAAAACTAAACCTTGCGGCCAGAATTCATTATTTAGAAAAGTGTTTAGTTTTGTCGACAGGATAGATATTTTAAATGAGTTAAAATTCGTCTCCCTACTTTGTTTCAACAGTTGCACGTCCAAACATTCTTCATTCATACTTATTATATAATCTTTAATATCATTTTCTGTTATATGTTTTTGTGCCCGTGACAAATAAATATAAGAATTGGGAATAGCCGCTTGCAGTTTAGACGTACTCTGCAAAGTACCGCGAGTATTACGATATTTATATATCTTTTTCTTCTTTGTAACCGTAGTATAGCCATCGTTATTAGAATTATTAGATTCTTGACGAATCGCGTTATCTCCAACCATTATATCCCGATACGTAGGTATAGGCGTCAGCTGTAACTTGTCGCAATTCCGCTCCCGAATAGGCGCAGCCGCAGTCAGCGAGCGGCCGCCGTGCGGTGCACCCGTGCTATCGCCGCCTGCACATGGTTCGGACTCGCTATGAATGTGCTGTGAGATTCCACTTATTGCCTGCGTTGAATGATTCATCGTATCATTTTGCAAGCCCGCTGTACTGCCACTGCCTGTATCATTATATTCATTGTTTCGTTTTCCAGTATTCTTATCATCACGATAAGACTTAGGAAAGGACGAGTGAACCGAGTTACGTGAGGATTGCAACTCGTGCATTAACTGTTTAACGTTCTCCAACTCTGTCTTGATGTATACAATATCTGATACATAGTCATTACAAGAGGTAGAGGTAGATTTCATATTAGCGACTTCACTTTTTAACAATGCCATTTCCTTCAGGAATGTGGTAACGTCAATATGGTCGAATGAGACCGGCGGTAGTTTATTTAAGTTACTCGCTACAAACTTGGGTAGACTGTCAGGTTCAAATTCTTTTATTAATTTTATAATTTCTTGTAAGCTTTTCTGCTCCGATCCATCCTTCCTTCTTAGAAACTTTTTATTAGGCGCCATCAGCTTATAAACAATTTGCCTCGCACATTCTATTTCATCACAGGAGTATGTACTTAAACATATCTGAATAATACTAGTTTCTGGGAGAGTGTCAACCTTATTTGATATAAAAGTTAATAGTTCATTTATAACGACATCACATTCAATACATTTATACTCATTTCGAACTGTCGTTTGACGATTCACGTTATTAGTACTATTTACGCGAGTTATCGCGACGTCAGAGGAAGGAGATCGGACCATCGGCATCGTGTGAGCGGCTCACACAACGGCCGTAGGCAGACTGTATTATAGTATGCGTATCACAAAAACAATAAATTAAGTGTTCTATCTCCAATATAGCAAAATAGACATCGATTGTTTTTAACGTTTCGTCGTTCCATATACATATTTAAAGACAATATGCAAAATCATCCTATACAGAAAAAAGAAAAGCTAGAAACTTGGACATTCGGTTTTCTACGCTTTCATGGGCTACGCAAATGTGTGCCGAAGCCAACGCGTTATCCACGCCTCGCCGTCTCCTTGGCGACTGATCCAAGTAATTATCGCGGAAAATTGACAGTCAGCCAGTCATGTTTTGGAAATTAAATCGCCACAATTTGGTGGTAAATTAAATATTCTGTAATAGCAATACGGTTCCTAACAAAGTACGGTATATTTAATTAATTCTTGGTGGTTGTCTTATTGACCTTGTCCGCATTAAATAGCATTGTTAAGATTTTATTGGTGAAGCGAATTAGGTAATAAATAGGGATTAAAAGATTTAATGAGTAACTGTTAGCAAATTTTCAGCGCCAAAATTCTTGCTACTTTAGTGCCAATTTTTAACCGATTTCATTATAGTATTGCTTCTTATTTCAATATGTTGGATAGGTACTTTTAGTTCTTTTTAGAAACTTTCAGTCCATGCTCTTTTTAAATTCATCAGTTGATGCTGTTGGTGATTATGTTGTTGCCGATATGACTTTGAAATTGGAACAACCAGACCTTATTTTATACATTTATTTCGTGATTAGCGGATTTATTTCGTCCTTTCATCTGTTCGGCTATTGACCAATTCGATATGGATTATCTCGTATTGCAATAACAGATCGTAGACACAGTGTAAATGAGACTAATCGATTTTACACATCTCTTGATACTACCGGTTTAAATAATGCTAGATAAGATCTAGGTCACTGTATCACGAATGTTCTTTATACCTATAAGTTATTTTACGCTTATTTTCGGCTTTTATCACATCGTTACCAATTAGTATCTACAAAAAAATTATGTGTTCTTTCACGTATCTACGTATTCGCAATAGAATTTTTTGGTGTTTCACCGATTAATTCTCCAAGCATTTCATCCATTTCTGCTAACCTCTAAGAATTCAAAATACAGACTTCGGTATTTACTATAACAAGCGTAATTAACGAAATGATATAACGTAGTAACTAGAGTATCGGAAGCCTTACAATAAGTCTGTAATCGGGGCGAGTGTTGTGTCACTGCTCCATATTCGCATTTTTTGCCAAGTTTAATGTTAGTCGCGAGCCGCAGTTATTAACAAGTATTATATCATAATATACAGCATTCTTTACATTACTGGTATATTGCATTTTACTTTTAAACTGCTATTATATTTTAATTTTAAACGACATTTCCTAAAACGATGGAATTGATCAATTCGTAACGTTGATTTTTTTCTGCTTTATGTTATGTATTTACTATTTTTGCGCAGTTATATGATACTTAATGACGAAGCACAAAACACATCGAATCAAAATCTTTCAGCATTTCAATACTTTCTTATTTTTTAGTCTTTCTTATAAATTGTCATTGCATTGAGTATCATAGATATCGTTCAAGATTTAATCTTTACCTTACCTTCATTATACAGAGTTGATAAATATACATTGTAATACAACACACGCAAACAAACAGTAATTCAATCGAGCTGTCTGGTCTTACCCTTATTATTGGTATAGTACACACGGCGCGTGGGAGCGTCCAATCAATGATTCTTTATGTGTCGTAGTTAACACATTACAATGACCACGTGGGCGAATTTGCACATTGTGGTGTCGTATTGATTGCTTTTCATTATAATATACAATACAATAGATAATAATTAAACAATGGTGGAAAAATTATCGTTGTGTATTTTATGTTGTCAATTAGTTTAAAATATATCCAGTAAACTAGATAAATACAGCTTTGCATTTTCCGATACAGGAGCTATGTCTATTTTTCGATTATTATTGATTACTGTAACAATGCCTTTTCTAATAAGCTAATTATTAGAAAATATTTATTGCGATTATATCTTTGTAAGCGATTTATTCGTGTCGCAAAGACATTTATTCGTGATGTGATAATTTTGACATACATTTATGAATATTACGGTCATAATCGAATAATCGCTACAATAACAATCAAGCCATTTTTATTAGAAAAAAGACACATAAAGTAAACAATAAAACAACTGTCATATCAATAATTTAAACATGATACTAATAACCGCTAACAGTTTTGAGCTTAGAATATCTTTAACAATGACGTTAACAAAATATAATACGACACTTGGCCAATTAAACGCTTCATTGGTCTCGTTAAACAATGTTGTTTATTTAATGGCTTCGAACTAACAGAGATATGATTTCATATGTGGTGACATACTTCGGAATATTAGCGCAATTGTACGCACTATTGAAACTATTCCCTAATTGGATGCAGTAGATTTCACGTAAACTATTACTTCAAATCGGAGGAGGAAAGGATTAATTATACCTACCCTATATAATAAAATTATTAATTAGCATCCAATATGACTTTTTTCTTTGGGATCACAGTTGAAAAGGGACTGGCATTGCCCTGCCCCTATACTTAACAAATACATACTTATATTAAATAAATGGCCAAAAATAATAAAAAAGATAACCATGTTGAGATCCAGTTCGTTTGTAGTATGCTATACAATTTGTATTCCTTCTAAAACATTTACCCACGTAACAAATAACAATAAACTCGAAACAGGCACAAAGTACGTGCTATTTGTAAAGCTGATTAAGCATAATGTCCGACAAGGTTCGTATGTCAGCTTCGTTTAATCCTTACAGCTCACTGAAGCTGTAAGATTAATTATTGTGCAATATTTCTTATGTGCATTTAGACAGATTTGTTAAATCCCTTCAGTTTTATTTTATTTTAAATATTATTGCTTTGCTATGTCTTGCTACGGCGGGCTCCTCAACAAATCTATACTAATACTAGCGGTCCGACCCGGCTTCGCCCGTGGTACATATTTACGTTTTCTCTACATAAGAACCATCCTCGTACTTCAAGAAATATAATAAAAAAATAATTATCGAAATCGGTTCAGCCGTTCTCGAGTTATGCGCTTACCAACACATTTTGCGATTCATTTTTATATATAAGAGACTAGCGGTCCGCCCCGGCTTCGCCCGTGGTACATGTTTACGTTTTCTCTACATAAGAACCATCCTCTTACTTCAAGGAATATAATAAAAAAAGAATTATCGAAATCGGTTCAGCCGTTCTCGAGTTATGCGCTTACCAACACATTTTGCGATTCATTTTTATATATAAGACTAGCGACCCGCCCCGGCTTCGCACGGGTGCAATGCTGATACTAAATACACTACAGAAAAACTGTGAACGTTGTACATAATTATGTAAAAACATAGCGGCCCGCTCCGGCTTTGCACGGGTATAAAATATATAGCCGGGCGGCCGGCCGGTACCGCGCGCCGCAAATGCTACGTCCCGAAATTTTTAAATCTGTAATATCTTCGAAAATATTCACTTAAATCATACGGTGTAAAGGGCCATATAGATCTATATTAAATGAACAATGTATTCAAGGTATTTAATTGGTTAAGAATTAATGCTGTATTGGTTAAAATCGCATCGAAAAATAGCCATTATTTGTCGTAAAAAGTAAATGACAAAAAAAAGTTATTGTGGGTTATCCATAAGAGATAGACATATACCATCGCGGACTTTTCTGTAGACCTTTTCAATGTGTATAATACTTAGTACATTATTTTGATAAAACTCGTAGGGTACAGCCTGCGTTTGCAATGTAAGCGGTAAAAATGTAATTTTTTACGACATCACATTAGAAACTTCAAAAATAACAGTACTTCTCCACTATTTAATGGATGTTATTATACATATAAACCTTCCTCTTGAATCACCCTATCTATTAAAAAAAACCGCATCAAAATCAGTTGCGTAGTTTCAAAGATTTAAGCGTACAAAGGGACATAGGGACATAGGGACAGGGAAAGCGACTTTGTTTTATACTATGTAGTGATGATAGTGATAGTGAAGATTATACAGTTGAAGTTGTTTGTTTGTTTGAACGCGCTAATCTCGGGAACTACAGGTCCGATTTGAAAAATTCTTTCGGTGTTAGATAGCCCATTTATCGAGGAAGGCTATATATCATTTCGCTAAGACCAACAGGAGCGGAGCACTGCGGGTAAAACCTAGGAGCACAGCTAGTGTTGTATTATGTATACATTTTTCAACGTTATGCTAACGTATTCAAATAAATCAGAGTGTTTTTACTTTTTATCATTGACATGTAGAAGTGGTCTCTGACATTTGCAATTCTAGGTCTTATTACAGATTACGTTATGATTATGAATACATTACAACAAGTATTATTGCAATTATTTAATATTTTATCAGGGGACTACATGACCGGGTGTCAATTTATGTAAGTAGGGCAATAAGCCATAATACATACAGTCATGCGTGAAGTCGAGTTTCTAGGCGATTATCCATTTGTATTCAGTGCACTCTTATCTACAATCGAATGTGCTATTTTTAACACTAGAGCTATTTTCGCAATGCTCAGCTTTGATAAAGTACATAAGCCATTAATAAAGATAAACAAGAGTGTGGGAACTAGAGAAGCTCCCTGTGGGACACCATGCACATGCAGAACATTTGCTGCTGTCCTGACATTAATTATTAATAAAAAATATGCGTATCTTCGTCATTGTAAAAAAAAACTAAAATGTTTGACGTGAATGTGGGAATGTTAGAATTCAGCAATACCTAAGGACAAAATCTTTGGGTATTTAATTTTTTAATTTTAAATTTGGCGGTTTAACTTTTTTGCAATGTCCTTTGACATTGCATAAATCATGATAATTTAAAAAAAATGTGATGTATATAAATAGTACAAGTACTAGTTATACAAATAATAATCTGATTAAAAATTCCGTTAGAAAAGTGATGACGGACGTTCGCCATTTTTGCATATCCGCACTTCCTGCACTCACTAAATAAGGTTTTCATGTTATATAATTTGCATAAAAGTGATCGACGTGACATACTCCGTCCATTTCTTGTCTAAACTACCACCGGCAGGATTTATTGCCTATCCAATAAAGTTATCGTCGCATAAAACATGATTGCTTTTCGTCTTATTGCAATATAGTTGAATCTTCTGTAAAGCCGCTTTGCCCTTGTACCGGCCTCTTATTTTATTTATTGTAAAGTTCGGAGCCTGTACTAATTATTTATTTACATAAAAAGATTCAAGTGAGACCGGTTACAACTTGTACTTGCATTGCTATACTTTATGGTATGTATATGCAAGGTGAATTAATTATGGAAGACTATTATTTCAATTTTTTTCATCACTGTGTATTGTTGTTTTAATTATGAACGCTATTTTTTTTGTAATCGGAAAATTCAGCAGCAACTCACGATAAATACTAGTCTAATATTATATAGCTTGTCGGAAATTGTTGAGTCATAAATTGTAAGTTCATCAAGAAGTCGAGTGAACGAGCATCATAATTGATTTATGGCAATTCATATTTTTTATTAACTAAATAACTTTTAATTAACTAGTCTGGTAACACGCATAGCAGAGTACACTCATATAAATATAGGTAGTAATAATAATAGTTTGCTGTTGCTTTGAAAGAGGAACTAAATTAATTACTAAAATTTACACTGCTCTTTTATAATCTGTCACCTTTCATCAGCCAATATCTAGAATATGCAAGAATTCTTAATATTTCATACTTAGATTACAAAATAAAATACAGATGGAGCATGACAACCGCCCGTCGCCCTTGTCAAAGAAAATACGAAATCAAAAGCAAATACGTCGCTGCTCCAGTGCTATAGCGCATATAGTGTCATGCAATACGTCAAAAAGGGTTTGCAATTTTAGTAAAAAAATGCTGTCTTGTGATAATAAAACGCTGTAAAATTTGTTCCCGAAAACAAAAAAAAAGATAAAACATCGTTTCACAGGTTTTCTGTAGATTATTTGGCTGATTTATTTCTTTATACGAATAATAATTTTACAGATATGAAGGAATACAAAACTTCAACGTATGTTGCCAGTATTTTGAAAATGAATTTGCCATTTTTATTGGTAAAACGGTAAAATGGTTAAAAGATCTTCAGGGTAATGCTGTTGGATTTTTCGATCGTGTATGTGATTATTTGTAAAGTGCACTAAAGGTTCATGATCATTATTAGATCATTTTAATAAGCATAATACATTATTTTGTTACTTTTATAAAGCTTAAATACGCCATAGTCGTTTTCGCTAGCGATTTAATTTATGTGAACTCCATGATGTATATGATGAAAATAAAATGTCCCGTATTCTCGACTAAAAACTACCGCTATTTGCATTCATATATTTTGAAAAATAAAAAATAATATAATTATTAATTACTAGCGGTCCGCCCCGGCTTCGCCCGTGGTACATATTTACGTTTTCTCTACATAAAAACAATTCTCGTACTTCAAGGAATATAATAAAAAGAGAATTATCCAAATCGGTTCAGCCGTTCTCGAGTTATGCGCTTACCAACACATTTTGCGATTCATTTTTATATATAAGAAGATTATAGTTAATATTGAAAATTTTTGAAGTGAAACTTCTTTATCGGGTATGGAAAAAAATTTAGTGTAACATTTTTTCGTTTCGTTACGTGCCATCTTTTTCTTGTCCCTACCACGCGTGATTCGACGTATTTCTGTAAAGTTGCAAATTATTTTTTGAAAAATAAGGTCATAAAGAAGTTTTACTTCTTACGTGTGTACACTAGGTAGTACACGCACACATTTTTTTATGTAATTTATTTAATTAAAAATTGAATACAATTATTTTGTCCATAATATATAACTTTAGTAGGCAGGTACTTTATATAATAAAAGAATTTTTACAATATTATAAAAAAAATATCAACAAACCCGAAATAATATTAAAATAAAAATTAAAACTTGACTGCTAATTTATGTACATATATAGCCTACGTCACTACCGCCACTAACATAATAATTCAGATGATTGCAATGAAACCTCACAACTCAAAATCGGTCCAACGGTTTATACTGCAGGGCGTGTCAAAGAAATATTATACATACATACATAAACTCGAAAAACATAGCCCTCTTTTTTCCGTAGTCGGGGAAAAATTTGGGAAATTTTTCAATATCTGGTAACATTACACGCACACAGAAGCACTGTGTACGTACAGTGCAGCGGCGAAATGACAGCACACATAGCTTTATTGAAAATGACGATAAATCATTCGGTTTAGTTCGGCAACGCTCCATCTGTCTTTTATTTTGTAATCTAAGATTTCATATTTCCCATTTATTACAGTTCAGTGCCTACTATTACGGCGAGTCGTGACACGATATAATTTAATATCGGAGTGAAATTCCAGACATTGTCAGTTGTTCAGATTCATTTCTAATACTTTGACGTCGAGAGTATTATAATAAGTTATTAATATAATATCGTACAGCACGTACAGAATTGGCTCGCGTGACCATTCACTGTAAAACGGTGAAAAAGTGCAATCAAGAAAGTAGTCAACCTTTACATAAATGCCTCAAATAGCACATGGTATTTTGTAATCTTCTTAGGTATCTTCTTATATATAAAAATGAATCGCAAAATGTGTTGGTAAGCGCATAACTCGAGAACGGCTGAACCGATTTCGATAATTCTTTTTTTATTATATTCCTTGAAGTACGAGGATGGTTCTTATGTAGAGAAAACGTAAACAATAAACATGTACCACGGGCGAAGCCGGGGCGGACCGCTAGTTCAACAATAAATGTAATGAATTATGCAGTTATTATAATGATAATTAAAGAATGTTTATTCACATTGAAATAATGCTCATAGTTTGAAGTAAACATGATTTTTTAACTGCATAAATGTTGCCCTGGAAACTATTTGATCTTTACGGAGATATTATTATCGCAAATTTTATGCAAATGGAAGTGTTATTGACGTATTTAAGTGTATTTTATTACCTTATAAGCTGAAAGTAGAGTCGATTTAAGAGAACCTTGTCGAAAGCTACAAGGTGAAGGCATCGCTGGTGGTCCTACGAGAGCCGTCTCTGGTTATCTCACTGCGAAATTCGGTTCTTAACGGGTTTATCAATATTAAACGATATTACTAACAATATTAAATAAAAAATAGAATACAAAATGTTATTATTATACAAATTATTTTAAATTATAAATGTCATATGTATTGTGATCTTCATAAATACTATTTTATGTATTTCTTCTTGTTTTGGTAGTACCTGGAATAAATTTTCTATTATTATACATAAGTACATAAATATTTGATATGGATCTATTACTAGCTTTCTCTCAGGATCATTTACGTATGTAAGGTACATAGGATGTAAAAGGACGGGTATATAATATGAGCATGACGAATAGGCGCACAATATCGCAATCAAATATTCATGAGGTATGCGGAGTCAGGGGCTCGGCTTGTCTGCGGATTATTCTGCGGCTTACTATTAGACTATACTTCAGTTATTTTTCAAATTATTCTAACAGTTACTGTTCAGTGTTTGAGCTATGGTTAATGATTACGTCATAGTATGAGTTGGAAGTGTTTCTCGATTTCATTTGTCTAGTTTCTATAATAAATGCTTGGCTTAGTTTGAGGTGAAAAGATTAACACTACAGATTAAACGTTTCATTGAATTCTAACAGCAACAATAGGTCCAGAAACCGTAAAGACCGTAAGCCGTAAGTCTGCCCAGTTAGGGCAGACTTTACGGCTTAGCTCAGTTCAATTAGAATTGAAAATAATGAATAACATTGCAACACAGAAACTTTACAGACCGGTAATGTGGTTCAGCCCTCTAGGCTCTAGATAAGGCCTCTATCTAAGGATTAACTTCCCTATATCAATTATATCTTAGCCGATAGTTCAACCTAATTATATCATAACAAAAACATCAACAAAAACACCCCCAATCATTCTCCGATCAAACGCCGTAAAGAATCGAGCCCAAACTAATTAAACACCGTTCACAGTTAGCAAGTATTTCAATTAGCATCGCGGGTTGTGGCTCGTCACACGAGCAGCGATGCGGCGCGTCGCGTGCCGACCGGTGCAGTTATGTAACGGGCTTTGCTATGTTTATGTTCTCGATAACTGGACTATTTACTTGGATAATAACAGATAGATGGGGTAGTGCTGTGGATAGTCTATTGGCAAAAGAATTGTATACTATTTGTCTTAACTTCTTTAATGAAAGTCTTAATTAAGCGGTGTAAATTATACCTACATTTTTTGTCCCACGACGATAGAGTACAGACCTATAAATAGCATTAAATAAATATATTTATGGTGGGCTTATTGATCCATTCTTGACCGACAGAATTTATCGATTTTAGCACATCGTTTTCCTTTACCGTTTTGAGCAATAGTGCTGAGAAATGAGAATAATGCCTAGATAAATTGAACTGACATTGTTTAAATTTATCGCACTCTCGCCTGGTCTCGAACCTTCGCCCTTTCATTGAAATTGAAGTTCTCAAAGATGGAAAATTGATTACATACCTACCCTACATAATTACTTTAGCAATAATGTTGTAATATATAGTGACTTAATGGATTGTTCTTTCGAATATTGGTTTTATTATATTTATCGATGATTAAAATTTACATAATTTTAAAAGAGCAACTAGTTACGGAGTTTCTTGCCGGTTCTTCTTCGTAGAAACTGCTTTCCGAATCGGTGGTAAATGGTAAAACTATGTCATGACTATTCAAATGTACTTTTAGAAGAAGACTAATTGAATTAAAACATTAATGATATAGATATAATGCTTATGTATTTATTTTCGGTATTATATAAACAGGTTTCTTCCTAGACATTATTTTAATGATTTAATTATATTTTCCAGGTATAACATACGTGACGGGTGAAAATTTCTTGGATGTTTTGGACAATGGTGCTGAGTTATGCCAACTAGCTGCAGTCATACACGACCGGGCTCGGGAGGCGCTGGACCAAGGACTTATTGTGGGGGTGAGTTACCAAAAAATCATGTGTAGAAGCAGTTAGTTTATGGATTGTAATCGGTTATTGTTAAGTATGTGACAAAGCAATCATCAGATTGATACAAAATGGTTCTATTCACAACATAGAAAGGATGATATAACACCTTTAACTGTTCCCGGTTATATTATAACATGTTCTATATTTTGTTCTCTGAAGGATTTATTATTCTTCTATTTATTTTCGTAGAAATCCAGTTGGCTAATATTTTATATTCCCTACTAGTGGTCTGCCCCGGCTTCGCCCGTGGTACCTACATGTTTAAACTATCCTATCTCTCAAATTGGATCGAACTGCACATGGTGTGCGAATTTTATTATAATCGGTTAAGTGGTTTAGGACTCCGTTGAGGACAAACATTGTGACACGAGATTTATATATATTAGAATATTATATATTATATTAGGTATGTATTGTCACTTGTCAGCCGGTGCCAGCGATCCGCGGGCGGTGTTGGCAGCGCGCGGCGCGGCGAAGCTTCTTTTCGCGAGACAACGCTGAGAACTTCATCACATTCTGTCGGGAGCTCGGTGTGCACGAGAATCTGCTCTTCGAGAGCGATGATTTGGGTAATCGATTTCTATACTTATATTATACATATAGCTGAAGAGTTTGATTGCTTGAACGAGCTAATTTCAGGAACCGCGGGTCCGATTTGAGAACATTATTTCACAGATAACGTCCTGTTTTACTCAATAGTATTTGTTATATTAGTTTCACCTGTATGTTTAATGTAACCGACTTCTTTAGACTCGATTTTGACCCACTTTAAACGGACAGATTTAATTTAAACTACGTACCCTTATCAAGGATTATAGACATTACGATAATTTATAAGCTTATTATTCTAAAAAATGTAAGTTAGAATGTTACTTTCAGTTGATTCTATCATTACCTATTCATGAAACCTTTATTTTTAACGTGATAACGTTTTTAAAATCGTTTTAGTCGGGTGACATGTTCAGAAACTTGTGTCACACCAAAACCTCACGAGCGCGATCGCAGGTATAATGAGAGAGAGACGGACCGATCCCCCGTCACATCTCGATCGTAAACCTACTTTACAAACAATCAATACACCAATTAAAATTTGTTAATCTATACATAATATCTCGTTGCACAGTACTGCACCACCAGCCGCGTCAAGTAGTGCTCTGCCTGCTAGAAGTCGCGCGGTTAGCCACTCGGTTCGCGCTGGAGCCGCCCGGGCTCGTGGCGCTGGAGACGGAGATCGCGCGCGAGGAGCGCGACGCGGGCCGCGACTGCAACGCGCCGTGTGCGCCCTGGCAGTTCCGGGACACGCTGCCCGTGCATACGTACGTATTGCCTGTATTACTGTCAGTTGACAGGTGACATTGACATTTGATAGTTGACAGTAACGGTGCTTCTAACTTGACAGTTTCATATTAAAATAACAGACCAAAGTTAACCAACCAGTTGACAGTTTCGTAACTCTGCGCTGCTACTGCAGATAGACAAACAAATGTAAATAATAGTACAACTAGTCTTTTACATTCCTTGCCACTACCATATAAATCAGTATAACACTTGCACCCAAAATATAAATAAACGCGACTTATCCACAAACCTATATTATTGTTATATTACTATAAAAAAATTAAGTATTGCACCTTCAAATGCCTTTCAAATTTTAATTCCATATTATCTACATCAATACATCATTAAATATTTTTTAAAATAAATTGTTACCTATTAAATAATTGAGTTTATAAATTTCTAATTACAGATCTACATCAGAATCAAAACCCACCTCAGCAGAACCAAATGACAGTAAGTACCTTCCTTTTTATTATGTACAGTAAGAGCTATTACGCACTGTCGACCAGTCGCCGGCGACTCAGTCTCTCGGCGACCAAAACAGAGAAACTAGGGGCAGGAAACCAAGCCGAGCGACAGTATTCTAAGTACATTCGTGCAGAATCCGGTCCCTACAAGAGTCGCTACGACAGTTGCTTGCAGTGTGAACGCTCCCATTTGAAGCCGTGCTTCTATTGGTCGCCGGCGACCGCCAGTCGCCTGTGCGTCGCCACAACGTAACCTTCCTTTCAATGCTTAAAAAATTTTATTTTTTCAGCTTTGTCTATCGTACAAAGAACTTTATCCAATCTCGGTGACAAAAGCAACGGATATCTCTCAATAATACCGTTTGTCTACTTGTCTTTTTGGAATTTTCTCGAATCGTTTGTCGAACAAGTAAGGGTGCTCCATAAAATACTTTGCAAATATTGAGTGATCCCTTGCTCCTATTTGTTGAGACCCTCTTTACATTGTGTATCTTGTGTGCTATGAAATCGCAATAAATACTCAGTAAGCTATATTGTCTGCCCTGTATTTTATGGATATCCTTTGCTATGTTTACATTATATTATATTATGTGCTAAAGTAGGTACTCAAATTATGTTTAAATTTCATCGTTTGTTCATTCATTAAAATTTTAGCTAACGATTTATAAATTCTAAACATCAGTAATAAACGTAACAGCCTCAAAAAACATAAATTTCATTTATCATTATTTTGTTAAAATTATGTTTTAACTTTAACTATGACTATTTTTTGTCAAGTTTTTACATATTCAGTGAGGTTTTACTTCCAAGTGATTATTTATATATCTGTTCATAGTCCGTTGACTGATCGCAGATGTTAATAATTATAAAAAAAAGTGCTTATTTAACGATTTTACCCTCCCTGTTAATTACTCGTACCGCTAGCACAAATAAATCCATTTAAATAGTTTGAAAAACATGTATTTGTATAAACCCCATGTTTCCAGCTGAGTGTTGCGTGTCGGACAGCGTGGAGGCGGAGAGCACGCGCAGCTCCGACTCCGACACCGACGTGCCGCTCAGACCCACCAACGAGCTCGACAAGCGGGTATGTATACAGTATTGGAAATAAAAATAAAAAACATTCGTCATGGTTTACTTATGGCAATAATGAATATGCTTGAAAAATGTATATTATGGTGATTGCAACGATCTGTTCCCAGCCAATATCCCGCTAGATGGCGCTGAATTCTACATTTCTAGTTTATTTGAGTTTTTGCGTAATTGGAATAGTCATCAAACCTAGGAATAGTCATGGCGGTTACTGAATATTATATTTTATTGAAATATGTTATATCATTGCCTTAAAATCCACCCAATTCGGTAAAATTATGCGTTTTAACATCTGTCATTGCATACAGGGTCGTTTACACACACAGACGTATACAAAAATGATAAAGATTTAACTCTAGATGGCGTGAATGTAAAGCGCGTCACACACGGTGAAGATACTACCTATAATATTTTATCTAATCTAGTAATATTTTATATTACAGTATCTTAAGGTATCCGGTATCAGCGTTCTGACCATCATTTTTCTTTTTTCGCTGTAGAACCGCCATCCTGTTACAAATGACCCACAAAGGAGAATGACCACGGGTGGTATCGGTAAAATTTTAGTTGTGCCACGTATTCGTTATATTGTTAATTCCTATTTGTATTTATAATGATCATATGTATCAATATTAAGTCTTAATTAAACCGGATAAATTGAAATAATAGTAAAAGTAAAAGTTTTTCTTTTGAAACATGTATGAACTTTCGCATTAGTAGGAAGTAGGATTGTTATAAAAATAAAAGTTATATTTGTTGGCGTAAACTATTTTATTGTAATTTTGGGAAATAAATAATGTCAAAATTGATTACCTACAATAAAACGCAGTTTTATTTTATTACCTACATTACACTATTGTTTTTTTTTAATCAAAACATGTATTTGAAGTAGCAAATATGATATTATGCTGATCCAAGCATTTTCACTCAAAACTAATATCAGTAATGATTTGTAAAAGTAAATTATTTCAAAATACATTTCATAACCAACAAGTAAGAATAATTATTCATACAACAACAAATCAAAAACACTATTTACTATGGAAAAAAAACCAGGAAGGTGAAAAACATATTTACGATTTCGATGCACTCGACTTTTAGTAAAATAATAGGTAAAAATATTATTATGGTTTTGATCACAGACATATCTGTGGTTTTGATTTTAGCTACTAGTATCAGAAAGCTGCGTGTTCAATGCACGTCGGGGTCCCACAACTGTGGAGGAAGGAAGGTAGAATACCTCCATCGAATAAGTGAAGTTTCTCGACATACTCGATTTGCCGGCCGGCCTCAATGAAGATTGTCCGAAAGTTGTATATGTGCTCTGTAACGAAAAAATTTCGCTAGCGCGATTCAGAGTGAGGTGTCGTACAATATACCTAATGAAGTTTTTCATCTTTTTATTTTACTGCAAATACAAAATAAAAATTAAACAATGGTAATGTAAATTCTAAACAAACTACTACCAAAATACAATTAGAACAAAAATCATTTGACTTGTTTATTTCACCCAGAGGCCAGAGGCGGCTCGTGACAAAATTGTATACCTAGGTGTTCACTTGAAATAAAACAACGAAAATACAATAGCGTTCGGGATGATTTATTACAAAAAAATGAGCACCACATTTTATAAATGTCTATAACACTAAAAATTACAAAGTACAGGCTATTTCAAAACGAATTCAATGACTAGGTATCAATAATTAGTAAATCACCGAATTTGCATTCGCGAGCGTAGGTATCCATAGTGTTTGTCACTGACGGTCACTGACCTCTATAACTTATAGTTATAGAGGTCAGTGGTGTTTGTTGTGTAAACATGTATGTATTTGAGTAGTTAGTAGCATATTATATTCTGAATTTCTGATCCATGCCTATTCACTCAAAACTAATAACACTAATGATTTGTAACAGTAAATTATTTCAATAGGTAGGTATTTGAACATTTCCCAACAAGACGTAAGAATAATTATTCGTAGGTATACAAGATACAATAACAAATCTAATACACTATTTATTATTTTATTATTTACTAGCGGTCCGCCCCGGCTTCGCCCGTGGTACATGTTTACGTTTTCTCTCCATAAGAAGTAATAGCTAGAGAGCTAGCGCAAAGCTACCTGTATGTATTTGACCAGACCTGGATTTTTGTGTGTTGATTCCCCTATACCTACTATACATGAGATGAGGAGTCACTAAGCCCAGAGTGGTGGACGGGGCGCGCGCTTAGGTAAGACAGGTGGAAATTTTTGGCGAACTTTGAAACCATTTGACCACGTCTGCCATTTTGATATTTGAAAATAGATTATTATTACTATCGGAAAATAACAATGGCAGACCATTATCACGCGGATAACATTCTGGCAGACACTTATGAAAGTGCTGAAAAAAATACAATTTTGAAAGTATTTGACCAGATCTGCCATTATATATACATATATTTTATTTATTAGGGTCTTAAAAACTTATTTTCGAAACGGCAGACATTTTCATTGCGTACAGACTTCAGCAGACAACAAAACTTTACAGACTTCAGCAGTCAACAAGACTTAGCTTCTACATGGTCAGATGTATATATGTATTACGTTCCCTGACCTTACATCAATGATTTACTTTATTAATGTTTTTATGGTCATTTACATTTAATTTTGAAAACTATGGAATAAAATTTATAAATTTGATGATACAAAACTAAATATACATTTGTAAAGAATCTCAAATATAAAGTTGTGTTGCAAATAACAAATCATCATTTAAATATTTAGTTTATTTCTTTATTTAAGAAACAATTAACAATTACAAAACAACATAAAAAAACACGCATGCATTTATTGAAATGTTCATTCATCATCACTATCGTATGGCGTTGTGTGACTCGTCTTCATAATCCATTGAATCGGATTCTGTAAAAGTAAAACGTAAATTATATAATAAAAGAAATGAGTCATTATAAACTTACCTAGTAAGGCAATGCCTTTGATGTCGCACGATGCCGCCGCGCCGCCAGTGTAGGTACTTCTGCTGCTACATGAAGATATGCTAGGGTTGCAACAAATGGGAAATAAAACAATTGTAATTATTACTATTATGATGTAATCATTTATTCATATTATGTACATTCAAAACAATTGCTATTATTAAATCTGATGTAATTATTTTTTCATAAATATATAATTATTATTAATTATATAATATATTGCACTGTGAAATATTTACGTATCACTTTATTTTTGATGTTCTTAATTGTCTTTTATAAAATTTAAGTGACGCATTCGCATTGGGATCAACAATCCGATAAGAAAAGAATGGAGACAACATATACATAGCTTTGATTTCAATTCTACAGATACAAAATATACAATCTATCTAAAATGATACAACGGATGTTTCCTGCGTTTTCTCGTCAAAATACCGAAACAACGTAATTATTGTATAGTAGTTGGGCGTGAAAGTAAAAAAACAAATGAAAAGTGTTTTCCATATGATTATTTATTAAATTTACGCGATTAAGAATAATTTCAACGATACAATTTAGTAACCGAGAATTCAGAGGATTAAAGAAAATACCTGCCTGATCATTTTATCAAACTCTAAAAGAATTATGGTTATTTCGCATCACTCGGTTTATTAGTTTGGTAATAATTATTAAAGGTAGTTACAACCCTAGCCATTGAGTCGAACGGTAGGCAACACAATATCGACTTTGTGCGGGTACATATGGTACATTTCTTCTTGCTGTGAAGCGTAATTATTATTATTAAGATTTTTTAGGCTATTTTGAATCAGCTGTTCTAATTTAATTCTAGAAATTTATTAAAACGTGATTTTTTTAAAAGTATATTATGAGTTTATAAATACCTCAACCAATAGTTATTGTGTCCTATCCTCATTTCTTTATATCTTGGTAGTTAACTAAAGTGTTAAATTTACATAACCTCAACAACAACATTTACACTGCCACTGCACTAAAACTAAACTAACTAGCTCTCTAGCTATAAGAACCATCCTCGTACTTCAAGGGATATAATAAAAAAAGAATTATCGAAATCGGTTCAGCCGTTCTCGAGTTATGCGCTTACCAACACATTTTGCGATTCATTTTTATATATAAGAAGACTAGCGGTCCGCCCCGGCTTCGCCCGTGGTACATGTTTACGTTTTCTCTACATAAGAACCATCCTCGTACTTCAAGGAATATAATAAAAAAAGAATTATCGAAATCGGTTCAGCCGTTCTCGAGTTATGCGCTTACCAACACATTTTGCGATTCATTTATATATATATATACTAGCGGTCCGCCCCGGCTTCGCCCGTGGTACATAATATTTACGTTTTCTCTACATAAAAACCATCCTCGTACTTCAAGGAATATAATAAAAAAAGAATGATCGAAATCGGTTCAGCCGTTCTCGAGTTATGCGCTTACCAACACATTTTGCGATTCATTTATATATATAAGAAGACTAGCGGTCCGCCCCGGCTTCGCCCGTGGTACATAATATTTACGTTTTCTCTACATAAAAACCATCCTCGTACTTCAAGGAATATAATAAAAAAAGAATGATCGAAATCGGTTCAGCCGTTCTCGAGTTATGCGCTTACCAACACATTTTGCGATTCATTTTTATATATAAGATAAGATTATGTGAAAATAACCAGGAAGGTGAAAAACATATTTACGAAAACATAGTAACATAATATGGCTGTCGCTACAATAATTATATTTCAATTTTATCTTTTTATACCTAGTAGAACTGGCCGACGAATAAAAAAAATCGTATTAGAATAAATACAATAAATTACGGAACAAAAAAAGGATTGTAACTGAATTAGGTATGTTTGTTTCTGGGCGCACCGTTTTCGACGACGCGACGCGCGACGTAAGCGTATAGGTATAGGTACCTACTTTGCTAAAACAAACTAATAAAATTGTGTGTCTGTCTGAAAATTCGGAAAAGCATATTTTGCAAGTTTGTAATTACTTTGATAGTTTACCGATTTATAATAATTGTAATTGTAATTGTATAATATATAATTTGCAATGTGGTGAAATTTCATAAAAATCACGGGCCAATTTTTTGTTTTGAATCCCACCGAAAATATAATTGCGTTATTAGAATAATTAATTACTATACCTACCCACGATCAATTATTACAATATAGTCTCAAATGCATACTAGAGAAATATTGCAATTTGATTCAATTAAAATGCATAGCATACAAAAATAAATTCACAACACAAGAAATTCCGCGCGCAAATCATAGCGCGTGTCAATGAAATCAAGAATGTTTTATATCAAGCCGACGCGGACGACGACGCGACGCCGAACAAAAGTACCTACGACGGACGACCACGCTTCGAGTTGCCAAACAACATGAGTAATAAATTGTTTACAAAAAAAACAAGTTTTCCATTTTTCTGTATGAGTAGACAGAACTTCAAAACGCCACCTGCTACGGTTTATATTATGAACGATTGTTATAAAAATAAAAGTTATATTTGTTGGTGTAAACTATTTTATTGATCAATAATTTTGGAATTTAAAATTGTCAACATTGATTACAATAAAACGCAGTTTTATTTTATTACACTATTGTTTTTTTTATCAAAACATGTATTTGAAGTACCATATAATATTATGCTGATCCAAGCATTTTCACTCAAAACTTATATCACTAATGATTTGTAAAAGTAAATTATTTCAATATACATTTCATAACCAACATGTAAGAATAATTATTATTATTCCTACCTACAACAACAAACCTAAAACACTATTTACTATGGGAAAATAACCAGGAAGGTGAAAAACATATTATTATTTACGATTTCGACGCACTCGACTTTTAGTAAAATATAGTAGGGAAACATAATATTATGGTTTTGATTTTTGCTACTAGTATAAGAAAACTGCGTGTTCAAACTACTTGTTTGTCTGTCTGAAAATTCGGAAGTACTTTGGTAGTTTACCGATTTATAATAATATTGTATACCTATATCGTTGTTTAAAAAATATTCAAACACAATAAAATATGATATATGTACTGATTTATCACTGGTTTCAGTGATGAACTGATGAGTCAATTATAGCCACTATACTTTCGTCATACGTGTGTATGATTGATGTGATTTGCAACGTGGTGATATTTCAGAAAAATCACGGGTCAAATTGTCCCACCGAAAATATAACTGCGTTATAAGAATAACTATACCTACGATAAATTATACATAATACAATATAGTCTCAAATGCATACTAGTGAAATATTTTATTTGAATCAATAAAATAAAAAAATAAATAAAAAATAATAATAATACAAAAATAAATTCACAACACAAGAAAATCCGCGCGCAAATCATAGCGCGTGACAATGAAATCAAGAACTTTCGAGCCGACGCGGACGACGAAGGAGCCTAACAAAAGTACCTACAATCATAGGCGGCTCGTGACAAAATTGTATGGCCGTGTTCACTTGAAATAAAACAACGAAAATAGGTACCTACAATAGCGTTAGCAGTACAAAAAAAATGAGCACCACATTATAAATGTCTATTTATACACTAAAAATTATAGAGTATTTCAAAACGAATTCAATTATTATTTAGCAATAATTAGAAAATCCCCGAATTTGCATTAGTGATCGTATTCATAGTGTTTGTCTACACTAATATTATAAAGAGGAAAACTTTGTTTGTTTGTTTGATTGTAAATTGTAATGAATAGGCTCATAAACTACTGGACATTTTACCAATGTTTGCAAGTTTGTGATTACTTTGATAGTTTACCGATTTATAATAATTGTATACTTATATCATTGTTTAAAAATATTCAAACACAATATGATATAGGTACTGATTTATCACTGGTTTCAGTGATGAACTGATGAGTCAATGTTAGCCACAATACTAATCACTTTCGTCATACATGTGTATGAACTATGATTGATGTGATTTGCAATGTGGTGAAATTTCATAAAAATCACGGGCCAATTTTTTGTTTTGAATCCCACCGAAAATACATATATTACTAATTGCGTTATTAGAATAATTAATTACTATACCCACGATCAATTATTACAATTTACAATATAGTCTCAAATGCATACTAGAGAAACATTGCAATTTGAATCAATTAAAATGCATAGCATACAAAAATAAATTCACAACACAAGAAATTCCGCGCGCAAATCATAGCGCGTGTCAATGAAATCAAGAATGTAATTTTATATCAAGCCGACGAGCGACGACGCCGAACTAAAGTACCTACAGTACCATTTACCTTCAGTGTACAATACAGTTTACAGACCTACGACGGACGAACAATAATGAGTAATAAATAAAAAAAAACATAGTTTCTAAGGTCATTAGTTTTATTTTATTTTATTGTTATTTTCTTTGAACGATTGGAAATGAAATTACTCAATTTTTACACAGAACTTTGATTTATTAGAATTATGCTCATTATGCATAAGATAACGAACGCGAATGCACGACATCTAGCGCGTCAATGTCTAAACATCGCCTTTCGTTTAGACATTGACGCGCTAGATCTGTAATAAGTATATAGTCTATGCGCTAGATGTCGTGCTTTATGTCGTGTTTCGCTTGGCAAAAGTCACGCACACTACTGTAGAAGTGTCAAATTTTTCCGGTATTTTACTGTTGTTTTTCTAAGTAAATATTGTAAATTATTGATTAAAAAGGTCGAACGCGCACACATTTCATTATAGAGAAGTGATAAAATGATTAGTTTTAAAGAAATAGTGTCTGTGTTAAGTGTTTAGAGGTAATCAAAAATGTATGGAGGGACGGTCGGAACATCAACCTTATGAAAAAAAAATATTTTGATGTGAATGAACGAGGGGGGGATTCGATGACTAAGCTTGATTGAACAGTTCCAAAATGTTAAAATTACGCTGTCGTAAAAGTATTTTGCAAATAGAACATTATTACCTATTGCAAATAAATTGGAATTGCTAGTCATAAATAAATAAAAATTAGTGATTGCCTAGTTTATTGAGTAAATCAATGATTATATTATACAGTTTATAATTAACAATCATGTATGGTTCCAGGTACAATCCATAACACG
The DNA here is from genome assembly GCF_061535455.1 of Colias philodice. NCBI lineage: Eukaryota > Metazoa > Arthropoda > Insecta > Lepidoptera > Pieridae > Colias > Colias philodice. The sequence continues at coordinate 476,781 of NC_143111.1, read as the reverse complement.
TTTGCTAGAGCGCGGGTGTCGCTGCGGTGAAGAGAAGTGTTCACGTCTGCTCAAGGTGAAGAAAGTCGGTGAGGGACGGTACAACATCGCTGGCAGGAATGTCTTCATCAGGGTTAGTAGATAATGTTGTTTTTTATTGGTTGAAATAAAGTAATAAATCTATAGAAATTCATTAATTTGTAAATAGATGTTTTAATTTTGCATACTTCTAACTGTAATTTTGTAACTTAATAACTTAATGAATTGTTATAATATTATAGTTAGTGACTTATTAGAAACTTAATTCTATGAAAATTTATTATTGTTACAAATATGTACTTATTTGTAACAATAATAAATTTTAACTTATTAGTTATTTATTTATTTATAACTTATTACTTATTTAGCAAGATAAGTGATTACTTTATTAACAATAACCATTGTTCCCTTAACATGTGTATTGTTCAATTTAGTAGGTATGTACCTACTAAATTTAACAATTGTTATGTACCTACTAAATTTAACAATATTTTAATAAAATCTCTATCTGCTTGCAGCTACTGAAGGGCCGTCACATGATGGTGCGTGTGGGGGGCGGCTGGGACACGCTGGAGCACTTCCTGTCGCGCCACGAGCCCTGCCAGGTGCGACTCGTCACCAACGCGCGCCAGGCCCTCCTCCCCCTCACCCCCCCACCCCCTCCCCCCGCACCCGCACGCACGCCCCCCCACAGGACCTCCCCCTCCCCCTCCAAGGACTCAGTCTCCCCCGCCAGCAGCAAGGCCACACTTAGCAAGGAGTCCTCCGCAGCTGGCCTCTCGCCCGCGCACAGTAAGACCTCCATCGGTAGTACCTCCCCCGTGGACAAAACAAAACCCAAAGAAAGCATATCCCCCGCGCATAGCAAGAGTTCGATCAGCGGCAAATCTTCCCCAATAGAAGGCAAACTGATCAGACGCAAGACGAGCAATGGCATCCCGCCACCTGAAAGAACTTCCACACCGATCAAACCAGTTGCAAGAAACAGATCGGCATTAACATTGCCGCTTAATGAGCAGAAGACCATACCTCGCTCCAGGAAGCAATCTGCACCAGCCAGTTTCAGCACACCCAGCACGCCCATCAACCGTGCTACTGAGCAGAGGAAATCCTTCAATGCACCCAAGAAATCGCGCAGCATGAGCCTCGCTACACAGAAGGACGATAAAAAGTTCTGCGGGACGGACCGGTTGAACCAAGCGAAAGTTCGCAACGGAAGCATTACCGGAGTGACTGATGTGCCAAGAAAAACGCGCAGCCAGAGCCTCGCGTCGACGCCCATTATTGAGCCAAAAAAGACGCTAACCAACGGCTACGCTAAAACCACGCGCAGCATGAGTCTCGCGACCACAAACGACTTCCCAAAACTGAAGAAGAGCCAATCTGTAACAAACACGCCATTAACCCAGGCCGCTATCGAGGAAAGTATCAGACGGTCGCTCGAAGCGAGTATCGCAGATACGACATCTCCGAAGAAGCCGTTCCTGCACATAAAGGCGAAGTACCGCAGTCCGCCGCCGCGCGAGGTGCCGCCCAGATAACGCGACATTCCATTACTTTACATTACATTATTAGTTACACGCTGACGCTACAGTAGGTCTCACTCACTGACCTCTATTATAACTATACCGTATACGCCTATAGTGGTAGAGGTCAGTGGTCTCACTCCATGCAGCGAGCTCGGGGCTCGCGAGCGTTCTGTTCGGTTCGCGCTCGTTCGTTTCTGTTGTTATTGAAGTGAAAACTTCTTTAGCGGCGTTGAGCACTTTTTCTGTAATGGGTATAAAATCTTAAACTCGCGTCAGGACACGTGACCTGATCGAAAAAGCGTAAGACGGATACCATTCCAAAATATCAAACATGCTCAACGTTAATAATCAAGTTTTCACTTCTGCCGGCACTCCCCCAGTGCAACCCGTCTTTTTTTTGGTCTTTGTTGAGCGATCTCGTTTTACAGCGAGCGACCGACTCTCCGCCCGGAGGCTAGTCATAATTAATTTTATTTTAATTATAATTTAATAATTTCCGATTGCAATAATTATGTTAAGAATTATTTATAATTTCGATGATAATTTAATGTTAAGCTATTGTTACGCGTCGCGCGACGCTTGTGAATGTTCAATTAGATTTCTTATTATGTCTTATGTATAATTATAGAAATTCGATTATCGCTTGATGCCAATTTGTATTCGTCTCGCTTTTATACTATATTTGAATTGTAGTTCCGAAGCTTCTCGGATCGAAGCGTTCTCACCGACCTCAAACGGTACCAAAATTGTTATAAACCACACGAGTCTATTTTCATATCGAACGGTACAGATATTTTTGCACCTAGATAGATAAGCACTAGATAGATACGAACTAATTAATTAGACCCCACGAATCGATTTCTTCCAATTTTGACTTAAGGACAATTGATGCGAATTTTTCAATCTTATGATCGATATAATTACGAGTTTAATAAAATTTACATTACATTTTAACACAGAGCTTAAATAGAATTAGTGAAGAGCGAATTGCTTTCAATCATGTTATACGAGTCTCACAATTTCTATTTACTTTTACTAATTTCGATGAATGCATGAAACCAACTGTCTAAACGGATTGATTTCTATTAAATTTATTTTCATTACACGACAATTTTAAATTTTTAAATATTTTATTGAAGTCTCATATAACATGGTTCGGTGCAACAGCTCTACAGCCTATGTAAACCACTAAGCAATTTTGTGCCAACCGATTTCAAATTTTTTCTTAATAAACTTTTGATATCTAATGTTGTTTTTATTGAAGCACCCATGTATGCCAACTGCTTACACTTACAGCTAATCACCGACCACCGTAGTTAGATTTAGCTATTTAAACAATTATTAAGAGAATTTAGTGAAAAATCGCAGCAAATCGCAAGCAATTTTAATGCAAAATTCTGAAATTCACTTCATTCAATTAGTGGTAAAATGTGTATTTCACCGATAATTTTTTTACTGTCATCAGCCGGGAATCGAACCCAGTAGGGTGGATCCATAAGCGACTTTTCGATCTAATGCTAAAACTAGGAAATTATTAATTAAAATCTCAATTATGTAAAATTTTACACTTCTATTACCTAGCAACTCAGCGTGCTCACGCACGCAACTCACTATGCGTGCTGACACTGACAACGATATCAAGAAATAAGCAATCCATGAATATAAATATTATTTAAAATGGGCTAGTTAATAATGTCTGCATTCTGTATCTTTCACGATTCACGATTTAACTATAGTACCGATTTTGATGATATTTGAAACAGAGGTAGGCTTAAGACCCGTGTTATTCACTTGCATCCTGAATGCTTACATTCAAACAATATACGATATTATTTGCTCTGTGTGTGAGTTGTGCTCATACAAATGTTTGCGCTCATGACACATGTATGGAAGAAACATTTGCAAATGCCGCCCTACGCTTGTGAGTTAATATTTGTGTGTACGTGAGCGACCGGCAAAAAGATTTTGTGACATAAACAATTATAGTACTATTTGAACTAATTTAGCCAAAACTTGCTATTTTCATTGCATTAAGTATTTCTAAAGCAAATCATATTTACTACAATTCCCTTGGAGTGACATAAGAATAATAAGAGAGAAGCATAGAACCATAGTTAGTCTTTAACATAAAGCAAGTAGTCGTAGTAGTATGCCATTTCGAAGGCATCGTCTTGAGTTCCGTACAAATAGGCAAAAGATGACCAAATATGCAAAAATCACGGGGCACCCATCCAAGATAATATGACCGTGCCAACCGTTGCTTAACCTCGATTTTTATCATTACGTTTGAGACGTCTAATTTCAATTTTTACGAGTAACAAGTATTAATAAGTAGAATATTATCAAATACACCTAAAATTAGTGCGTGGATCTTTTGCAATCGACATTGGTTTTCATTTCACTGAATAATTAATAAAATCCTTATTTTTTACTTCTATTTAAAATTTGTGTTTATCCATAATATTTAAATAGTTACTACCGTAGCATTACGTATATTATAATTTACTGCTTTTTCAAACGTATATATTCCTTGAAATTATAAAGCTTTCTCAGTCCAGTAGGTACTCCAGTCGGTATATTTAAGGTTGGTATCTATGCTAAATCGAATACCCAGTAACTTTCCCCATGATTCTGTAAATTAAAAACTCATATGTATTCCTTATATGAATCTTATATTTTATAACAGTGTCGCATAGAAGATCTACCGAAAGGCGAGCGAGTGGTGGTGCCGGTGCGAGCATCGGTGACACCTCACAAGCGTCGCTACACTTACTACAACAAGATGTTTACCCCCATCGCCTACCACCTGCCCAAACCTATGAGAATTTCGCTTGTGTGAATTATGTTATGAATATATATATTTCGGAAACAATGTAATTTTATTTCCTTCTAAGTAATATTTATGTACCTACTTAACTGTCTCAAAATAACGGAGATGATCTCTTAGTGAAATGACATAATTTCAGATTAGTTTTTAACTTTTTAGTAATTACATTTTAATCTTCTGTATAATAAAAATGAATTGTTAAATATGTTGGTAAGCGCAAAAGTCGAGAATGGCTGAACCGATTTCGTTAATACTTTTTTTATAATAATCCTTAAAGTACGAGGATGGTTCTTATGGAGACAAAACGTAAACATGTACCACGGGCGAAGCCGGGGCGACCCGCTAGTTTACATACAAATATTTTTCTTCTCACGGTGCATTTACAGCAAACGAACATAGAGCTAGAGCATTATTTTGTGATCTTTTAGTGTTTACGGAGTTGTCGAGGTTTTCCGAAATTTATAAATGTTTTAGAGATTGGCATCATGCCGCATACGCTTAGAAGTGGTGAAAGAGAAATGGCTCTGTAACGCTTCTAAGCTCTTTGACGTTTTTGACAGTCAGGTATGCCAACATAACGGCAGGGGAACTCTCTCGTGAAACCTCTGAATAACGATCATATGGAACTGCCATATGCATGTACTTTTCCTGCATACCTAAGTAAACAAATCGGGGAACAAACATGGCGGGCTAGGGACGTTCACTTGTTCGTCTAGTCGATAATATTGTATCGATTGATGATAGAGTTAAGAATGGGTAATTCAGGTAATAAGAATTTTGTCTTTTTGAATGATAAGTATGCAGTAGGTGCTTACCTAGTAAGAGGTACTTCTTTCAACAAAATAAAAAAAGATAACTACTTCTATCGGGCAATCGTTACTCGGTAATTCGTGATTCGGATTAACCATTTTGCAATTGTACCTACCTACTAGGGATAGCTGTAGTGTGTAATCAATACATTTTGATATTTTCGTTCTGCAGTTTTATATGAAACAGCTGATTTTTTTCGCGATTGACAGGGTTTTCTTTATATACCTATGTATCCACACTAATCCTATCCTATCATACTTCCTACTAATATTATAAATGCGAAAGTTTGTGAAGATGGATGTGTAAGTTTGTTACTCTTTCACGCAAATACTACTGAACCGATCACAATGAAATTTAGCACACATATTGAGGGTAACTTGAATTAACACATAAGATAGGTTTTATAATATTATAAATGCGAAAGTGTGTATGTATGTATATTCCGTTTTCACGCTAAAACGGATAAGCCAATTTTGATGAAATTTAACATCGGGTTTTATTTGACTATGGAGCCATCCATAGGGTACTTTATTTATTTATTTATAAGCTTTATTGCACACAAACAGAAAATACAAATTTTACTTAATAGGACATATTTAGTCAAAAGGCGGCTTTATTGCTCCAAGCAATTTCTTCCAAGCAACCCATTCGATCATAAGAGCATTCTTTACCCGCGACTTCGTTCGCATGTACGAAAATAAAAAAGAGCAGAGCCGCTGGCTAAAATACATGTGAGTGACTCAAGCAGATGTTCAAGGGCAAGTATAGTTAAATAACAAACACAATTTTTTCATAAAATAATTTATTTAAGTTATAGTGGTTACTATATAATATGTTTAGGTACATGCGACAGTAGTCTCAGATGCGGCAAATGAGCTTGGCCATATACAGTGTGGAAATTTGTTGACGGACCACTTCATTTAAACATTTAATTTTCTTTTTCTGTTTCTCCACTTTTTCTTCTATTTTTTTTTAATTCTTCGAGTGCTGAAGCCTAAAACATTAAATAAATTTTAATTATTGATAACAGTTCTCATAATTATACACATGAATCTCAGCATGTATGACTAAGACTATGAAAAAGTTACGTATTGAAGTTCCCTTTTTTTAAACAAGAATTATTTCATATAGGTTTTCTATTCAAGAACTGCTCTTACCAATTCAAGATCCTTGGCATCTTGTGGATGTGGATAACAGCATGATGGTTGATCAGTAGTATTTCATATGTCAATTAAAGCAAATTGAGATGGATGGTCTGCCTGAAAGAGATAAAAATGTTACATTAGATATGGTCCCAAGTAATAATAAATAGATTGCTACAGAAACATGGACTCAATGTTTGGTAAATTGTAAAACTTTTAGTATTTTTTTTTTATTAAAATAATTTATTGAACAAACATAGTGTATTATATACTTATGGAAAGTGTAGCTTTCCAACAACGAAAGAATTAAAAAAATTGGACCAGTAGTTTTGAGGTCTTTTTGTGCATACACAATCAAATCTTTCCTTTTTACAATATTAAGTATAGAAAAAGTTTGAGACCATGTAATAAAAGTTTCACTTTAAAAGATTTTAATAATGTAGGTAATATCTTAAAAACTAAAAAATAACTCAGTAGGTTTTAAGTACCAGTCATCACACCACTTGTCTCATGACACTCTAGGTCTCTAGAGCATATAAGTCAAAAAAGATATTGTGAAGCATATAGCAATTAGATTAATCGGTCAACAGTAAGGGGGTACAATTTCAATTACTACCTTGTACCTAAAAAAAACAAACAGGATGAGCTAAATAAAATCTATACTATAATATTATAAAGCTGAAGAGTTTGTTTGTTTGTTTGAACGCGCTAGTCTAGGGAACTACTGGTCCGATTTGAAAAATTCTTTCGGTGTTAGATAGCTCATTCATCGAGGAAGGCTATAGGGTATATAATATATATCACCACGCTTCGACCAACAGTATTGGAGCCACGGGGGTGAAACCGCGCGGAGCAGCTAGTTGTTTAATAAAAAGATTGATGAATTATTTACCTTTGCAAATACTGTTGGGATAGCATCATCTCTCAATCAAACAATGTTTAAAGTCTTATTAAATGCGCTCTCTTCAAAGTGCAATGAGCACACATTAATGTTTTTAGTTCCTGGCCGGATATTTTCTATGCCAATCTTTTCCAACCATGCCTTTCGCCGGGATTCGTTACTTGGTAAACTAAAACGAGAAAATATACAACAACATATAACTTCGCACGTAATTAATAAACAAATTAATAATTTATCGATAAGGTGTTTATGCGATGATGTTCGACACTAGCACTCATGTTTATGTTTTCGATGCAAATGAAATAAGGAGAATATTGCGGGTTTCTACAGCTCATAATAACTAAGATGATTAAATGTAAAATGATTAAAAGATTTCTTTACACTTGATAATAAATACACTTTAATATAAGCAACAATTTAACAAAATGTTAGCCACTTACCCTTGAAAGGTTAGATTCGGCCTGTTTTTGCTTTGGCATAGGCCACAACCTACTATAGAACACTTCATGGTACCTATTATTAATTTCAATTATACTTATTACACTAGATTATGGTCGAAAAACACTGGAAAATCATAAAAATTTCACAATGACATCTTCTCACATGTAAACAAAACCGGATACTAAGATGGCGTCCGTGGCAGCAAAGCTACATCGATGCCAATGAAGAGGGCGCTAATAAAAAGAGTGTTGATGCTTTTTCTAAGGTAAAACCACTGTTGTGAGAAAGAGATGGGTATATCATTATTATTTCCGCGTCAAATTGAACAATTACGGCAGTTCCATAGGATTCTTTGTTCTGAGCGTGAAACGCACTATACTGTGGAATTGCTGTCTAAAAATATCTAAATAATCAATAACTTGATACATATTATCTTAATACTATTATAAAGGCGAAAGTTTGTATGGATGTATGGATGTTTGTTACTCTTTCACGTAAAAACTACTGAACCGATTACAATGAAATTTAGCACACATATAGAGGGTTACTTGGATTAACACATAGGATAGGTTTTATCCCGGAAATCCCACGGGAACGGGAACTATGCGGGTTTTCCTTTGAAAACGCGGGCGGAAATCTAGTGAAACAATATTTTACGATATTAAAATAAGTCACCCAAGTTTTACGTATAATTGGTTATAGGATTCAATGGTATAAAATTGTGTGTATTGTGAATGTGGTATTATTGCACTGAAATTAGTGATACGAAAAAAATAAAACACGGATTATTTAATAAATTTTTATTCTATAAAATAATACAAAACTATAGTAATGCTAAAAATCATATACAGGAATGGATGATAAATGCAGATCGGAATTTAGATACAGAGAGCGGAATTCTTACAAAAACCTACTCGTAAAAATAGTATTTTAAAAGAAAAATGTATAATAATCTAGTCACTAACTAGGCGTATGAAGCCAAGCTCAATAAACTATATAAACACAACTCGTTGTTTTATTTACTCGGCAACTTTAGACATTGTTATCTCCAACTAGAATAAAATTTAAACATTCAATACAATATTTTTGTATCAGCAATACAATTTAATACTTTTCATGTTTTACCAATTAAAACATATTGATAAATATTTTTCTGTGTATAATTGTCTTTTTGAAACACTTAATGAGGATATTGCATTTGAACATCAGAGGAATGATTATTTTAGTATTTTTGAATGCAGAAAATATTCAATCGGTGGGAAAATCAATTTTGTATATTCAGTATTGTTCAACCATACACAGATAAACACGTATGAAGCCGAATGAGATAAAATATCTGAACAAACACTTCATTGCAAGTATCTATACAATACTTTTAATTCTTAAAACTAAATCTTAACCTATACGTAATAGGAATAATATAAATAAAAATTTGGTATAAAATGTATTACATATGGCTAAGTGCTAAATAATGTGGCAGTCCTAAATTAGACAAATGCTTAAAACTATTTTTTCAAAAGAAAATTTGCAAAAAATTTCAAGTTACCATATTATTCACTATGGCAATGTGTAAAAATATCAAAGCTAGGTTGTTCTAAATAGAATGAATATATTTCGCTATTTTATTAAATAGCCTCTATTGCTATTTTTAAGCAAAAATAGAATAGAACTTGGTGCTTTTAATTTGATTTTGGCTATTAGTGTTATAAGATGTATCAGAGTGAATATCAACTCATAAACTATAATTATATTTTGGTTAACAGTTGAATATAATGTAAATTATTTTTTGTTCGAGTTTATATCAGATAATAATTTCCTTATGGCTTTATACAATGTGGTCGTGTTCTCGTCGCAGGGCAATCATTTAATGTAGATATGCATTTTACACAATAAAATACAGTTAAAACGCAAATATACTCAATTTATGAATACACAACGTATTTCAAATATCATATTGGTGGCGTTACATTATAATAATTTTGATACCACACTATTCATTTTTTCTTCATTATTTTTAACAACGAAATTACAATACTTTTAATACGAAAACTAACAATTTACGTAAAATTTACACAAATTCATTTCGTAAATTATCGATAAAATACTTCGCTTTCATTAACACTTGGTGGACTGCTCAATTAATATTCCCAGATATTTCCCATTCATCCCGATTTCCCTATTGCCCTGCGACATCTCCCGTCCCCCTCACTTCTTCTTGCTCTTGCCGAGTGTGAGCGTGTGGTGCGCGTGCGACTGTTGCTTGCGGCGGTTGAACTCGATCGTGTCGTCCTCGATCTTCTTGCGCAACTCCTCGAGACGCTTCTTCTCCTCCGTATGGTCTTTTTTCAATTTGTCGAATTTCGCGTGCAGCTGCAACGTGGATTTTGTTAAAGTTAGGTTTTAATACAGTGATGTTAGTAATTTAAATTGAAACGATTGGAAGCAGGGAGGCAAAATTGTGAAGGTAATCTTGATTTCAATTTTACTGGTTGTAGAATTTTCTTAAAGTTATCAATTAACTGCTTCTAACAATGCTGCAATTAAAAACAAGTCAAACACCATACATTGTTCAGAAGAAACAGATCCACATCAAAATTATGAGAAACAAAATATAATCTTACCTCTAAATTAGTAAAATAATTAAAAAAAAATTGGTTGTCTGTAAAGTCGGTTTACTGACGATAGTTGAACGTGACAACGTCCGATTGTGCTTCATTGTCGCTCGTTCCGCGCTCTCGCTTGCACTTCAAGCCTTACACGGAACGCCTCAGAGCGAGGTAACGCCGCATGAGTCATGTTTTTTCGTGCGTGCAGGCGGCTCTATCGAATTATAAGACGTTGTCACGTCAAAAAAGTGTTTCACCTCCTTCTCGGCCTCCTTGAGCTCAGCCTCCTTGTCCTTGACGCGTTGCACGAACATCTGCCGCATCTCGTCCTCCTTCTGCTGCAGCTCCGCCACGTGCGCCGAACGCTTCTGCTCGAACGTCTGCTGGAACGATACCTGCAATGCGAAATCTCCATTCAGTACTTGCAGTATAATAATTTGATAGAATTATTTCTTTGTTACAGTATTTGTTATTAAAGAATTCAACTAATTTGAAAAAGACTAAATTTAAATAGGTAATGTCTATAATTTCATTGATATAAAATACGAATAGCATAGGCCCCAGGACATTTCCTTGAGGTACACCAAGCTTGTTGTATGTAATATTTTTATTTCTATGTTAATTTCTCGGTATACAGCTCGTAGTGTATAGTGCAGTGTGTGTGGTGTGCGGGGTGCAGTGTGCAGTGTGGGGTGCAGTGTTCAGTGTGGGGTGCAGTGTGCAGTGTGCAGTGTGGGGTGCAGTGTGCAGTGTGCAGTGCGGGGTGCAGTGTGCAGTGCGGGGTGCAATGTGCAGTGTGCGTGGTGCAGTGTGCAGTGCAGTGTACAGTGCGGGGTGCAGTGTACAGTGCGGGGTGCAGTGTGCGGGGTGCAGTGCTCACGGGCTGGTTGTGCGCGTCCACGTCGCTGAAGCCCATCTGCGCGAGGCGGCGGCGCCGGTACAGCTCGTAGTGCCGCGCGTGCGTGTGCTCGCGCATGTCCTCCATGTTCGTGCGGATCAGCATCTCGCGCAGCTTCACGAAGTCGCAGTGCGACTCGTTTTCCACTGAAATAACACAAAAACATAGATATAAGTGAAAATTTAACATTATTTTGGTAATTCCAGAAGGTGTAAACAACTATATTCGCACTAAGGGTCGGCGCAAACGGGCCACCGACCACAGCAACTATAGTCAGCACGGCGAAACATGATCCCTATGACACTGACAGTTATTCCCAAGACACAACCTTGTAATGGCGTCACCATTGAATTAGAAACGTATTAGAAGCGTCTAAAAATGGCATTTATTAATTTCTACGTAGCTTTATGCCATAACAATGATATTCCGTTGGAATTATAACAATTCTTAACATTAACAAGAAAATATTTCAATCTGACGTTGAATTGAATCTACGTTTACGTCCTGCAAAACTTACATCGTTTGGTATTTATCGCCTAGTGCGGAAAGTATCGATAAAAAATATTGTCGATAATGGAAATGAATGCTTATTTTTAAAACCGAAAAATTAAACCAGATAATGAGACTATGTAACCTAAAAAATATCCATTTACCTATGATAACAAAAGTTTTTCAGACGAATTTAATGGGGACATCCATTTTGATGATAAAATTTACACTAGCGAATTCGTGTTTAACGGGTTAAAGGTTAAAAAAACAATAAGGAGAAAAGGAGAAGGTGCTTTTTTAGTTTTTGGAAAACTTTCGTTCTACTTACTTAATTTTTGCAAATAAACTAAAATTAAAACAACAACAATAGACGTTAAAAATTTTAGTTAAAAATACAGTTCATAATATTTGTTAAAAACACGTTTACCAATGTGGCTGAATGCGAGCCACGCCTTTGCCTATAAAATAGTAAAGTATCGTCACGACCCATCACTAACACGATCTGTCATAGGAATCAAGGTTCGCTGTGCCGACTATAGTGGCCACGACAGCCACTTGACACATGTTTTCATACATTTTGTTGCGGAGACTTCTGTAGTGAGTGGTCGCCAAAGGCTACTCGTGTGCATGCGTATCTATCTACTATCCTACTAATATTATAAATGCGAAAGTTTGTGAGGATGGTTGTGTAATGTGTATGTGTGTGTTTGTTACTCTTTCACGCAAATACTACTGAACCGATTACAATGAAATTTAGCACAAATATAGAGGGTAACTTGGATTAACACATAGGATAGGTTTTATCCCAAAAATCCAACGGGAACGGGAACCATGCGGGTTTTTTTGAAAACGCGTGCTAAGCGGCGGGCGGAAAGCTAGTACAAAATATATGAAAAAAATAGTGCCACCAGTTGTTATGGTCGGTGGCCCGTTTGCGTCGACCCCTAAATCCTTCCTATCTAGAAATAGAAATAGAAAAAGAAAGTGTTTTATTTGCCACCAATTACAAAAATATTAATCTTAATAATCTAACACAGAACAGGGAAAAAAAAATATACATATATAGCAATGGTGGCAAAAAGGACTCCCCGTCAGCAAAGCAGCAACCATTAATTAAAATGTATTGCTGCACTGATTTTCAGAGGAGACCACGTGACTGTACAGATGCAATGATTCATCTATCTCACCTTGCACAGTCCCCCACGGGTACTGCCTTGCTCTGACCGTCTTGTTCCCAATCTTGGTCGGTGGCCCATTTGCGTCGACCCCTAAATCCTTCCAATCTCACCTTGCACAGTCCCCCACGGGTACTGCCTGGCGCGGACCGTCTTGTTCCCAATCTTGACGAAGTCCGTAGAACCAACCACAGCGAACGGGATGTGACTGTTCATGCTGCTGTTCACCTCCGACACCGACTCGTCGTCCACCGGGAACTGGTAGATCTCCACGCCGTTGGATTGCAGCTCTTGCATTATTTTCGACTGTAATATGAACATATAATTAGGTAGATATTAAAGAATAATAAATAAATAAATATTTCAGGACAATTTTCACACACGGCACAATCTGATCCCATACTAATCTTTCGCCTGTGTTATGGAAACCAGATGGCTGATAAACATACATATATAATTTTTAAATAAATACTTATATAGATAATTAACACCCAGACAAAGAGCAAACATGTTCATCACACAAATAATATTTGCCCCGGGTGGGAATCGAACCCACAACCTCTGGCTTGGAAGGCAGGGCCACGACCAACCAAGCCAACCGGTCAGTCAAATATATGCATTCATATGCAACGCAATATCATTATTGCGTTTGCTGGACTTTTTTGACACTACAATACAATATTCATAGAAACAAAAAAATGATAATGTATTATGTAATGTGAACTGATATTTGAAATATAATATGATTAAAGCTTTCTAAAGTGTAGATAATACAGTTATTATGGTTCGAAACCAGTATCTTAATTATATTTTTACTTTTATATAATGAAAAAGAAAGGTGGAATAATTTATGTATAACATTATGCAAATAAAATTGATACATTATGCAATTTGAAACAAACACTGTTTAATTAATTAGCTATTTTTTACCTTAAATTTCTGCAGTTCCGTTTTTGAAATAGTATCAGCCTTTGCAATGATGGGGATGATGTTCACTTTGGTGTCCAATTTCTTCATGCACACAAGGTCTATGGATTTCAGACCATGGCCTGTAAACAATTATGTTTAGAAATTAAATTTTACAATAATCAATTAAAATAAATAAATCCTGCTAATACATTGTATTAAAAAACTGTGTTTTATGAATATTTTTTGTTCTATCATGCTTAAACTACTGAATTGGTTTAGATTAATTTTAATAAATTATTTAGGTATAACAACTTTATTACTAATATTTCTATAGACAATAAAGACACGTCAATTTTATCAATTTGAGTATTGGTTCATATTTCATATTTCATAATAAATAATAATAAACATACATATGCATGAAACATTGCCTTATAAGATGCTAATAAAACGGTTATGTATATATATATTCTTATTTATACATTGCACTGAATAATTCAAGTAAATATAGCGTAAAATTATAAAATTACTTCTAACCAATAAATAAATAATGAATAACATTAAACAACAAATCACAGCAACTTCGAACAATGAAATTATCAGTCGCATCTATTTTCGTAAAGAGGACAATGTACCCATAAGAAATGCATTCAAATAGACAAAGTGAAAGTCCTTGAACAAAAATATGATATGTATGGCTTCGATATTTTTACACAATCTAGTGCAAGGTCTCATAGTGCACTTTCCATGTTTGTTAATAGAATCTAATGAGGATTAGCGGCACCCTAGTGCAGCTGGTTAGTGCTGGCGTGTTACGTCATGACTTGTTTGTCATTTACTCATTAGTTGATTACTGAATGCAAGTAATGCGAGCGTTTTTAGTACCAATAAGGCATAAATAATCCAATCAGATACAATCAAAGTAGCAATTCATATTCCTGGCAAAATTATATCCTACGGATGATAATATAGCCTACAGCCTTCCTTTATAAATAGGATATCTAACACTGAAAGATTTTTTCAAATGAGAAGTGACTGAGATTAGATTTTATATTTTTTGAGATTATGATTATGTGATACACAATAAATAATTTGTGGTTCACATTTGCATTTATTCATTCTTGTTTCATTTGCATGTTATATATTTTTATTCAATTATCACTACAGCACATTGAATAGGAAGATGATTTAGGTCAGCCTCCATTTAGGAACAAGCCCACATAAAGGCAAATTAAATTAAACTGTGTATCTACTATCTACTATGCGGGAGAAATACATAATTTAGTTTGACTTACACTAATGAGTTTGGCTATTGCATTCATAATTTTATTTCTTTTTATAGCATGTTCTTTCTAAGAGGTTCTTATGGGAAAAAAAAAATATTCGAAAAAAGGTTGTTTTGAAAATTTCAATAACACTTTAAATGCTTTGTAAAACTACGCATTCACATTGTTTATTTATTACAAACATTGGCGCATCGAAATCCGATAAACTTCCCTTAACCAAAGGTATCGAGTACATTAAAAAAACGCTGCTCATTAAGAACATCCCTTTTTCGAAAGTCGGTTAAAAGAGTGGCAAAGTAAAAGCTGATCCCGTTAGCTGCGCCATTGGCCCAGTGTGTCAGGCGCGTTATGAATAGTGAATACTCATTGATTCGCGTTTGCAGTGTCAAGGACACCATGCGCCGGGTCAGCTGGCTCTTATTTATTTATCGAGTGGAATTAGAGACCTACTTTAGTTTTGCTTGCTGTGTATTTTCAAGATTTTAGCTATCATAGATAATAAGAGGGTTATCAGTCTCTGCACTTATAAAGTTGAAGAGTTTTGCGTTTCTTTGCATGCAATTTATGGAGCAAAATAAATTGCTTCAAATTGAAAAATTGTTGAAGGCATATAATCATGATGATTAAGCATGGGTAGTGTGTTGTTAGGTTATGCAAAAAGTAGGACAATAATTATATGCATGCCATTATGTTATTGGGCAATAAGCAAGTTACAATGATGAACTTTTTTTCAATTTATAAACCATTATTTAGACTAGAAATAACTCATGGTTCTAGAGCACACTAAACATGTTGGTACATTACAAAATAAATAATTTTAATTCTATTAAAATACATAACACAGTATATCAAAAATAATCTCTTACAAAACTTTCCACTTACCAGTTGGACAAATGAAATACAGACAGACATGCAGACGGCTGTCATGATAAGTCGGCAATGCCCTCTTAATCTTCAACTCCTCTTGAAGGAAAGCCTCAAACTGGGCGTCGATATAATCTACCACAGCCTTGAAGCTATCCTCTTTATTAACTTGGTCTCCGTAGCCCACTGTGTCGCAAATTGTCAGCTAAAAATATAATTATTGTGTTATATTTTGAATTTAAATAGATAAAAGTGCCGTTGTCAAGTTTTTAAAAAAACATTTTGTTTAATATTTAAATAAATGCTATGGTGGAATTGTAATTCAGTTAATCCAGGTATAGTGATAGATAGATCATAATATCATTTAATGTTTTTTTTTTATGTAATTAGTGGGTCTCCAATGGTAGAATCTAAATAAATTAGTTCTTATAAGAAACTAGCAGTCCACCCCGGCTTCGCCCGTGGTACATATTTACGTTTTCTCTACGTAAGAACCATCCTCGTACTTCAAGGAATATAATAAAAAAAGAATTAACGAAATCGGTTCAGCCGTTCTCAAGTTATGCGCTTACCAACACATTTTGGGATTTATTTTTATATTATAGATATTCAAATATGTATGTAGGAACACTAGCATAACATTGATTCTGAAAATAGATACAAACTGATTCATAAAATTATTCATTTCATAATTAATATGTACTATTCTTATCATCAATAAGTATTTGCTTTTAATACAAGCCGGGTCACTCGTTCAACTGCACTTGTAAAACTTGTCATGACTCATGTTTGCATTTCAAACTGCAAAACTTATCTTAACCCATATTTATGCACCTTGATGATGCCTAAAAAACTTTGAAATTATAAAAAAAAAAAAAACTCTTCCACTTTATATCATTAGTATAGTGACTTTCAGTTACAAATTTCAAACTGCAAAACTTATCTAAACCCATATATTTTATGCACCTTGTTGATATCTAAAAAACTTTGAAATTAAAAAAAAACAAAATAGTAAGTATAGACTTCCATTTAAGATAATTGTTATAAAATACTTTACCTTCAGCCTGACATTGCTCTCCTGCAGTTCATAAGTATGTGCCTTCAATTTAACAGTAGGAAGGTTGTGAGGGCTCGGCACAGACTCAAAGTTAGTGTTGAACAGTGAGTCCATGAGCGTAGACTTGCCGAGACCAGTTTCACCTGTTTAACATAACGTTTCATAATAAGCTGTAATTTTTACAAGTATTCTAAACTGTTATTTCAGTATTTCTACACAATTGTTGGATATGTCGATAATTAGGTCTGTAATAGTGGTACCAATTCAACAGTTACATAAATTGTATTGACTTCCACAATAAAACAATAATATGGTAAGTATATATGAAATTCGAACTTTAACTGAAAGACTTAGAGCTATTACGCACTGTCGACTGTGACTTACTATAGTTTAAATAGGGGCTTGCGCACTTAGTCGTCAGTCGTCCAGGAGTAAGTCCAGTCGCCGGCGACTCAGTCGACTGGTCGACAGTGCGTAATAGCTCTTAAGAATTAATTTCAAATTTGATATTATACTTTTCCTCATATAAATTCTTTCTCTAATTGAGCAAGTAATTATTCTATAAAAATATATCAAGTCTAATAAGTCAAAATAAAGAACTAGCGCTATTGATGCTTATCTTGTTAGTGAGACATAATTTTGGCTCTTGCTTACACCTGATTTAGTTAAAATTTAAATATCATGGTTCATATTTTACAATCACAGTTTTAACATACTTATACTAATTAAACACAAGCAAAGTGAGTAGTTTCTAACACAGCTTAACAGTAAGTTGTATTTGTGTCATTTACTTTAGAAATTTATAAGCAAATTTTTACAGCATATGTGTGTTAGAGATTGCAATTAATTAACAAATAAATGGAATTATCAGTGTACAAATAGAACAAAGTTCCTGTTAATATTGAGGAAACACATCTTTTTATGGATCACTCTAGTGAATATTCACCACATGATTACAATAATGTGTTCGTCAATCTCAATGAATTTACATACTCTTGCTTTTGTGAATAACGTGAATTTATAATAATTGCATAGCGATTGAAAGAGGTCGAGTTAACATTTTATAAAAATATTATTTATACAATGCATTCCCAGACCTCGGATATTTTGATACATTTGATAATTATAAAAACAAATACAATTCATTTAGTGCAATAGATAGAACGCGTATGTAACGATTGAGCAAGTGAATTAAGTATGCATAATTGAATCACATACCGATACAAAGAATGTTGAAGACAAATCCATTCTGCACACTCTTGTTAACCAGTTGGTCCGGAAGGCTGTCGAAGCCAACATGCCCAGACAATTTCAGCGTACGCATTGCAGCTTCAATCTAAAATAAAGTAACGTTTCTCACAAACATGCCGTGCAGCTGGTTGACTCATTAACAAAATATGCACGAGAGATTACTGTTGTTGTTTGTTTGTAAGCGACAAGCAATGTTATTAAATGATTTGTGGTATGTTAATTAAACAAATCGGACTGATTTCAATAAACAGAGATATCAATGGAGAACGCCCAAGCGATGACTCTCTCTCCGGTTAAATAAAAACATGTAAATATAAGATATTTTCGCTGCTTGTTAATATTAAAACATTGTAAAAAGAATAAACATCGTTATAATATTGAATAACACGTATAATACATGATTTTTTTACTTACTTTCGCAGGTTCAACATCTATGGCCGCCATTTTCGTACACTCTCTTTGAGGATTGCTGTTTAACTGAAGTTATTAGATTGTCAAATGTCAGAAGCAATGATTTCATGACATAACCAAACTTCACACTGCAGGAGCACCAATATTATGAACTAATCTAGAAAAATCAATTATTTAATAATAATTTCTGTCATCTTAATATAAGTTATTGCAAATCGTTATTCTATACAAAAATATTACAATGTTTTATAAAAACAAAGAAATAAGGGCACAGACATCCTTTGTTAATTCTATTAATATTAGAAATTGTTAATAATGTTTTTATAGGTTTCTAATGTTGGTAAACGTGTATTTTCAGTATTGCAAGTTCAGAAACATTCCTTTGATAAAGGGAAATGTTGAAGTGTACATACAATAATGATGATTTACTACGATACGATAAGAACAATGGATTTCATATATATTATTCTAAACATAATATGTTTCATGTAATCTCACTTCTCTCAACTATTTTTTTTTTTTACAAACCTTGATATGAAATCTATAATTTATTTCATGAGAGATATTAAAAGAATATATTTTTAATAAATTTCAAAAAGTTTTTTTCAATTTCAATATGCTTAAAATTATTAAGACACTATAGATACCAAACTACTAGAAATATTTAAACTCTAGGTTATTGCTAATATGCAATAAATGCATTTATTTAAATAAAAACAAAACATTTTTAATAAGTAGAAAAAAAATCTTAATAGATATTAATTTTCAATAATATTAAAGTAGCTTCTCCTAAAAGACGACCCACCTATAATTTTACGTGCTAAACCCATTGAGCCCCGAACGGCCAGATCCGACCGCGACACAATAGATTTTCTATTGTGTCTGTGATTCCGGGGCCTGAATTTTGAATGTGAACGGATTTGAATGTGAATACAAATGCAATTTTTTATTCGTAATATTCAATTACATGATTCTTTACTGTTATTATTTTAATATTTTTGTTTTATTGATTGTCAGGGAAATCGTAGGTTGATTTTTGTAACACGGGCAACACTGTCGCAATCCAAAATGGCAGAAAGCGACTTCGGTGCGTTATCATGTGAGCCGATGAAATAATGTTTTCTTGAATATTATCATCGCGAGTGATTTAGAAATTTGTGAAATAGTGAATTGTGACATAATAAACCATGGCGGATTTAAAATCCCCGCCGTTTAGTGATATTAAAAGACCTGAGGAAGTCGTCCGAATGACGACTAATGATAGCCTGAAATTTGCAGTTCTTATCGGGCTGATTGAAGTTGGACAGGTAACCAACCGCGAGGTGGTCAACACTGTTCTACACCTGGTAAGCTAACCATTTTACAATAACCACAAGTACCAAGAGTAAATCTTATAAGACTCGTGTAAGAAAGGTTATTGCAAGTGCAAGACATTTCTCTCTATTATTGTTATGTTTAATGTTTTTTATTGTTACTCTTAAAATTTGTTAATTATGTTTATGATAAAAGATTATCGAGTGCATAATATAACGCGTGACGAAAATATCTATTTTGATTGTTTTAATCGATCGCTTAGTGGTGAATTAAGTCGTGGCTGCAAGGACCGGCGAGCTGTTTGTTTTGATAGCTGTATTAACTCAAGAGATAATTCACTAGTAAACAAGAATTTTTAAACCGATTACCGATTCTATTAATTTGTATCTTTATTACCTAATAACAGTATGGCTAATGGCTATTGGGCTTAGGTGTTGTGATTAATTAATGCGTAAAATATCGAGCGATAGTGTAGGCGACCGAGAGAGCTGTTTTCATATTGAGCTCTGATTGACTTGATTACACGGATAACTATTTAATTTTTCGATTCTGTTATAAGTAATTGGATAATAATTTGATTGATCTTGAATGATGAAATATAATCACTTATTGTAAAACATAAACCATTGCATTTATTTACATTTAAATGTATTAAACCTATTTACCTTACACACAAATAAATAAATGTTTTGGTAGGTAAATTGAGCCTAATGTTTTGATATTAAAATAAAACCTTTATCTATAAATTAAATAAAAGTGTTTGCAGGTGTAAATTATATTGGTTCCGGACGAATTCTACCAATGCCCCTGGTCCCGCGGCTGGACGGAACACAGTGAGATTTTTGTCAGTAGGCATCCGACATAACCCACTGCCCCTTCCCCGGAGGCCGTTGGTGTCTATGCAAGATTTTCTCACTTAAAAAAAGGCGTAACTACCTACCTATCTTACGTACTGGATTCTCTGATCGACCTAAATTGAAGAAATTGCCAATCAAAACATAAGATCTAACTTTAAATCCCACTACAGCGAAATTATATTTTTTTATTGAAATCGATAGTAGGTAGGTACCTAGTTAGAATAATGATTTCGAAAATACAAGCAAAAAGTAGGTACCTAGGTCTATACAGTCATTTTATCTACGATAAAGTGAATTTTCAAAGGTATGCTCGACACAGAAACCTTTTATATTATATAAATTCTATAATCTATACCTAGCATCCTTCCATACCATCCATCCATCCATGAAGCCGTAATTTTTTACGGCATTATGCCCAATATGTTCTTGTAAAATTGATTTGTCTAGAATAAACAATGCATCGTAAATTCTTGAGAAATAAAGGGTGACCATGGTAACTAACGAAAAAATAAATAACCACTGTACATTCTGACTACGAAATTAACAGTGAGTGTCATCTGGATCCGTACTAGTTATCTCGTATTAAATAATATTTGAATATGCTAAGAAACAAAATAAAACATTAAAAACAAATTGAACTTAAAATTCTACCTATAGAAAATAAATATTTTCGGTTTCAATTTATTGAAGACAAATCTGACTGGAAAACGAAGAACTACATCTTCTTCTTCTTCTTATATATAAAATTCTCGTGTCACAATGTTAGTCTGCATACTCCTCCGAAACGGGTGGACCGATTCTCATGAAATTTTCTGTGCATATCGGGTAAGTCTGAGAATCGGCCAACATCTATTTTTCATATGTACCACGGGCGAAGCCGGGGCGGACCGCTAGTTATATATAAAAATGAATCGCAAAATGTGTTGGTAAGCGCATAACTCGAGAACGGCTGAACCGATTTCGATAATTCTTTTTTTATTATATTCCTTGAAGTACGAGGATGGTTTTTATGTAGAGAAAACGTAAATATGTACCACGGGCGAAGCCGGGGCGGACCGCTAGTAAATAATAAATAATCAAATTAAAAAATAACAAAAAAGTAACCTTAAAAAATTAAATTGCAAAATACCCTTCACAATTCAAGCACTATGTATTAATTCCAATTGACCTTTTTCAAAAGTATTTTAATACGTAAGCATTGTGACCTAAATAAATAATTATAATACTCGTTGTGCATTTATTATTATTATTTAAAAATAATTATAATAGTTAAATGCACAACTAGGTGACGCATTTGAACAAGGCTCAATGAATTTGAAATAATTTCAAAAACCATTTAAAAATGTCTCCTTTATTGTCATTTTCAGTGCAAAATATGCAATAATTTGGTAACTTGTGATAACTACAACAAAATCGTGATATTTGCGTCTCTAAAATTTCTAATAAACAATTGCTCTATGGCCGGTATGCAAGAAAACCACAGTTATTAATAACTCAATACATATCTACTCGCTGTTTTGCGGTTTAACAAATTTACAAAATATAGATTTCTATGATTCATATTTAAAAGACATATCGTCTTGATTCGTAGATAGATATCTAATCAAGAGATAACAGTAAACATTAACGCTCTAGCGCTCTACTAATGTAAAAGCATTGTTAATTCTCACCCATTATAACTATGATACATATATAAAAAAGCTAGATACGTTACCCGCTCTCTATTTTGGCAAGAAAAAACTCAGCTAAGCAAGAAAAAACTCAGCTAAGTGCCCGAGTTTCACTTAGTCACGCACCATTCAGCGTCGTGGCTGGACGTTCTTTTATATTTTAATCGGCAGTTGTTATTACGAAGTACATGAGTGAGTCATGTATTATGTCTCGTGCGTGAGAGTGAAAGAGAGAACAACTGTATTGGTGATAATGCGTTAGTAAGTAGGTATGTATTAATTACGCTGTTTTTTAGTGCAATGATGTTGGCGTATGCCGCGTCTACTAGTATAATAGAGTCATTGCATTATAAAGTTATTAATCCTATCACTGTGTACAACAAATAACGCTTATACAGATAAATAATTTCATTAATAAGTGAGAATGCAATGAAGTTAATCAAAAGGCGCCAACAATTACGGTCGGAGCTTGTTTCCCCGGTGACGTCACGCGCAGAGCAATCATTGCTTCGTTTCCTCCCAGTTCGCGATGGATGAACGTTATTTATTATGCAATTATTTAGGAAAGAGTCATTTATGCAAGCTTGATATAATTTTTGCTGCTACATGTTAAGTTTTCCTTTGGATAAGAATATACTGTATGTTTGCTCCTGTGTATCAAATGCATATAATAATATACGTGTGTATCATGAATTATCAAACTCATAAGAAGCCCTCAATTTTTTTTCTTTCTCAATTTAGAATTTGTGACTTCTATTCATCGGAATAATAAACGTAGGTATACAACATTGTATAATTTATTATAAGGCTTTAATCGGGGGCTCTTTTGTTTTCTCAGCTGTGTCAGACATCCTTTATGGTGTTTTAACGAGTCGAAGTATGTACTTGCTATGTTAATTACCATTATAAGGTTAAAAACATTTTATTTCATTGATGAAACTAAACACTAAAACTTACGTACCTAATAAAGTTTATCACATAACAATCACAATAGTTCTATATTTTTGCTTTTAAATGAGGTTGAAACAAAATTCATATCATCTAAATCCTACATTGAAATATGTTATTCAAATCCATAAACTAATTGCTTTCGAAATTTCAGCTAATCAGTTTTTGCGTGAAACAATAACTAATATCGCCTGATCTATCCATTCAAACTGGGATTTATAATATGCGCGATTAGTTGGGTATTAAATGGGTCTTCATTTGTTTTAAATATAATTAAGTAAAGACTATATTTTTTATTTAATAGATGTATCATTTAACGTAATATAAGCAAATAAGTATGTGTTACTATAGGATACTTTTTTTGTGAAAAGAATTACGGTTCCTTGCATAAAATTGACGCTGTATTGTATATATGGTCAGTTACTAAAATAAAATATTACGTATACTGTTATAAAAGAAATTGAATACCAAATTAGTGTGTGATAGGAAACGCTAGTAAGGTAGGTAATTATTCGGGGCAGAGCTGGTTAATTGGTTATTAATTACATTCGGTGTAGCGGCGGGAGATGGAGTGCATTTGGTTACATTGGCGTGATCATTTTAGATTTTGCTTTACGGATGAAATTTATATTTACTATCTACACATTTAAGAGAAACGATTCGATTGCACAGTTCGTGGTTTCAGATTAAGTTTAAATGAATGAGATTGTTATTATCATTTTTTTCTCTTACGATCTTATTAGCAAGTATACGGGCGTCCCACAATACATTATTACATATTTCAATTTAATATCTAGATAATCAATTCTTTAATAGTGGTTTTAAATCATAACTACTTCATTAATTCAATATTTAACCATTGCTAATATTATTAGTTAAAATGTTAATCAAACAAACGCATACATTGGCAAACAAAGTGCATATTTATTTTCCGTTTCTATTTTACCACATTATTTAATAAAAGAAGTCACCTTCGCGTCGAGGCTGATGAATGCATAACTTGAAGGTCTGTTGTATGCTAATTGTTTCCGAAAATTGTCTAATCTTTTGCAATTTCTGCTAGTTATAAGTTATCATTGCATACCTATGGTTAACGATGCGTTACCAAATTATCATTTATTTTCTACGCATTCATATCTCTTATTACTTATTAGTAACAAGTTATAATTTAGAAGGTAACCTAACTATCTTAGAACGCGCAGATAAATATCATAGTATCGACATATAATTAGGCATATATTATACGACATAATATATTATGTTATATCCGATAAACACAGTCTTTGCAAGTTCAAACCGCTTTTACCTAATTAATGTTAAGTATGTAATTATAAGATTAAAGAAATTTACCTTATCTGTACCTTTCTTTAAGCCATCCCGAAATACGACCCTTTTATTTGATTCAGCTCTTTCAAAATCCTCTACTAATATAAATAGTCCGTACACGTGTACCTAAGTTGTATCCTCGCTGTTATAAATAGTCAATTTAATTTAATCATAAACATAGCAAGGATGATATTGTTTAATCCTAATAGCTATTATATTAAAGTTCTAAAATAACTTTCAAACGCAATCAATAGCATTTTATTTAAAGTACTTATTACCTACTTGCTATTAGACATTGTTTTATTAATATCAATGAAGTGGCCATAGAATTGAATGCATCATTGACCATTGTACACGAGTTGCATATTGATTTCGAGCCATAAAAATAGGAACTACAGAACAATGTTCTTTCGTTTCTTGCAGTGGAACAATGCTTATCGATTACCCACCACTTGACAACTATCAAACAAATATTGTGCGTATGGCCGATTGTTTTATAAGCATGTTTCTCGTACTTGGTAGAATTTTCTATCGTAAACTGCCTTGAGAACTAAGGTAAACCTAAGCAAGAATATTCGTTTTAGTTAGTTTAAACAAAAATATTATTACTTACCTAATATTATTGCGATATTGTAATTTTTAGGCGTTCCAATATCAAACAGTTATATATGAAATGACTCCTACCGAAATTGTTGTTTCGCTATCATAAACCTACTATAAGTAATATAAAAGTGAAATAAAAATGAAACTCAGACTTTATTGAATTACCTAAATTGCTTTTTCTTATAATGGATAATGATGTAGTGTAAAAACCAGATAAATTTTGTTATCTTTATATTATTACTTGTTTGGACAAAATTCTTCACAACTACTTTTAATATTAATATAGAAGACATAAATGTATCTATTGCCTTCTGTCCATTTGATTCGTGCGGCACGTTTACACTCTGCTGTGTGGGTTTGCTTGAAGGGTCTAGCGCAGCAAGGTCACGGTCGAGGGCCCTGATGAAGCTGATTATGTTAGTGCCTTGTGTTTCTATTGTATTGAAAATGGAAAATATTACGTCTTAACATTTTATTTCTAAATATTTCTGGTTAAATAAGTGTGATTTTTAGAAAATATGTTCCTATCCTATAGATAATTATGTAGGGATATCAAAAAGACTTTTCAGTAAGGTAGTGTCCGTTTTATACGAGGTTCGAGTTTCGGACTATATGACGTTGTGTGAAATTTCCGGCAATAACTATGTATTTATAATTGATTGCAGTTCGAATGTTATGAATAAATTGTAGGTTTAATTTAATTGCGGGATGTATGAAAATAGCGCGCGGTATGTTTGGTTGTTAAAATTTGCCGGTTACGACCAATTAGTGACTGTTCAGTTTAATTAAGTATTCTGTATGAAGTATCAGTATAATATGAAATCTTTCGTTACAATCATTAT
Source organism: Colias philodice (assembly GCF_061535455.1). Lineage (NCBI taxonomy): Eukaryota > Metazoa > Arthropoda > Insecta > Lepidoptera > Pieridae > Colias > Colias philodice. Next base: position 450,607 of record NC_143111.1, on the reverse strand, counting down.
TATATCAAGCTTAAATTTTACTTATATAAATAGGATTATATTTTTAAAAATTTTCGCTTTTTATACATATATAATATTACGTGCCATAGGTAGGTAACAGGTAAACATGACGGAAACGGAAATGAAGTGTTTCAATTCGCGTTTTAATTACATACTTTTATTTTTCTCGTAATTATCACCTAAATGGCAAGCCTATCAAAAGAATACAGTCTTTGCGTTTTGCAAAAAATAAATTTATTATTGTTAAAGAAAGTTTCCGGTTAAAGCGATTGATAAATTTCTCCATTTGTGACGTCATAGCTAGAAATAGATCGATGGGACAACTCGAGCATGCATGGCGGAGCTCCATATCCGGTCAGCGAGTATCGATCCGTGGATACTTGCACTTTTTATTAGATACCACTTGTCAAGTCTGTGCAGAAAGATGATCATTTTATACGATACAGTAATCTGTAATATACAGCATGCGTTATAGAAATTGCTGCTTTATGATAATTCGTTTTGTAGAAGATTTAATTTATGGTGCACGCTTTCAAGTGCTTGGAATTTGTTTTTGAATTATGTATTTATTAGTAGTTAGTGGAATTTTAATATTTTGATAGTAGGTACCTAAATAAAGTGTAATATATTTTTCAATTTACAATAAGTTGATACAATGCAATGATAAAGTGGAGTTTAATTAAAACTTTCTTCAGATAGTTTTCAACCATTTTAACAAAATTTATGATTGAAACGTGATCTCATTTTTATAGGAGCCTTAATAGAACAAAATGTAAATCATCGGGTTTAACTTGAATGAATATATATACGTAGTATATTAATATGTTTACACCCTCTTATAATAGCGGTTTGTGCGTAAGGGTAACACTCACCTACTGGCCCATCAAAAATCGATCAGTGAAACAGATGCGAAACGCACAATATATCCTGCAAGGGTGAAGGGACTATAAACCCATACATATAAACATTTACATACATATGCAAGCGAGAATCCCTAAAATTGCAAATAACCAGCAAGCGCTTTGTGTGTGCCATACTGATAATGAGCAAATGGCTTCTATTTCAACCGCGAATAAAAATGTAAAAACACAACCATTGTGATATTTGTATTGTTATGTCTGCTAAATATGGTAATGTTTCCGGGTGGAATGCGGGGATCGCTTGCATACACAGACAACGTGGAGAACTTCATCCGCCACTAAACCTTTATTTGGACCGTGATCTGATAAAAGGTTTTGTTCCCAGTTCGGATTATTGTCGCAAAATGTACAATGCTTAGGTTTTCTTTTATGCTTTTAACTACCGTGACTGTAGAGCACTCAATTATGTATTTTATTGTGCTTTATGCTTCTTGAATTTTTATTCAGAAGAAACTAAGTAAATAGACGTTAGTATGTACCCACTAGCGTACCAGAAGATAAGTATAAATCCCGAGAATGTACTTTTGAATATGTATCATGGATTGAAATACTTACCTACCTGAAGGAAATCTGATGGGTAAACTCAATGATTTAATTTGTGCCTACTCAAGGTTACCGACTTCAAACGAAGTTTTAAAATACCTACCCATAATATAAGATACATGATTTAATATTTTATATACCTAGGTATTTTTTGGAATATGCTTAATAATAAATTGTATCTTGTTTTATTTAGGAAGCTTTAACATAATATACCTTCTCGTTAACAATCTATCTAAAAATATTAAAGTTGCCACTAATTGAATGCTCAAACACGAGTTTTATTATTTAATACATTAATATCACCTTTAGGCTAATAATAATAATAGTTAAGGGTAAGGCGTGCTGGAAACCCACACGTCAAACAAATCAAGTCTAATTGGGGTCAACGACACGCAGCCATAAAAAATTCACACGAAATTGTAACAGTTGAATAGTTGGGTACAAGCGAATTCCTTTTCTCAGCGAATAACCCTTATTATTTTTGTAATGGCCGTAATGAGAAATGGTAGCAAGTAGCGTGTAAGAAATGAAAGCGACAAGATTCCAATTGTCGGAGACGGCGGTAATGAAGATTGGGCGGCGAGCCAACTTCGCGTCACTTTGTCTCTTCTCGTTTTAACAATTAGGGTGCACTCACACACATCAGTCACCGTCAAGTCACCGATGACTGATCGGTGACGGTTTGTGTACGTATCCACAAACACCAGTCACCGTCATGTTGTCCGTCAGTCACGTCGCCGGTTTGACTGAATCATTGAACACATACATCAGGTTAGTCAGTGATTAGACGTGTGTCACGCTAGAGAACATGTAGCAATTATTGACGGTAGCACGACGCTGACTGAACTGAGACGTGACGGCACCGGGTGAGTGGGGATAAAAGTATGATACATGTATGGAAAGATTATTTGACGTGCCTGACCGGTGACGTCACTGATAGATTTCGTGCCGGCGACTGTCGTGTGGGAACAGAGTCATACTAGAACTATTGATACATATTTTTTTTTAATCCTGTCCGGTGACGTGCCGTGACGGTGACTGATGTGTGTGAGTGCACCCAATGCTTAAAGTGTTGGCTATTGTTTAACGGGATTAGGGAAAATACTAAACAAAGATTGACTTAGTGATTTACAGCATTTTTTTTTGAGACCCGGGTTGATTTTCTACTTGCCCGTAGAAAGGGGTCAATGCAACAAATGTGCAATTCAGTAGAATTGCGAGTAGTATCTCGCACTATGGTTTCACGCGTGGACACAAGGGAATTCACTTTTATTTAGTTTAATAATGTGCAATATATTATGCAATCTTTTGAAACTTACCCATTTCTATAATTTGTGAAACGAAAACATAGTTTTGGTTTGATTAAATACGTCGCATGAAATGTGTTCAATTTATATTTTCATTTCCATCAAAATGCAGTGAAATTGCAGCGGGAAAAATATTAAATATATTGAAACGCGTACTTTACTGTCATTTTTTCTTTTCATTCGCTGCGCTCAATTAATATGCTCGTAAACATTTTCACGATACCTAAATGTTATGCACTGAAAATGTCGCGTAGGTATATTTTAATTGACAGTGATATAGTTATGATTAACCTTGTATCAAAGAGCGCTCTTTCCGGTGCATTCGTTTACAAAATCCGACAGCTAAGTGCCCCCGCGTGCGAACCGTGCTGTTGCAAGCCATGGGTGGCGAATATATTGTTTTTATTCAATAATTCAACACTCATTATTTATCTGTTTACTGTGTATCCATGATAACTGCAGGAGGGCTTTTAGTGTAACGTTATGATGAAAGAAATGTAAATAAAGAGGAATATAAATCGTTGAGAAATATTTTTGCCATGCGATAGTATCATTTACGTTCGTTATCGAGGAATTTATAAGTTGCGATAAGAGATTTATTATTGCGGAACGGATTAAACTTTCTCACGTGGATAAATAATATGCTATATTGTAAGACTGTTTCTGTGTGTGTGATTTTCAGTATTTAACTATCGATTATTGAAATGTACCTATAGTTACTTTACTTTACCAAATTTTGTAGCAACACACTAAATATCAATTTGATACAAAATTAATTATGTTACACAAACCTCTTTCAAAACGACGATACATTGTTGTCTTTAACGTGTCTGTGTAGTTCTATATCTTATTATCGAACAAACAAAAATCGCTTCAGCCTATAACTTGTTCGGCCACAAGCGCAGCGAGCAGCGGGCCGCGCCGGCGACGGGTCGATACGACCGCGACGTCCGCTACACTTCATTAGGCACAGCTGAGTATTAATTATTGTCATAAGCACAGCCTGTGTTGCTGCTGCGCGCGGTAAAAGCGAATCATGATTAGACACGTACGGGATAGTCTTTATGAATCTGGATTCTGGACATTCAATTTGTGCATAACAGGAGTTATTTTTTGCTTGAGTTTGTTATTAGATCATCTGGTTGAATTTTGCTATTAGACTACGGTAAATGTCGATCAGTCAAGACGTTGTACGTTACATCATACAACTTAACGAGTTGTCCTTTTGTCATTCAATTGAATATCGTCATTCAATAAACGCGCTAGTCATTAAATCAAATAGCAAATTCAACCACTGATGTGTGCGACATTATACATATACGGGGTAAATAAACGGGTTGATGTTAAAAATATTTTCAATATTTTACAACACTGTCTAATGCTCTACATCACTTTTTATCTCCGCCATAATGTTAGAATTAATATTCAAAGAACGTCATACTGGCTTTTCTTGTAAGTTGCAGGTAAAATTCTTCGAGTAATTGCAATTTTCTAACAAGCAGAACTTGTCAAACTGGGTGCATTAACAACCTATCAAGTTGAGAGCGTTTATACGTCTATCTTGCCATAGTTAGAAAAATATGTAAATATGTAATTTTAGCTAATTAATATATCCTATTAATCCTTTAAATATAATCTACAAGATCTTCCGCCAAACTTTAATTTCTAAGTTTATGCCCTTAACTGTTTTTTTTAATTAACCACCTACATTAGTTGTGACTTATGATAGTCAACGTTGTGCTTAATTATATTAGAAGCCATGTTTAATAGCATCTGATTTTGTTCAGCAATTCAATTAGTTGATAGTCGCAATTAGCTTCTAATGAGAAAGGCTTTCATTATTTACACGTCATAATGTTAGTTCGAAGTCAGTGTGGAAATTCAGTTTATAATCATGAGCGAATAGTTTTAAGAGGTAATAATTCAATCTCATTTAACAAATTAAAATTGATTATATTTCGCTAATTGTTCTTCATTCATTCGTTAATGTGGGTAGGTACTTAGAAGAGGTGAGTTGGTTTTATCTCTCTAGGTAATTCTTAGGGATTATCAATTCTAATAAATGCATTAAAGGTTTTTTTTACTAGCGTGGATTTTTCCATTAAAACAATTTTTACTTATCGTATTAAATATTATTATAAAACAGCTTTAGAATGTGAATAAAATATTAAATTCAGAACTAAGTTTTAAAGCATACCTATACATTGATGAATTCACAGACATGTATCAAGATAGACTAAGCGAGTGTATGTACTTCCCGTGTCCAAACTAAGATTATGAAACTTACTTGACGCTGGCCTACACTCAGTCCGCGCTTGCAGTTCGCCAAGGAAAGACGTGAAGCTGAATAAAGTAAAATGCCAAATTACGCCGTTATAAACTGTAGAAACTCCACAGCTGTGAGTGGCCGAGTTAGCAGAGATGTTTCCTTCCACCGGTAAGTAATTTTCTAATCAGAATATGCACTATTTATTTTAAAATCAAATAAAGAATATCTGTGGAAAACGATCGTGACAAACACGGATACCAAATCATACGAAATGATTCGGAATACATTGCGGCTTTTACTTGGCACGGTAAAGATCGAGTCGTATGATAACAAGCAATGAATAGCGTCTTCTCATTTTTCTGTTCTCATTTTTCTGTCCAATTTTGTGGTTAGTGATGTTCATTTGATGCAACAGTTCTTTTTTTTTTTTTTTTTTTTTTTTTTTTTTTTTTTTTTTTTTTTTTTTTTTTTTTTTTTTAACGTTGGGAAATGCATTTACGCATCCCCCTCTGCAGTTTTCCTGCGTGAGGGGGTATGTGGGACTCGCGAAAGCCATACCCACTAAAACCCAACGGTGGCCACCGATCACCTTCGGCGGCAGGGGTTAACAGCCAGGCCTTGTACCCCCACCGCCTACGTGATGAATGCCGCAGCTTGGCGACTCGCCCGCGCCCATAAGGTGGCAATAGACGTCGGTATCATAAAATAGCGCCGCCCTATTGCCGGGCTATCCACCTCCTGTCGCAGGGGGGGCCGGTTTACTTACAGCGAGCATAGCTACAATATGCTCGTTTCTACGTAAACCTCCCCCTGCGCTAGTTCGTCCAATGGTATTTTAGGGCTGATGCTGGGCATAAAGACGCCTGCGTCTGCCAGGTCTGCGTCGGCGCAGAGGATCCGCCGATGGGTCATTCTCCCGGGCCCTCTCTGCAACCTCCTTTGCTTTCATCACAGCCTCGCAAAAGGCCACGACCGACTTCCAATGAGTGTCCCCACTGACCATTATTTTTGCGAGACCCTGCAGGGTCAGCTCTTCCTCTCGCAGCAAGGCTTCAAGAGGCCTTCGCTCCACCGTCCAGGCCGGGCACTCGGCCAGTGTGTGTTGAGCCGTGTCCAGCTGGTCGCCGCAGTGATGGCAGGAGGGGGCCGGTTCCCGACCTATCCTGTGCAGGTAGCTGCCAAAGCATCCGTGGCCCGACAGGACCTGCACAAGCCGGTAGCTTAGCGACCCCCACCTTCTCTCTGCCCACTCTCTCAGCACAGGGCTGAGCGCGCTGAGAGTCCAGGCCCCTACGCAAGATGAATCGAGTTCCTGACGCCATTTGTGGAACACTACGTCGCGAGCCTCTCGCTTCCAACCTTCGAGCGTTTCGGTAGGCAGCTCTTCCTCCCTCTCTCTTGCTTCCGCTCTGCGCCAATAGACTTCCGCCAGGGCGGCCGCTTCGAGGTGCCAGGGTGCAGTACCCGCTATGACGCAAACCGCATCGTAAGATACGGTGCGATACGCCCTTGCGACCCTGATAGCTATAACCCGCTGCGACCGCCTTAGCACAATCGTGTTGCGCGTTAATAGCTTGTCGGCCCATATAGGGCATCCATACAGCGCCTGTGAGCGCACAACATTGGCAAAGAGTTTACGACATGCCCCGCTTGGTCCTCCAATGTTCGGCATGATACGGCTAAGAGCTGCTGCCGTGGTGGTAAGCTTCACAGCCAGTGTCGAGAAGTGGGCTTGGAATGTCCATCGCGGATCGAGCTCCAGACCGAGGTATTTCAGTCTGGACCCGATTCGGATGGGCACTCCACTAACCACGATTGCTTCTTCTGTTGGTGGTGCTCTGCGATGGCCGTGAAAGCATATAGCCTCCGATTTGTCGAGGGCTACTTTAAGCCCGAGGTTCTTAATTCTGTTAACCACCTGTGCCACTCCAGCCGTGGCTCGGAGTCGCGCCTCTCTAAAGTCACGGCCCGTGGACACCACTAGAGTGTCATCGGCGTAGCAGATGGCGCTTACTCCTTGCGGCAGCCGTCCTTGCAGCACGTGATTGTACCCGATGTTCCACAGAAGAGGCCCCAGAACAGAACCCTGTGGAACACCGCGCGCAACCCTATGCCTACCCGTCAAGCCGTCTTGTTTTGGGAAGATAATTTGACGCTCTCGAAGATACGAAGAGATGATACGGTGAAGGTACTCCGGCACACGGTGTCGGGTTAGGCCATCTAAGATTTTGTCCCAAGGAAGGGTGTTAAATGCATTGGAAATATCCAAGGATATTGCCAGTGCTACCCCACCTTGGGAAACGCATCCTTCCGAGATGTCACGCAGGCGAGCTATGGCATCAACCGTTGAACGTCCTCGCCTAAAACCATACTGGGCATCGTCGAGATCTGGTCCTATCCGTGCTAGATGATTTTGTATGCGGCTGGAGATAACACGTTCAAACAGCTTACCAGCTTCATCGAGTAGGACGATCGGCCTATACGCTGATGGCGAGTCGGCCGGTTTGCCACTCTTTCTTAATAGTACGAGGCGTCCCACCTTCCAGCGATCTGGGAACCTCCCGCTCTTGAAGCATTCGGTTAGTAGCTCACAGAATCGCTGGTCAAGTCCATATGAGAGGGCAAGGGACCACACTCGGCCATGCACGCCATCGGGGCCCGGGGAAGTGGTTTTCCTTTTCAGGCGGTCTACCGCCACCTTCAGTTCCGCTAAGGTCACGTCCGGGATCGTTTCCTCGCAGGCTATTTCCTCCTGATCGTCACGCCCAAGTCGGTCAACAGAATTGGTTGTATTACGGCTCGGAAATAAAGTAGTTACTACTTTTTTGAGCAGTGCTGGCTCTAATCTTGCTGTAATCGGAGGGGCCCAAGGACGCAGCTTGTTCATAACGAGCATGTAAGGGCGCCCCCAGGGATCCAGGTTAAGTGTGTTGAGTAATTCAGCCCAGGCTCTTTCTTTTGCGGCTGCGATAGCGTCTCTTAGAGCTTTTTTGGCATTCTGATACAGGATGTAGCGTTCAGCCTCTTCCACGGTGGAGTAGTCTGCACGCCTCCTTCTTCGTCTGTATTTGGTGTATTGGCGTCTAGCAATAACGCAGGCTGATCGGAGCCGCGCAAGATCCGCTGACCACCAGTATACCCTATTCCGTGGGAGAGATCTTTTTACCCTCGTCATTGCGGTATTTGATATTTCGGCCATTGTCTCGCCAAACCATTCCGCCTCGGCATCCACGTTTATGGCGTCAGGTTTCGGGCACCAAGATTTGATTAGGGACGCCAATTCTAAGAGGTGGCTATCCAGGCTCTTTAGGGACCATCTTGGGCATCTTTCCATAGGTGCAAGGCATATATTCCTCGCAGGTCCTGTCATCGGATGAACCTCGAAACTGATATACTTATGATCAGATAAGGTCTCAACCTCCGACAGGACCCGCCAGTTTCGGACCCGACCGGCGAGAGTGGGGCTCGCAAATGTCACGTCCACCACCGAGCCCCCCTGCATGCGCACGCATGTGTGTTCGGTGCCTAGGTTGAGTGGGACCAAATTCTGGGCTGCGAGCCATTCTAAGAGGACGTCTCCACGAGCATTTGATGCTGAAGAACCCCACGCTGCAGATTTTGCGTTAAGGTCTCCCGCAATGATGATTTGGTGAGGGTGGCCCCATTGAATCAAGGAGCATACTTCTCCCAGAAACGCTTCGAACTCAGGAAGCGTTTTATTCGGTGAGAAGTATACTCCGATTACAACCGTGTCTTCGAACCTAGCAGCTACGCAGCCGTGTCCCTTTGCCTGTGCACGAATTGGAGGTGATCCTTCCGCTTGCGTAACCACTATAGCAGCGAGCTCGTCGAGGTCTCCGATCCAGTTCTCTCGCCCATGGGGAACAACATAAGGTTCGGATAAAATTGCGATATGGATCGACCACTGTGCCAGGCTCTGGATCAGCAGATCCTGAGCCCTGGCACAGTGGTTGAGGTTTGATTGCAAAAAGCGTAATTCCATTTACACTTTGGCGGTTTCTGCTATCTCCATATCTGCTCCCCCTGCCTGGGGGCCCGCGTGTTTATTGGGCTTTCCTTTTGGCGCTTTGTCGGCTGAACAGCCACTGCCACCCAGGCGATGGTCTGCTTTCCGGCCTGCAGCCGTGCAGATAGTGCAGTTTGGCTTAGCAGTGCAGTTGGCAGCTTTGTGGTCAGGCTGCCCGCAGCGGTAGCAGAGCTGGCTGCGGTCACACTCCGCGGTGCAACGGTTAGCAACATGACCAACCTCGAGGCAGCGGAAGCAACGTAACTCCCGTGGTTTTTGAATCGTCACCCTCGCTGCAACCCATCCGACGAGAAAGCGTGCCTCAGTGATCTTTTTGGCCGCTATTACAGGGCAGTTCACCCAAGCTGCGAACAATCCGGTTCTGTCCTGCTGCATTCGGCTCACCCTTATTTGTTCCGCTGCGCATTCTCCCTTTGCAGCTACGGCTTCCTTCAGGTCGTTCTCTGTGATAGAGGCGTCCAGACCTGACACGCGTAAGTCCGCCATTTTAACGGGCCTAGATACTTTTACGCCTCTGTCTTTGAATAGGGTCATCAGCCGGGCTGACAACAGATCGGCTTTGTCGCCACTACCGGGTCCAGAGACCTGGATTATAGTGGCTCCCGTGACCGCCTGACGGAATTTGACGCATTCAATTCCCGTATCTTTTAAGTTTATTTTCGATCTTGCCTCCTTTATAACCGCAGCGTAGGTTACACCGCTATCCCGGGCCTCTGTAGGGATCGTCAATACCACTGCTGCAGATCGCGGAGCCTTTAGCCTAGATTGTGTTGGCTTAGGTGGTTTAGACACCCTCTGCGGTTCTGTCGTGTGCTTACTGCGCTCAGTCTGTTGAACCTTATTCACCCTACCCTTCTTTCCCACAACTGACCAGACCTCGCCAGAAGAGATGGGTGTGGGTACCGCAGGAGACTCCGCGTCAGGATGCGAAGAAACCGCCGCCTCAGGAGGTACATGAAGGGCAGGTTCCACCACCTGCCCTTCATTTACTGCTCCTTTTTTCTTCTTCTGCTTCTTCTGTCCTTTCTTTTTCTCGTTCCCTTCTTTGGTTTCTGTCACGTCCCGAGTCTGTTTGGAGAGGGTCTTTGTTTTTCTTGGCCTTGGTCCCGTATCCTCTGAGGCCTCGGAGCAACTTTGCTGTCTGATGCCAGTAACCCGGCTTCCTATCCCATCCACTGCAATAGAGGGGCGCGGTCGCTGCAGAGAACTCGGTCGAGTCTCTAAGTTTCGGAGCCGTGCATCGATTAGTTCTCCCAGTTGACGTACCATCCTGGCCTCGAAGTCCTCTGACAGCTGCGGTGTCTCTGCAGCGGCAGCCGGGCCCCGATGCAGGAGAAGTCGCATTTCTCTCATATCGTTTTGAAGAATATCCAGTCGTATGCGCAACCTCTCATTTTCTGCACGGAGCGCCCTCGTTTCATCCGTAAGCGTTCTCAACGCAAGGGAATCGGTATCCTCCCTGATAGCCTTAGCGGCATTTCTCAGGTCCGCCACAAAGGTGGTCTTTAAGTGATTGGACACTTTGGCGATCTTTTCAACCGTTGCCAGGTGTGTCTCAATCCTCCTCCGTACATCTTCAGTCGATGTGTTCATGCTATTGGTAGGCATGGCAGCTGTCGAGCGTGTGAGCGCAGATTTTGGCTCCGGATCCACCGAAGTTGGTGAACTTGGTTCAACTTGTGCTTCGGTATTCTTCTCTACCCTATGCGCCTTGCGGTAGCCAGTTCTTGGTTTCCTTTCCGAAGGGATAGAAGTATCACTCGAACTTCCATCGTCTAACCGTGAGCGTTTTCGGCACCGCCAAAAACGTGTCTCCTTGTTCGGAGTGCACAGAGCCTCCCGGCGGACCAGGGGACTCATAGTAGCCCGAGAATTCATGCTTGCCACAGAGTTGGAAGAGTCCGACTCTGCGGCCGCTTCTGTTACATTAGTAACTGTAGTAGGTGTAGGAGTAGCGCCTATCGCGCGTTCCAACACAGAACTACATCTTCTATCTGCCGATTCTCTCAGCGTTCCTCCTTCTAATTCTAATCCTCCTTCTAATTTTTGGGGTTGGGGTTTCATAGTGTACTAGGTAAAAGTCCCACGAGCATGGGGGATATATGCGGTCCACCCGGGAGGTGCCCCCTGTTCCCGAGTAACCCTATTACACCCCGGAGGGCGGGCGGTATCCGGGGGTTGGCCACTTCGACTTGATCCACTCGCCAAGCCACCTGCCACCCAGGGAGGCAGGAATTCGGCGCCGTGCTTAGGCCCCGTGGGGCGCCCCAACGCCGAATTGGAGGGGTTTTTTCTGAGGTCACCTTCCTCTTGGGCCAGCCGATTAAGGCAAGCCCCCTGGTCTCTAACGTGCCGCTAGACATGACAACGTCACACGTTAGAGGTAACAGTTTGCCCGGCGGAGGGCAAAAGCCCCAATGCCCAGCAAGAGCCATCTTCCCGCTAGGCCCGCCGCGCCGCGGTTCACCAACCGCCATCCATCGCTGTATTTCAGCCGCTGGTCTCTAAGGACCCTCTTCAATAATGCCCATAGGCATTCCGTCAACCCGTGATCTTGTTCGGGCGCATTCATACAGACAAGCGGAAACAGTGGTTCACCACCACCTGCCTGCTGGCTGAGCCTACTCCAAGGTCGCATCCCGTATAGTTTTATGAAAAACGAATCGGGAGCGGCACGTGTGTATTCCATATTAGCTTCCCCAAGATGCTGGCTTGCAACCCAGGTACTGAGCCCCCCCGCCGCGACAAGGCTTGGAAAAGTGGGGGGGATGCAACAGTTCTCGATTCTAATCGATTTTATAATCGAACAGAAAAATGATAATTTGAAGGAGCAATTTTTCAGAAAAAAAGGCATAGATTTTTTTTGTCATTTAATACGACTTGACCTAGAACTTTTAAGTATTTTAATACAAAGGTACTAAAAATAAATATTATGACATAGACGCCATTAGTTAAAGTATCATCTTGGGAGTTTTTTAAGAAAACTCCTTATTGCTTAGACTATCTATGTTTGTTTTTTCAGTTTTCCAAGTAACCCGAACATAAAAGAAAAATGGATTGATGCAACGGGACATAAAGATTGATTGATTGACAGTTTCATTACTTTCTTTCGATGGCCTCTCTAGTACGTAGTACACGGTAACTCAATGGGCATATGTAAGAAAAAGCTAAAACACATTAGTTTACTTGTTAGAATATTAAAAGGTTTATACTTAAATTTATTTTATCATTCCTCTGTCTATGGTAATTATCATTTTTCTGTCTTGAATCGATTTAGTAATCGATTACGATTCATTTATTTAATTACCTCTTAGACATAGATCTAGTTTGATCTGATTTCTTTCGATTTACTTCGATGGGATAGGACGATACTAGAATCGCCGCGCGAGTGGCGTCCTAATCGATTTAGCGTAAAATGAAATTACCATCACTAAAAAGCGCTCGTGACGTCATAACGCGTCAAGGTCAGTACAAAAAATATGACACGCTTGGTTTTCATACAGATCGCGGTACTTGCGTAGTCTATCTATGTCTGTGGATGAATTAGTAAGGTGTAACCAACCCAGCTCGCAAACATCGTCCGTCTTGTATAGCTACAAATTAGGCTCGCACCACCACAATACGTGTGTTCCTCTGATCTATGATGCAGTGAGCTGCTGATTTGCAGTGCTTTGCATATTTAATTGGATGCATATTAGATACTAATGTACATTCAGATTGATGGCTTCATTACGGGCTTTTGTACGTGCGACAGACTGAATAACTTTATAGTATAAGTAATTGGCGTCAACAATTTTCATGTCTTAAATTCAATGAACTAAATGTTCGAACGAACAATATGAATAATAAACAATTCGTATGTAAATAGCTAGTAAAGTGCTTAGACTACCATTTAATTTGAGATCCCGTCGTAAGCGACAAAACTGAAATAAACGTAAAAATTTTCAGGTTTTTTTTTTCCTGTCTTCACAAGATTTGCTTAGTTTTAAACTAAATAGTCACATCAATCTTCCGGGCACATTTATTCAATTACGTCACATCAGCATCGATCGTAATTCAACCTTGAAGATCAGCAAGCAAATCCGATCAGTTGCATTCACGTGAACGTAATGTTAGTGCAGCGATGCCTGCTCAGAGATGCCTTCTAGAGATTACCGCCAGTCAATATTGACAGTGAACAGCTAATCAATACTTTCTAGGACATGTTATGCTATTATACTAGTTTCTGTTTATGTAACGGACTTTGAAATATTGATTTCACGCTTCGTTATTATTATAGGCTCGGACCTTTGATATGGAGTGGGGCGATCGAGGTAATTAGTACTTGAGTGTTTGATAAATAGGTATTGAATTACATGTTTGTTGTAAGTGTATGTTATTTTTGAAAATATATGTTTTAGAGTATGATAGAAAAACACTGACAAACTTGACACGTTGACACTAACTTTTTCAGATTCATAAAGAATATGAAAAATTGAACATATACGCAATTGGTTTTGGGGTCTCGTTTTAAAATAAATGATGAACAAGATGGAAAAAAAATACCGCAGTTCTTTTCTTTTAACCTGATAATTAGGTAATAGGTATGTTATTATGTTTACGTACCTTCTTCATTATATTGTAATTTTAATGAGGTGTTGAATTAAGCTCCCGAGTTAAAACGGCGATACCGTTTTTTTAAGTAGGTAGATAACGTAGGTTTAATTTTAATGTGTACATGTCAGTCCGTGACCTTCTAACGTTTTTGCAAATTGCTGTGGCGGTTTTGGGGTGTGTTCATAACTCTAACACGTACCTAATTGGGTTGTCTCGGTACGGGCTTGGCTTTTCTTGATTGTATTTCTGCTCAAATATTTATGGTCAGTTAATAAAATAGCAAATATGGACTGACAAATGTTCAGGAAATTAGGAAATCATTTTCTAATTGATTTGATTATAAGTCATGTTTTGGCTTCAATTGATTTATTCTACTTTTAGTTAATAATAATGTTTATAATTATTGTATCGAATAAACTCGACATTACTTGACCGATATGAAAAATTTCTTTACCAGCTTCATTATTCTAGAGTGTTTGTATCACGAGTCAAGCCGGACAGAGTCGGGTCAAGCGGCTAGTATTCGATATAATAAAGATGTCGCATATTGGTTTTCAAACACTTGTGTTAGCAAACAGCGGCAGGGTGCGACCGGACCGCACCGACCTTTCCGGACCGTCATACATTTGGAAGCAAGCTAATGGGGTCACTGGTTCTCCCTCTATAGTGTATAACTATCGAATAAAACAATGCTCGATTTATTTTTTGTCATTAGAAAAAAGTAAATTTTACTCTTAAGATTTATGGAGAAAATTAATTATCTGTACGACATGTTTGTCTACAATTGATAGGACCTATTGAACTTGTCCATCAAAAACACACGCTACAGGTCGATTATATTTTTCATACTCATGGGAAAATGTAATTGAGATTGCTTCAAAGAAATTGTTGAAGTGCTGTATTTCACACCTGTTGATTCCTACTTCTATCGGTGTATATTGATTTGAGTATGCTTTAGGCTTTAGAATTCTGTAGAAAAACTTTTTTTAAATCATGAGGAATTTAACATGAAAAATATACGGAAAAAAAAAATAAAAAAAATAGTTGTAGCGTATAACTACTAGAAATGTATTGAATGTACGAAGTATTAGGTATTTGTCTACAAGAAGTAGTTAAGTAGGTGAGTTTTTCCATGTAGCAATTATCTACGTCTTGTGTTTACTTATTTTTACTAAGTATTTCATTCTATTGACATTCACAGATAAGAATTATGGCATCATCTTTTCTGTCGACATAGACTGTTTATCAAACGTCTCAAATTGAGAAAGGCACATTACATATAACAATGCCAATTTTTGCTTTGGACAATTGCTTCAATACTATCTATAATATATAAATATGTGACCATAGAAGCGCAGTTATTACACACACATCGCGGTGGCCGTGAGGGATTAGGCGCTGATCCAATAAGTGGAAGGTGCAGGCGGTGGATCGATGCGCCCTGACCCGCGCGAGCGACCCACCTGTGTGTGTACTGCCTGTGTGCTGTATACTGTGTACTGTCACAGGCTTGACTCATTATGTAGGTACTGGATATGAACTGTATCGTAGGTATGTACATATTGTATAGTATTTCTTGTATTGATAAACGTACGTTATGGACTAGGGATGGATACAGTTATTAAGATAGGACTGTAGTGGTTTGAAGGACATGTTTTTCTCTGTGTATCGCTCGCGTTTTCACAAATATTATGCTTTCTGCCAATATTCTTACTGTATGAAGTAAGTATAACTTTTAAATTTGATGTATCAAACAAATTGTACGTTGCTCAAATTATAAATATTCAGCGCATAAGTTTCTCTCGTTTACATATTTCTCGCAAAAATATAGTGACATGTTTGTGTCATATTTCCGCAGGCCAAACGAAACAGTCTGAGCTTTTTAGTAGAAATGCATTAAAAATGCACATTTCACACCTAGGGCTGTGCTGCGTGAAAAACAAGCTTGCAGGGAAGTTTGTAATTTGCTATCCCATTACTTATTTAAAACAATATTGCTGTGGAGCGGAAAATCCTGACGTAGTGCCTGTTTTATTTGAGCTTTTTTTTATTCGTCCCTAGAGCAAGAACTAAAATATTGAGGGAAGAGGATTCGACTATAATATTAATTTTATTAGACTTTATGTGAAATATTTTGTTAATTAAGAGTCGCTGCCTCAATTTGCCTGCAATTTGCCTGAATTTCGCGATAGACCATCCTCTTAGGAATGAAATTTACATATTTAAGCTATTATGAGTATGTTTCTTCATATATTTGAATGAAATATATTTTCCCTTGTAGGACTAAGTGCTCGCTTTTAATAAAAAAAAATATGATTAAATTCTTGGTTACTTGTTTCATCAACCAACTTAAAAAAGCGACCCATAATCCTAATCTTACTAAACAACATATTTAACATACGATTTTCTTAGTTCGTTGTTGTTTTTCTTAATCTTTTAAGTCGGAATAAGCAACCCTAGCGGCCCTCACATGTGAGGTCACTCGGAGCGCTCCATTAAAATTTAAATGTCGCTGAATTAACTTTGTGTGTACTTGAAACTTAACGTAAAGCGGTATTTTTAATGAGTTCAGTTAATTAAAATTTGTTGGGATCATTTGCGATTGAAGAGGATACTTTGAACAACATTTATAGGGTTTAACTTGAAATGTACCTTTTAGGTAACGTTGATAGCGTTGAGTTTTTATTTTATCGATGTTGTTTTATAGAATTTTATACCTAATACATGTTGCTATATACATATAGGTACTTTATAGATTATTAAAAATATCGACTATACATTTAAATACAAGCCGTAATTATTGATGAATTTATAATTTAAACATTAAAAATTAACGAACGTTAATCATTTAGCATGAATAATGAATCGTATGTAAGTACAGTATAACAGAGTAACACGTAAAATGTAAACAACTTTAGTGTTCGCGGTAAATACTTTATGGCCATGCCATTAAAATGTTAAATAAAGCTTTTCAATACTAATTAAGAGCTTTCAATAAACGGATTCTCAATTAAAACAATTCTATTTGGGAAGGTGTGTCGAGCCCCGGGGCGATTCATTAGTCGCTGACCAGTTAACCCTATTTGTGGCCGTCGGTCTGTCCGTTTCTAGTTAGAGACTATAGATATGTACCTTCAGGTTTCGGTACCTACGTGCGGATTGTCTGAAGCATTATGTCTTTATTTATTTATTTATTTACTCTTTATTGTACAAGAGTCTTATAAAATAAAAGTACAACAAAACCATTCAAAATGTACAAATGGCGGCCTTATGGCTCAAAGCCATCTTTATGTAAAAGGGATATATAGATATAACTAAACATAGATATGTATAACTATAGTCTTGAATAGATATTACTTTGAACATGAATTATATTGAGCTGAATGTCTTAAAGTTCAAACCTAAGGGTAAAAGTCGTTTTGTCAAGGAGTTAAAACTTTTTTTTTGTTTTTAAGTGGATTTAAGTAGGTAAAATGTCAAAGTATATCATGCTGATTTAAATTGCCGTGGCATTACCTACTTCACTTACAGAAATGGAGTATGCTCGCAACTATTTTATCGATTTTTATACCTATGAAGAATGACACTGAAGTTTGATCCTAAATTCAAAATTGTGAGTAGGTACATAAAATTATGATGAAATTAATTCTTTACCCCTTTATTAAATAAAACAATGAACGGCCGAGTTTAAAGACAACATCAAACAAAGGGTTGTTTTGAGAACATGATACAAAGCTACATCACCTACAAGATGCATAAACAGACTCAAAGCGATCGGATGGTAAGTGATAGTGCGTAAGCAACATTTTATACAAAGGATTCAATACAAAGGTTGCTTTCTTTGTAGTCTAGGTATACGTTGTCGTGTCTCAGCTATATGGTAATGTATGAACACATATTATTTTCACACAATGCTTTATAGTAAATGATATCGTGTTTTTTTATAAATCGTAATAAAACAATGAAATTAGATGTAGGTATAAGTACCTATTGTATGTAGATACATCTACCGTATCGTATAGCAGGTATAGTAGGTAGGTACCTATCGCTGTTACATTCTAATTAAAACAGCCTCTGAACGTTAGGTACGTCGAGACAATCGTCATGAAATTGTTTCCACAATCATCAATCATTGTCCATTCCAGTTTTGTTCTCGACTCGATACTATTGGAAATTTGGAGACCGTAATGAATCGTGTCGCGTGTTCTCATTATTGCTATCGCGGATCGCTATAACCGTCACTCTATAGAGGAAACAGATTAATTACGGCCGCGGCTCGGCCTCCCAATCCGAGCTGATTGAATCCAGCACAAAGGCGGGGCTTCAGGATAGCAATCTCGCCGATAGAGGCTGAATGTAACCGCTAACGAGGGACGTAATGGCTCTCGAGTGACTGACGGAGACCATTTGTTTGATAAACCGAGACGCCGTCTTTAAATCTCTTTGGGAAATTACCTGCAGGGACGTGAACGAAGGCTTCCCGGGAATACGTGCAATATTAATATCGTAAGAAACGGGAGACGTTGGGTTCAAGTGGCAATTTTAACTGTGCCTATTTTCATACTAATGTGTCTTGTGTGTGTGTGACGGATGAGTATTAAATTTTATACTTTTAATGAAGGGTGCTTGTTGCGCGTTAAATATGGAATAATTTATATATTTAATATTTATACATTCGGTTGGTATACTTTATTACAGAATGTACCTATGCGTTTATCACTGTTAGGTAAATGCTAAGGTTTATATTAGGTACTTAATTTAAAAATTAACTTAAATGCTTTGAATGAAATTATGTTAAGCACAAAGATCTGTCAAATTTATTACTTGCAATTTGTTTTGCGTAGATGCCATGATGAAAAAATGAGGTAGATCGTAGTAATATATTTCAACTCTAAACACTACACTAAATATTACTTCACAAAGCGCGCGATTTAATGCATTTAGTGTTTAAAAATTTTGTTCGAGAAGTCGTTCTTCCAATAATAGTGGCTGGGCATCAAGCGCAGTGACAGCAAGTGATGTTATTGGCTGCGGCGGATCGGCGCTCGAAAGCTCTTTAATTAACTCGTTGTCACGCCGAGTGGAGCGGGAGCGGGGCGAGCGGGGCGAAGCGAATGCGGAAATGTAGGTGCTCGAAAATGGTTGGGATTTTTTTAAGTTGGTTAGTTTGGGGTTGTTATGGTGTTTGATAAGTGTTGTGTGATATGAAGACAGAGATGTGTACTTTAAAGAATAAATCTGTTTAATAAAGCTACATAAACAAAACATATTGCTATGAAAAATAATAGCAAGTTTACGGTTTTTTAACAACGCCCGTGCCTTCAAATATTATTTGCAAAACACCGTACCTATTCCTAATAAGGTTGTGTGGGTGGGTTATAAATAGGATGAAGAACGGTTGAAATGTCTAAAATATACTTTTATTTCCATAATGCACCGAGAAAATATGGGCGTCGTTATTACGAATAAAACGTATTATGTAAGCCACGAAGGAAATAGAAGAACTTTATACGATATTTTGGTGTAATTTTATTCATAGCGGAGCTGAAAATAGGTAGCTTATGTATCATACTATTTAGATGACTCGTGAAGATTTCAGTCCCAATTAATTGGCAATTTCACGGTGTCAGTAATTTTGGCGAAAATTCAGCGCTTAAGCATATTACGTATGTACACGGTTACGATATGAATAACATTTCTATAAAACATATTTATATTGTATGACTGCATACAATATAAATATGTTTAGCTGATAAAGTAAGTTATGTACCTACTAATTAATTTATTTTTTACAGTTATATAAAGAAGACTTAAAAACAAGATCGATTATTGATTTCTTGCCAGTGCTTATACAAAGTAATCATTAATTTAAGGTTTCTTCACTTACAAAGTGAATAAAATTACGCGTTGTCTTTAATATTTTAACATGCTTTCAATTCTTTCTTCAACAAGGAACACAAAAAAGGATCTATGTTTGATTTGATGTAATTTGAAGCGGTATTTAACTATATTTCATTTAAATCTATATCACCGTTGTAAATTGATACAAGTGACATGTCTAATGTTTAGTACACACCGACACATAGCAAGTTCCCTCATTGTTATGTATGCACTCTGCTAACTCACTTATCCACTGTTACGGAGTAATGCGCGTTCACACTGACATAAGTAGCTATATGCAGTCAAGTGACTTGAAGGGCTTGTATCGACGAGCCCTACGTTAAATCTCAGCTGAGTTATGTACCAAGCTCGCCTATTACTATTAGACATCTAGTTTGTTTAGGACTTAGACTAAACAAACTCTAAAACTTGTAAACTGGTACAAGGGCATAAGAATAATCATTTTTAACAACTACTGATTGTCTGTTCTATCAAGAAGAATCGGAACGTAACTCTATATTTACTCTTACAAACTGAATTCCCAAGACAAACTAAACTGGACTTATGAATAATCATTTTTAAATACTAGGTACAGATATGTACTGATTTAAATATACGGTTCTGTCGAGAAGAATATAAAAGAAACTCTGTATTTACTCTTACAAACTGAACTCCCAATATAAACTAGACAAGGACCATCAGGACCTCTATAAATACTGCTGAAACTTCTTGAACACTACTTTATTGAGCTATTATTAAAAGGGTCTCTGATCAATGTGAGAGCAAATGGATGCCACTTCAGGTATATCAGTTTTTGTTGATTTTTGCACAAGAGATATCTATAACATAATGTTTTAGGAATTAAAGTATGCATTAACATCATCACCATCACATAAACCGTAGTTAATTACGAAAACTAAATTCTTTTTATTGAAATAACTAATTATACATATATTCAAGTAATATCTTTCATCAGAATATTTGAAATGTTCGCAAGGCTTATAAAGATATGCGCCTCCCGTATTACATGAACATTAGTCGCATTTGCGGTTTCGCTCAAATGGAATTTGCGATGACATTATTAATACACTGCCATAATTAAGTCGCAATAATATGCCGGTTATTGATTGCGGCATTATGGCAACAAAACGTATATGTTTGGTTTTACTTTTAACACATTAAAGTTAAAATATTATTATCGTAATCGATTAGAAGCAAGGGAAAGCATTGACCGCGATGCTAGGTTGTTTTCATATTCTTTAAATATCAATAAATTAAATTTAAAATTATAAAATCACACAAATAAAAAAACACTACTTTTATTTGCGAGCGATGTGGTACCTACCTACACATTTATTTTTCTTATACTGTTTTATGTCTATTCATTATTATTACAAATTCTAAATTGAAACCAATAAATTGATAATCCAGCTAACACTCATCCACGCCCCATATGCTCTTATAGGAGCAATGTTTGTCTGCAAACACTTGCTGGTAAACTCATATTACACACAGCATTTGACACACGCCACAGCCCTCCGTAATGTAGCCACTTTACATGCGGTTGTGTGAGTGCATGATCAGCATTCAGAGCGCATTGTGCGTGTGTGTGCAGATAGACTAATTGTGGACAACATGTGCTATTCACTGCTATTTAACACGAGACTTCGA
Organism: Colias philodice; assembly: GCF_061535455.1. NCBI lineage: Eukaryota > Metazoa > Arthropoda > Insecta > Lepidoptera > Pieridae > Colias > Colias philodice. The sequence continues at coordinate 429,373 of NC_143111.1, read as the reverse complement.
GTGGTTAATGCGAAAATGTTACGTTTTGTAAAGAACGAGTGGTGCGTGGATGTAGGACGAAATTATTTTGGTTGTAAAGTTTGTATTTATACTCTTATTCCGACTTGGTTATTGAAAGTAATTTTTGTTGATTACGTAAGTATGGTTGAATTCGCGAACATTCAAAAAATTTAAGGTCTAGAAATGGTGTAGGGATTGTCAAAAAAGCATAATGTTCCACTTCATATACACATACGAGAAATAACAGAAAAATATCTATTGAAGTAAAAAAAATCACAGAATTTCTATATTAACAAAGGAACTATATGGCTACGTATTGTCTACGCGGCGTAGACGCGCTACGGTACGTGCTACGGTCTGGGCGGCTAGGCGGCTGTGCTTTTGTTACAGGCTTCTCAATACAAGTGAGCGTAGGGCTTTCGTAGACGTCACGTGTAGCTTATTTGCATGTATTATGCCAATAAACTATAGACTAATTTGCCTATCTACAGTATCTACCTACGTAAATGTATACGTAGTGTCTATATATAATAAACATATATTTTACGAATACATATGTTTTTATCATGCCTTCTACTTATATATGTCTTTTCATTATGATAAAAGTTGCATTAGAAGTCTTGCTAATTTTATAGCATGCTTGGTAAACTTAGGTTTATATAAGAATGCAATATTTCAAGAAGCAAATAAAAAAGGTGCCTGCCCTATGCCGCTTTTTTGTGAAGCGTGTCTGAGCCGCTTGTTAGCCGCTATGGGATATTCCTTGTTTTATTTTTAAAAACCATGACGCATGTAAATGTAGATTCATAACAATCTGCGAATATTACTGTTGAGATTTATTATTAGACATTACGTAATATCTATTGTACTTTATCATAGCTTTCATTATGATTGCACTTGACGTAAATTTTCATTCATTGTTTGTTATCATAACTGACAGATAAGTCGTTTGCTATGAGGTTTACTTGTTTATGTATCGTAAACCTTGTTGTTATGTATAAACGAACGGCATGTTTTTACCCTATAGGTGTATTCTCTCAGCATGTTTAAAAATTTCCCATTGACTTTGGAGTTCGCCCTAATATTTTGTATTTACATAACGTCGGTATACTTTACGCAGGTCCCCATTACGGGCGGTCGGTCAAAGTGGCCGGTCACGTTAACCCAGCTCACCGCGGGGTGAACGATCCCATGCTATTTTGGGTTGACAACGTTTTAAAAGTGCCGACTCGACGCCACGACCGCATTCATTTGTGCCTTCCTTTTTAGCGAATTTATGGTATAACCGCCAGTGAAAGCTTTAGCTAAGTTGTGGAGTCCGGTGTGCCCTAGCGATGTACGATTTTGAAACAGATGTTAACTGATTCCTTATCGATTTTCTATAACGGCCAATATGTAATTATTATCAACCTTTTTGCCAAACACCTTATTACCCTTAACCTAATTTCCAGCTCATGTCGTATATAACCATTAATTATGTTAGATATTTTCCCGTATTATATTGAAATGTATTGGAACTGAATTATAAAGTTCTCAGTGTTTTAGGTGGGATATCTCTAACAAACTTGTTCATTCGTTCTTGACCTGAAACTTGAAAATAGACTTGCGCCGATGTTGTTAAAAACTCCTATTAATGATAATCAATAGCTCTAACACTCAATCAAAATGTAATTAAAACAAGATAATCGAATTATCGTCTAAATACGGATTATTTAAGAAAACATTCTGGCGCACTAATATTCACTTTAATCTAAATTAAACTCGGTTTAAACTTATCTTTGGAATACCTTTGTTTGACCTCGCACTGCCTTTGTTAATTTGGTTTTAATTGGAAGTTTATTTAACTTAAAGTCTTGCTTTTAATTAAATAGGCATGTTGTAATTTTCTTCTAGCAAAGGACGATTATTGAATAAAGTAAACGGAATTAAAATTAAAATATTTCGTTTGCCAGTTATTCATATATTTGATTAAAGTGAAAAGTGTATTCGTATTTTTATATGATTGGAACACACTAATTCAATCGAATTGAGGTTTCAACGAAAATAAAAATGGAAGCGTATTTATTTTACTAGTTACTCTTTGAAAACAGCAAAGATGTTTCGTCATAAGTTTATTAAGCCAATAGAGGGTTTGATAAAATTTGTTTCATCTCGCATCTAGGATATGCCTCGGCTCGAGACGGTATAGCAATCTGCTGCAACGAGCTCAGACTCAATACATACTGGTATATAGTAGGTACAAGACTGCATTCAGACCAGCGGGAAATTCACTTACCAAATGGGTTTGCTATATTAGTTGTTAACATGTCTTATTTAGTTTGCGTTCTGGGAAGTAAAGGCGAGTTTGTGAAGAATTGAAGACGGATATTTGATGATTGCTCTTTGGCTCTTGTGTGCTTTAGTAATATTGTTGTCGATAGATTTAACTGCTTGTCTGCTTATTTGAGGATTTCTTTAAATATTAAGAGCGTGAGGCACGACTAGATGGAAATTGTATCATCATTCATCATCAGTAATATTTAGAATAGGTGTTATACGTTTTTGCTGATAACTAGGTATAACCTACTATTTAAAAATGCATCTGTAGGTATAGTAATTTTTTTGCGAAAACTGTTTATGAACATTTAAAAACATAACATAATCCTTTTCTTTATAAGCGACAACATTGATTACAAAGTATCCGCCATTAACAGACTTATGTTTATCCAATAATATTGCTACAAAAATAGATGCAAACATCTCATTAGAAAACGATGAATTAACACCTGAACCTTTTAAAGCTTTCATTTTAACTCTAATTCTCATTATAACGTTCAAATGTCCCTAAATGATGGGCACTTACTCGCTTGAAATAAGCTCTAAATGTAGCAAGGCTTCCACAATGTATGAGGTTGTAACGCGTTCGCCGGCTGACGGCCCCCCGCAGGCTTTGCTTCACACCATAATTGATTGCTCTATCGGATTACCGCCAACGCTCGCTAAATATTTTCCATGTTTTCTCTAGGCAAGGTATATAATGTCAACGGTTTAACCTTTGAATACGTTGTACAGGCAACGTGTGTAGAGTATGTTCTTAAAATGTTATGTGTATCAGGTGTTGCGATGTTGATACGAATCGAAATGCCCTTACGTGACATTTGCAAGCTTGTACCCCTATTCCCAGCTCAGTGTTTGGTTAAATAAACTAGAGATCTATATCGGCATAGTATAATATAACGATAAAATCGTATATGTACATAGAATCGGTTTTTATATTGTTTAATTAATTTTCAAGTGAGCTAGAAGAGTGCCTAAACAAAGCTTAATATATTAAAAATGATTGTGATTACCTGCAGCCGTCGAAAACATTACTGTTTATAATATACTGTTAATTACACTCGCATTACAGCCTACAGTTAATATTTTCACTCAACCGGCAGATTATAATGTAACCCCAAAGAACAATAACGAGGCACACTCGCGTACGGGAAGCTGCGATCCACGTAATTAGAAGTAATTAAAGATTCACGCGTTTCACGTGGTGTTGTCGCGGCAAAGCCTTTGATGTCATGTGTTTGTAGGATCGTCTGTATGTCTGTGAGTGTGCGAGCTAGAAGTAGGAATAATAATATATTAATTTTTTTTCGCGTAGTTTGATATACCGATGTACCTACACACAAATATATAAGCACTCTTATTGCCGAAGTGTCTAGAATTTGTACTACCCAGATACATTTATGAACTAAATGGAAGAAATGTTACAAACGAATTTTTGCAAAAACAAATGAATAATTATTAAACAACTTGCACATCGATGATAAGAGCAGATAAATACTTCCGATCGTGTTCCGCACCCATAAATATCGTTTGTTAAATCAGTCCCCAGCTAGATTCATCGGCTGGCGCAACACTGGGCCTTTTAAAGCGATTGCCTTACACCGGAGCCGGCCCATTTCAGATTCGGGTCGCGTTAACATTTCACGGCGCTTGTGCGGCCGCCTCGCTTATTCTCGCAGAGGGCCATAAGTACTGTACATTCTTACCTTTTCCCCTTTTTTCCTTTGCTTCCTAAAGACTTTTAAGTTGCCATGAATAGATGAATACAGGCAACAGCATTAATATTTGCTTTCATCCTTTGTAGCGTTTCGCATTTTTTGTTTGTAGGCAAGTCGACTCTCGTTATCAACCTTCATGCTGTTTAGAAAATCGATGCGTGAAATAATGAAATAAATGAACGATGCTGCGGTGGTTTGCGGTTGATAAAATTGTTTTAATAACAAATTAGCACTGTTTTTTATGTAACATTTACGGGGAACAGGAAATTACACTAAATATACGTAGCCAGTATAATTGAAAAAAATATCAGGGCTGGGGCTGTCCATAAAAAATATCACGAGGCAAGATTAGTGGTTAATACGTTTTTATGTCTTATCGCTGAGTTTTTACGACAGCGTTATGCCCAGTAAATTTTGACTCTGCTGTGATCGAACGGAGTAGGTAATGTGTAGGTTCCTTTTTTATAATTTTCCTCCTAACCAGTCTAATTTCGTGTAAGTAGTACCTATCCATTATTATTTTATGAGTTCCTTTTTCTAAATTGAAATTGAAAAAAATTTACACTTTTTATGTACATATTAAGTTCATGGCATTCCGATTTAACTAAATATGCGACATAACACAAGCAATTATGTAATACGATTTATTCCGGATTACAAACACATTGCTCTATGAATGATTGATGTGAACCACGTGTATGAAAGCTCCTTAATATTTATGAGAGCCTGGTACAAACGACTCATCATTACTAAGCATCCGACAGTTTCTATTACACGGTGACCGCTCTCGCTCGTCACGCTTTTGACCTCTAAGGGCTTTATGCGGTCTTGGTATCGATTTGATTTGGATTATATTTTAATGGGGAAAATAAAACGTTTATTTGCTTCGGTGGTAGTAGAAGAATTTTCAAATTCACTAAACGTTTGATAACATGGTTAGATCGTATGTTTTGTTCTATTACGATATATCTTATGTATATAGAATGTAGATCTATAAAACCACCTTCAAAAGAACATGTGGGAGTATCGCTTAAAATACACCCATGTTGTGACAATATCTACATATTGTATAGCTTTATTTGTCACCCTTTGTAACGTAAACGGGAACAAGCAATAACGGTAAAGGTCACAAAATGCCGCCTGCTCAGAAACCTTCGTATCACGTAACTTAATGTAAGACAATGGGAATATTCCGTTTTTCTCACTCTATTGGGTTAGATGTGTGGGCTTAGTCATAGAGAGTCTGGTTTTCGTGCATTAGGAATTAGGATTGAGGATACTTTTACTTCAAACTTAAGTAAATTGTTGGAACTTTCCTTTTATATAAACATATGGGACTGTAACAAATTGAATGTGTACTCATTCTCTCCTGTCAATTCCTGGTAAAATAGATTATTTTAAGTTAACATTTAGAGTTATTTAAAGATTATTACTTTTAATTAATTATTTAATATAATAACTAGCAGGTAGGTGTTAATGATAGCGTATTGTGGTAACGTAACGTCGTAACGTCGTGGCTGCTTTCGTTCGGAATGTGTGGGATGAATTCTTGAAATTAATTGGTATAAATATCTGGAAACTAATTAGTTACATATTGAAAGTATATTTGGTATTTTTGCTCATCTATTTTTACTTTTTCAAATAATGAACGTTAAAAAAGAAAATTGGAACAGTCAAATAACTATCACTTATTCCTTGAGACGTTCCTTTATCAATATGAAAAGGTCTTCGTTCTATAAACTTTCCTATAATTTTGTAATCGATTGTTCACATATTGTTTTCGTCTCACATTGATTCTAGTTGATTGCTATATGATGTTAAATATTCCCCACACAGGGAACATTAGGGCCAACTTAGTGGCAAACTATCGGAACATTGAATAGTTTATCGAGACCTTTCCCCTGAGATTTGCGGGTCTCGCCCAGTGGTACTTACCGTTATTTCATTATTTTTGTATTAGTACGATTTGTGTTTTGCTTTACCTGATTTAATAAACTTGCTTCCTTTTTGTGCATGGTTTGCGTGTGTGAAATTAAGAAAAATATTTGAATTCGGTTTCGTTGGTGCATATTCTATAAATATACCTATTACATACACGGTTTATAGGTACAATTATTTTTTAAGCACATCAATAATCTGATGGCTTGAAGATCACTCTTCTGTGTTTCCATAAGAGCTTATCGGACTATGAGATTCGTTTAGTTACTTTTAAATTGACTTGTCTTTTAATTACTGTGATATACGTATAGAATGCCTTCAATTCAATATATCAAAAATAATAAATAGAAAATAATACGAAAGTTGAACGCTCGAGCTCAACTTGAAACTTTTGCAATTGAGAAGAATAACTTTAGCTTCGATTTATCTATACATATAATAAAATCGTAGGAAAGTCAAAACTGTACATTGAATATTTTTTTAAAAGAATACATAATCCATGATCTATAATCGATATAGAAGCCAAAAACATAGTTTTTAGAATTTTTGTCTGTTTGTCTGTTTGTCTGTTTGTCTGTTTGTCTGTATGTTTGTCCAGGCTAATCTCGAAAAGTACTGCATAGATTGACTTCAAATTTTGCATGAATATTACTAACAGGTCGGGTGAGGCTTTTTTAAACATATTATCATGCTATCACCTCCGGGGGAGGAGCTGTGAACCTTTTTTTTTCTTACGTATTCCGTGTATTACGACAGCGTACAATCTAAAGACTCATGTTTAAATGTTGGTTTCGGGTAAGCCATGCTATTATCTAGCTTTACACAATAAAAACTATGTCATTTACGTAATTTGGGCAGAGAATCAGTTTAATGAATTTATTAGTATACAAATTTGAAACAGCGCCATCTATGAGATTTCGTAAAAATCAAATCAATTTACATGTTAACACTACTGAACACAATGTTAAAAATTAATAATTTAAATATAATTATGTTATTTATTTATTTAACTCTTTAACCCATATCTTCCCTTCCCTATAAGGTGCGCTTATAATTCGTGTGAATATACTACATTTTTAAAAGTGAGGGTAGATGTTTATTATTTTAAGTCAAACTAGACACCATTACGGTTAATCTAATATTGATTGTGTTCATTGGTTACATTTTTAAAAATCTTCGTGTTTTAAAAATTCGATAACGAGGCGGGACTCGAACCAGCATTCTTTAGTGGTCGAATTTTTTCTATTCTTTATAAATTTATTGTTTATGAATTTATATTTATAAACAATAATACAAAAAGGTTAGTTCGTTGATAATTATTATTCCTTCATCATTTACATGTTGTAAGTAAAATTAATATACTTTGACTGTTAATACTTTTGTTCAGTATTTACCTGTATGATTATTGCTTGGTAACTAATTAATATATTTTTATGTCGTATACCTAATTAAAAACATAAGTTTGATGTGAAACTAGCTGGATTTATTTTTACACACTCACAGTCTTATATTTTGTGTTAATGTTAAAATAGTATTAATAGTGTAAATCATAATATTTTTTCACAATTAAAAATATTTCCTTTTTTTGATGGTGTTGGCATCGAATTAAACCGCGCTGTCGTTTCGTTCACAAAAAGTGAAGTTATGAGGACCGAATATGTAGCCGCCTCAACTTACGGAAACGAGAGTAACCTGCGTTGTCTGTTAGTTATTGTATAGTCGAATTTAACGTTACATGGAAATTGGCATCTAATTATATGAATAATACTTATATTAAATCTGTAGAGGTCAATTCTGTACATGAAATATATTTCCTAAATAACTATCACGAGGTGATTAGGGATCGACACTGACGCCAAAAATTTTTGTTCGTCTGTCTGTCTGTATAACCGTTATAGAAACAAAAACTACTCGACGGATTTAAACGAAACTTGGTACAATTATTAGTATGAAAGAAATGTTCTCCATATTATATAAAAAATATCTCCCGACATCATAATTAATGTCTATCTTTTATGGTTGAGCTTAGGAGTTCAAAGCTTTCTGATTATATTTGTCTACTAGCTGTGCCCGCGACTTCGTCCGCGTGGAATAGTGACTATGGGACCTATGACCATGGGCTCAGGGTGAGGCAACAATAATTGTTTATATTTTCATGCTTCCACTCCCACGCCCACTCCCAGGCCCACGCCCACTCCCCTTCACAATTGGTACCTACCAGATCAAAGCCAGGGTAAGCGCCCCACCCAGCCCCACCGTGGCTACGCCCATGCTGAATTACTACTTAACATACAATTATTGAGTAAATACGTACTACCATAAATAATTAAAAGAATTGTTATTAAAATTTCTTACTAAACTGAGCTAAAAAACTTACGTACCAACCAACTTATTAAAGAAAATCATGAAATGAAATGCCTAACCTATACCAAATAGTTACTACATAATATTGTAATTAAAAATTATGATTAGTATATAATATCGAAAATCAAAAAAGAAATGCCTAACTAATTCTACGTAAAATTTCTTTTAAATTATGTCATATTATTTTTTAGGAACCAGGGGGGGAGAGGAGCAAATTCTATTTCCTTCCTTTCTTAAATGGATGTTTTTAATAATGTATGGTGTAGCCACTGATCAGCTTAATCGATACTCAATTTTTATCAAATCCAGCAACAAATCCAAATTAGATGTTTCCTGTCTCACGCACGTAACTAAAGGCTGAAGAGAGAGAGAGAGGGAGCACGTAACTTAACCGTTTAGACGAAGAAAAGTGTATAGAAAAAGGAATAAATAATTTCATAAACTTCCCAACGATCTTTAAAAATAAATTATTATATCATTTTTTTCATTCCCACTTTTACCCCTATGTAGGTATAATAAGTGGATGAACCGATTTCGATACAATTTATCTAAGAACCAGCGCGGCGTCGGAAAATATGCTGCCTAACAAAAAAAAGCCGCATCTAATTCGGTTTACCTGTTAGCCAGCTACGGTGCCATAGACAGACACACACACACACACACAGAAATACATAGCAGTCAAACACATAACACCCGTCTTTTTGCGTCGGGGGTTAAAAATATAATACGACAATTTAAAGGACATTTTGTGTGGAAAATTTACCTATTAGAAGTAACCATAATGTTAATTTGACCCCGCCCCCCCTACTACCTCAGCTTACCCCCAAACCCTTGGGGAATTTTGATATGATCATCTGGACATGTAAAGGAATAACTGTAGCGTATAACAGATAAATTACGTTTTATCGTACACTGTACAGTGTACAATAGAATGCCTTAGCAAATGTTCGCCGTGATTACTTATAAATTGTCATAACTTTTTTATTTATGAACCGATTGACATGAAATAAACACTAACTGTTAAATGAAGATTACCACAATACATTAATGAAAACCGCATTTAAATCGGATAAGCCGTTTCTGAGATTAGCGTGCACAAACATTTTTTTTTTTTTTTTTTTTTTTTTTATGTCAGAGCAAGCAAAGGAGCAGATGGGCCACCTGATGTTAAGTGGTCACCACCGCCCATAAACACTTGTAACACTAGGAGTGTTACAGGTGCTTTGCCGGCCTTTTATGGACAAATAAGCTCTTTTCTTGAAGGCCCCAATGTCGTAGTTGTTCGGGAACACCGCAGGTGGCAAATCGTTCCACAGTTTCACCGTACGCGGAAGGAAGTTGCGGGTGAAGCGGACAGTGGTGGAGCGCCAACCATCCAGATGGTGCGGATGGAACTGGTTTTTACGGCGTGTGGTCCGGTGGTGGAACTGTGCGGCTGGTAGTAGGTGGAACAATTCCTCAGAGCACTCCCCATAGTAGATTCTGTACAGTATACAGAGACACGCAACGTCTCTTCGCACTGACAGAGGATCGAGCCTATCGGAAAGCCTACGGTCATCGACAATTCGAGCTGCTCGACGTTGGATGCGGTCAAGAGGAAGGAGTTGATACTGTGGGGCTCCGGCCCAGAGATGAGAACAGTACTCCATATGCGGTCGCACCTGAGCCTTGTACAGCTGAAGTCGGTGGGCCGGCTTGAAGTACTGTCTCGATCTACTGAGCACACCAAGTTTTTTCGAGGCTAATTTAGCCTTCGCTTCCAAATGACTGCGGAATTGAACGTCACTCGAGATTTCGACTCCGAGGATTCCGATTTTCGGCGATATACTAAGGGGAGTACTCTTAAACCGAGGTTCTACGACAAATGGGGTCTTTTTAGCGGTGAACGCGCAAACCTGTGTCTTTAGGGGATTGAACTCGACAAGATTAAGTTCGCCCCAATCCGAGACTTCTTGGAGAGAAGACTCGACTTCAGACACAAGTTTGTTTCGACTCTCATTGAGGCTTTCCTTTGAGGTGTTTGCACGGCCGGGATAAAGAGCATCCCCCGTACTGTCGTCCGCATAGCAATGAATATTACTGATTTGTAACAAATCATTGATATGCAGAAGAAACAGTGTAGGAGATAGCACGCAGCCTTGTGGGACACCAGCATTCACATGAAGAGGCTTAGAGCAAGAACCGTCGATAACGACCTTAATGCTCCTCTCTTCCAGGAAGCTGGCAACCCAATCGCATAACCTCGCAGGAAGTCCGAAAGATGGTAATTTCGCTAGAAGTGCCTTGTGCCAGACCCGATCGAAGGCTTTCGCTACATCCAAACTTACAGCCAATGCCTCCCCTTTACTCTCAACCGCCTCCGCCCATCTGTGAGTGAGGTACACCAAAAGATCACCAGTCGAGCGACCACTACGGAAACCGTATTGCCGGTCGCTTAACAGCTGGTTCTCCTCCAGGTACCTCATGAGCTGGCAGTTAATAATGGATTCCATTATTTTGGAGAGTAAAGAAGTGATGGCGATCGGTCTGTAGTTAGACGGATTTGAGCGATCGCCTTTTTTAGGGATTGGGTGGACAAGAGCAGTCTTCCACGAATTCGGAACAATGCCTTTGGCGTAAGAAAGCCGAAAAAGACGCGTTACAACCGGTGCCAACTCAGGAGCACATGTCCTAAGCACAATAGGGGAGACTCCATCCGGCCCTGACGACTTATGGATGTCAAGGGAAAAGAGAGCATTTCGAACGGCACGTTGTGTGAAACGTATATCCGCCATTGAATGGTTACACCGCGGGATGGTCGGCGGTGTCTTTCCCCTGTCATCAAGAGTCGAGTTCCTAGCAAAGAGAGCGCCCAAGAGTTCGGCTTTCTCTTTAGCGGAATGGGCCAGAGAGTCTTCGTCCTTGTGCAAAGGTGGAAAGGATGAACGACAGAAGTTACCTTGGATGGCCTTGGCGAGGGACCAAAACGCCCGTGTTCCCGAAGGAAGTCGCGTCAGTCTATCGCCAAGTGCACCAATGTAACTAGATTTAGCCCTAGCGATTTCTCTCTTGTAGGATCTGGAGGCAGAGTTGTACTTCTTCCTGATGAGACCAGCGCTTGGATCGCGACACGCCGTTGCTGCAACCCAGGCTTGAAAAAGTTCCTGTTTCTGGCGAGACGCCATGTTACAGGAACGTCCAAACCAAGGCTTGGATCTGCCACCGACGGGCACAACAGAGTATGGCACAAATAGTTCCATACCCTGCAGCACCACGTCAGTGACAGACTCAGCACAAGCGTTGGGATCTTCCGAGGAGAAGCAAACAGGCCCCCATGGGTAGGAAGCGAAAAAACCACGCATTCCGTCCCAGTCTGCCGACCTGTAGTGCCACACACGGCGTCGAGCTGCAGGTGTCTGCTGTTTCGAACCCATAAGTGGCACCACACTCCGTATCAGGCAATGGTCTGATGACCCCAGTGGGGCCACGACGGAGACCTGATAGTTTTCGGGGTGTGTGGTCAGCAGAAGATCCAGAAGAGAGGGAGTATGGCCCTCCACATCCGGTATTCGCGTAGGCGATGAAACCAGCTGTGTTAGGCCATAGGCTAGAGCAAAATCGTGCACAGTTCGTCCCGCGTGGTCAGTTGTACGCGACCCGAGCCATTCAACGTGGTGGGCATTGAAATCGCCTAAAACCACAAGCTCTGCAGAAGGGAACTGTACAAGCAAAGTGTCGATCATCTCTTGGATGTGCTCAAATAAACGGTCGGTACCAGTATTCCCGCTGTGGGATCTGTACAGGCAAACATAGACGCGAGGGTGGTCGCCGCAGTCAATATGCAGCCAGATAATGGACAGATCCTCACCTTCAAGGGTGCCAAGACGTCGACAACAGATATCCTCCCTAACGTATGCGCATACCCCGGCACGCGGTGCAAAAGTATGCTCCAGCTTAAAACCAGGGTATGTGAGATAAGATACGTCGGCCGGAGTTGATATCTGAGTCTCAGTCAGGAAGAGCAAGGCCGGCTTAGCCGTCTCAAGATGGTAGTGGACGGCGTTTAAATTAGTGTGCAGCCCCCGGATGTTACAAAAGTCCACCGTGAGAGTGGAGGGGGGTGATTTTCTTCGCTTGCTCTGCGAACCCCTTGGCACATGACCGAGCGGAATTATGCCCGCCCCAGAATACGACGGGCTGCCGCAGCGCAGGCGCTGCGGGAGGGATTCTCCGGCACCGCAGGTGCCGGTACCCTCCTGGGGTATTCTGCCTGATAATACCGCGTTCATATTTGGGGGTTGTTTTTGGGTCTCCGGACCCCTCACTCACCGTACGAAACACGGTAGCATACTGTTAATATGCCACCATTTCACGCCGGTTTTCTGTGAGGGTGTGGTAACTTCCCCGGTGCGAGCTTGACCCATTTCGTGCCGAAGCAATGCTCGACTCCCACTATAAACATACAGACAAACAGACAAAAAATTTTTTAACTACAGTTTTGGGTTCAAGATCGATTTAATAATAACACCTGCTAATTTTTTTCTACATATTTTCATTGTACAGACATCGCTTTTCCACAATTTTATTATATGTATTGATGATGATGATGATTGATGATTATAACACTCTCAGTCCGTTTTAACTTAATTTTTATTTACTCGCATCAGTGCCACCTAAAAAATCTTTATATCGAAATTCGAGCAAAGCTAAGAAAATGAGAAATAAGAGTTCTCAAGGATCGTTAGAGGTAAGAGGCTTACTATTGACCGAAAACAACATATTGTGTTATGCCGAGAACCTGAAACCGCTTCACAACGAGAATTGCGGCTCACAGCTGACCGCGAACGGCATGTACTATCCTGTGAGACCGAAACCTTCACTGAGAGGGTATAACGTCTCACAGCTGATCGCAAATGGCATATTTTATCTCGATAATCTGAAACTTTTACTCAATATGAAGACCGATTGACAAATGATAGGGTGCACCATAATATTATTCGATCTCTTGAAGATGAACATGAGCATAAGCAATGACTAGAGTAGGGACGCGAATATTACCATTATTTGAGACAAGATTATTTGAGACAAGTACGATTAATAAGTTTGTTTAATGAAAGATTAAGAATTGAAACTATTTGGTCTCTTGAAACGGACGAATAGCGAGAGGCCCGTCTTACTGTAGACAGATTTCGACAGTCTTAATGACTTAAGAGGTAAACATAGAAGATCAATCTACGAATTCGGTGGTGTGGTCCGACAAATATAAAAGTGGGTTTGCTTATAACCTCACAATTGATTACAGATCATCTTCTGTATAGGCGATATTAACGTAGTATGTTCTTTTTGTAATGCTTTAAAGAGGAGTAAGGAGTCGGCTTTCGTTTGAAGATACACCAGAACCTTTGAAATCACTACTTTTAGAGGAACATGTGAAATCTAAACAGTTCTTAGACAATATTCGCTCTTATAGTAGTGCGTTTTAAATGATCCTTTGGTGCTCAACAATTATCAGAGGATCCTTTCATGCTTACTTTTAAGATACAAGGTCAAGTTTATCATTTGATAGGATCCCTTTTGCCTGAAGGCCAACCTAAGTTTCTTCAAATATATTTTGTATACGACTACAACGAATAGTCGAATACAAGAAATCAATATTTCTCGAATTTAAAATATTAAAATTTTTCCTACAGTAGGGCGACGAATGTATTTTCGCATAGTAACGGAGGGGAACTCGCGGGGGGTCAAGTGACGCGGGCCACGTACCACAAACATGCTTAGTTTGTTGTACCGAGCGCGAAAGAAAGTCATCGTGTTTTTAGTAAAATTACTATGTCAACTAACGTAATTTAATACTTAGGTACATATTATATAATGATGCGCTCAAACTGTTAATCTACATTTAATTTAGATTATTATTTGAATTACTAAGTAATGTAGAATTTAAATCAAATTCATGTTTTCCTCAGATTTTCTATGTCCTCCGATTTTAAGATTTTCTTATCAGAGTATTCAATTTTAATGTAGTTTATTTTTATAAGAGACAATTAAGAACATTCAAAAATAAAGTGTCACGTATTTTTTTAAACGACGAATGACGAAAAACGACGTAATCGCGGACGAAGTCGCGGGCAACAGCTAGTACAATATATTATTACAAAACTTTTATACTACTGTTATTTTGAGGATAATAAAGTTAAAAGTGTACGTAATTTCAGGATATCGCAAAATAAATTACAAATAACTGTAACAGTTTGTGTTTTAATATTGAATATTCTGCGAAATTCCATTGCGTTGAAATATGAAATTGTATGTAGAATTTATATGAGCTCGATCAAAATTACAGTTCTCTGAAATAACTTAAATGGATTTCAGAATGAAATTCTAGATTTTCTACGAATGCTAACTCCGTCAAATAGCTGCGTTATATTATTTGTATTTGATATTTACTTCTAAACACATAATTTGTATTGTATACCTAATTACTTCAGAGGTTTCACACTTATTATGTGGTTAAAATGACAGGAGTTATTTAAGACCCCTTTAAAACTAAAATATAAAAAAAAAAATTTCTCATCTCGATAACAATTCCAGATCGAGTTGTAATCGTGAAGGCAGATTCAAATGTGTGAAAAGTAGGTACAGTGGCGCAAATTGCTTCATGAGTGTGATTGGACCTGTCGGGGTAATCGCGCGCGGAAATTGTCGTTCAGCCTGTTATCGTGCGGCCTGCGTCTGCACTGCAGTGTACTCTATGATGTAGAGTGTAGAGTTGGAGAGAGTACTAATTGAATTTTTAAACGATATTAGTTTGTCGTTTCAAGCTCTAACGTTGTAAAGGCTTGTTGTTTAATGCTCTAACGTAGTAAAGGGTTGATGCTGTTTGTAGCGTAACTACAATTATTGTGTTAGTGTAAACACCGGAGAGTAAATATTACGTTTCAATAGGATTCGCATCAGATTAAAAATAAACTAGTTACATACTCGTACTTTGGTTTCACGAAAAAGACATCATGTTTATTGAGCCTTCCTTTACAATATTAAAAATATACTGGCTGCATGGAGAACCTCCTTTGTTTGGAAAATAAAAACTTGTATCTGTGTTTTTATCGTTAGGTATATGTTAACACCTACGTAAAAGTTCATTATACAGATTCGCCTATCTGGAATATAATAACAGGACTAATTTACGAACGCCACAACGTAACCTTACCTGATTAATTATATAAAATGACCATGGTATGTTGCAGCGGGATGCTGTGGCCACACTAATTATATTTGCCATCTATATAATACCAAACTTTACGCAAATATACACGAGCCATTTGCTCAAAACAATGCACACAGATAATTGGCATTAATATTTGAATAATCCGTTATTGGCGAGATTGATTTATATTATTATCACATTGCAATTACTTATTCTCGATAAGACACTTTGTAGTTTATTTAATATTGATAATATTAGTTAGAGTGACGTTAAAAGCTTTTAGTTACACCAGCTTAGAGGCACGCAAAGACGACTTGGGCGGATGTACTGAAGCTGCGGTTAGCAGAGTGCCCAGTACTTCCAGTGTTTGTATTTCACTCCATTTGAACAACAAGGATGCTTTGTGAGATCTCAAACAGGAACTGTTCGTGGACCAATGAATTTGCTTCATTTGGTAGGAACATTTGATTGGTGTACCTACCTAATACCTATTTGTTAATTGATATAGCGGTCGGTGTTTTGCCGTTTTATGTAGGTATCTAGGAATAATAATACTAAATTGATACTTGTTCATTCCTGGTTAAAGTTACATTCACATTTATTCAAATTAGGCACGTGATATATATACGCAAACGCAGAACAATTGAACAGTTTTTAATAGACACGCCGTATGATGGCATTCAAAATAAAATTATCTTACCTATGTGGATAATTCATTATTTTATAAGCTTAGAAGCTTAATTGACCAGCAAAACATGATGGTAACTCATTTAAGAAATTAATTACCTATGAAGTACTTGTTAGCATACAACCTGCAATCCTATACCTATAGTCAATGTATACCACGTTTTCCTGTCTAAAGCTAAGACAAACTGCAGGAAATTCGATTACAAGCATCCGTAGTGCACACTCCGCACCTGCCTAGTATTTGTGTAATGCCTAAGTTGTAGCTAGATATAACTACACTCTATAGTCGATACCTATATGACGATTTACAAATGAATACAGAATAGTCTTTATATTATAAAATCTTTTGCGAAGTTTATATTTTTGTTTAAAATATAAACTTGTAATTTATACGTCACGCTATTTTAGGCAAACCTGACCAAATAGATTTGTACATGGGGCATACATTTATTTAAAATGAATGTTGATTATTATGTTATATACCTAATGTTAAATTAGTATTTGCTTTATCAATCCCTTTCTATTAGTTTGGTGACAAATTAATGCAATAAATTTAAAAGCATTAGCTATAGGTAATTATAAGTCTATAGGTATTAGGTATGTAAGGCAAAGTTAAGACCTTGATATCGTGAGGGTTGGTGACCAATCGATCGAAGGTCAGAAAGCTGCTCATAAATTAATTTATTATTACTTATGCCTGTTCTGTTCTGACACGCAATACCATAAGTTTCTGTTACCCCAGTGCATTTACAACGGTTATTGTATTTTTTATTAGTATAGAGGGCTTGTTTAAAAATCATTTATATGGGAAATCTTAAATTATTATTATTGACAGATAAAATTAGTGTATATAGTTAGAAAGCGCTTTATATTTAATACGTACATCTACATATTTATATCAAACAGTTTCAAGAAGCAACGAGATATCATTTTGTAAATAATTATTACATAAAATTATGTTTCTAATTGATTCGTCTACAGAATTATGATTATATTTTCAGTAAAGTATACCGGTAGATGTCTATTCGCAATTTAGAAGCAAGATATCTCTTTAGACGCTTCCTCAGTCCCAAATGATTTACCGCCAGCTCTTTAATGTTAACTTTTGTTTCAACTCTTTAGATTTATGCGTTTTCTTCACGGCAATAAATTTGCCATGGGGTACCTACGGCTTGTATTATACTCATTTTTATTTGCGGAACAGAAAATGTTCATTTAATTTGTTAAGACAGAAACGTTCGTTTTTAACGGATTATTCTGAAGTGGTTTTGTCAACATGTAATGTAGGGACCTATTTTTGCCTTTTGCTAAGTAGGTACCTACACAAGTCTGGATAACTCCTCCCCGATATATTTTACGTTCTTCATTTTTCGAGAGGAACTTGAATATTTATGTTCAATATTCGTATGAAATTTTTTCTGTATTTTGACTGTATATTTTGTATCAATGTTAAAGAACAGTTCTTCTGCATATCATTTAAATATATGATGCACATGCAGATCACGTCTCCGTCTACACGAATACTTGCAAGGCTTTTGTTTTTGGCAACACTTACGCTGCCGAGTGGGTATTCAATTTGGCAACATGGAAACGAATTATTGGACAGGATCCCACGCTCCTGTGATGTACATGAAAGATGTTTATGGACAAATTTTTTACTAAAAAATATTCAATATATCTATTGTTGATTTGATAAACTTAATACGCGATTACATTAATTTTAGTACCTACCTAGGTATCACGCATGAAAACAGTAAATGTAATTAGTAGTATTAAATTTTTAAATAAGCATCGAGTAGGTACGTATTGATTTTAACTGTTTGTTATATTTCAAAATTGAATGTATATTCAATTTTAAAGACCTTTTTACACCGTATGGTGTAGGTACCTTCTCCATATTATAACGTGAATTTTTAATGATACGATCTTTTTCAATACTGAAATACGTGATTTTCGTCGTAAACGAAATTACCTGAACATCTGGTCCCTTTAGCGATTGAATGCGTTTAATATATTACTTTATTCATCTTCTAATACATAATCCATAAATATTAATATATCGGTTCAGTCACTGATCCCTTTTTTCCATACATGTCAATCTCGAGAGTTTCTTGCTGATTTGGGTTTGGTTTTAATAAAATATATTCTTTCATTCATTCGGCCTTTGCCAAATCATTTTTAGAGTTACGTTCGGTCAGTTTGCCCAAATGTATTCTCTGATCTACGTCAATATGGTATTCGTAATGTGAGGTGTCCGTCAATATTAACTCATGTCGGTAAGAAAAATATATTTCATAATTTATTATTTATCTTGGTTTCAGGTATAGACCGGGAGATACTGACACAAAATTTCGAGTCATTTGTAACAGGATGGCGGTTCTACAGGGGTCTTAGTACGCAATGACAAAAAGAAAAACGATGGTGTGAACGCTGGTACCGGCGGCTTAGTCGCGTGGGCGTTAGTCGAACTCCTTGGAAAATTAGCGATGTCAAACGATTTGTAACACAAAAATTTTAGAATTTACCGAAAGCCCATAAAAAAAAAGGAGGCGGTAGTGTCATGCCATACTTTTCCGGTGTGACTTACAGCCCGCCATACCGACGCGAATGTGATGATTTAAAAAAAACAATTCAACCATTTGTACCAGGCTAACTTTTGCACAGGTAACCATCGTCGTGCAGCCATTTACGAAAATCGCCATGCCATACTTTTCAGACGATTCCAAATGGTCGCCATACCGCCGAAAATCTGCAAATTTTTTTTTTCGCCGAACCATTTGTAACACCCTAAATTTTTTTTTCAACAACTCCTGAATGATTATAAATAGAAGTGTGATAATGCCATACCTGTGGGAGGTGGCGAATGTGTATAAGATTTTTTTTTATTGTATGATTTTATTCGTATTTTGAACGATTTGTAACAGTATGGCATTAATTTTTCCTATAAGTTTGAGGTTCAACAAATATAAATACAAAATTTCAAAGATCTAGGTGGTAGAAATCTTCACTTCTATAAATTAATAATAAATTTATTTATGAAGTATGGCAGCACTTTTTCCCCCTACTAGAAGTATGGCAAATATAATAATGGTCACATTTTATCAAATACTCTCCAAAAATCCAAATGCGATACTGGTACAAAAAGTTTGGCGAAAAAAAAAAAATTTTGCAGATTTTAGGCGGTATGGCGACCATTTGGAATCGTCCGAAAAGTATGGTATGGTGATTTTCGTAAATGGCTACACGACGATGGTTACCTGTGCAAAAGTTAGCCTGGTACAAATGGTTGAATTGTTTTTTTTTAAATCAACACATTTGCGTCGGTATGGCGGGCTGTAAGTCACACCGGAAAAGTATGGCATGACACTACCGCCTACTTCTTTTTTATGGGCTATCGGTAAATTCTAAAATTTTTGTGTTACAAATCGTTTGACTTTCGCTATTTTTACGACAAGTTCGACTAACGCCCACGCGACTAAGCCGCCGGTACCAGTGTTCACACCATCGTTTTTCTTTTTGACATTGCGTACTAAGACCTCTGTAGAACCGCCATCCTGTTACAAATGACTCGAAATTTTGTGTCAGTATCTCCCGGTCTAGTACGTACCAAGATGCCTCACTAAGAAGTAATATGATATTACGAAAATAACTTGGAGAGTGTACCAGGACATCATAAAGGCTTGAAGTTAGTAGAGAAGCTATAAGCCGTCTGAAACTATTGAACTAAGGACAAGTTTCTGCATACAATGCATTATCTTGTCAATATATTGTACTACAACTACAGTTGAGCCGGTTATGCACAATATTAGCTAGTATTGAGCTAAAATATTTGAATAAGCATCATATTTCTATCTAGATACTGCCTTTATATCATATCATTTAAATATGGTTTCTATTTTTAGCGTAAAAGCGAATTTCATTGAATCTAGCGTAAAATTTCATTATCCTATTACTATTATAAAGGCGAAAGTTTGTATGGATGTTTGTTACTCTTTCATAAAAACTACTGAACCGATTACAATGAAATTTAGCAAACATATAGAGGGTAACTTGGATTAACACATAGGATAGGTTTTATCCCGGAAATCCCACGGGAACGGGAAATATGCGGGTTTTCCTTTTAAAACGCGGGCGAAGCCGCGGGCGGAAATCTAGTACTCGTATAATAATAAGTTTAGGCTCGAAATGATCATAACGCTCAAATGCTAAGATATTGCGCAACTTAGCTGCTCCTCACAGCGTTTATTAAATTTTAACCGACCTCAAAAAGAGAAGATTCGCAAATTTTTGTATTTATCAGTTGTATATTGGAAATTTCTGAGGAAAATGCAGATGAAATTTGATTTATTTTTAAAATCAGGACTGTTTGCTTAATAAATATTTTTTTTAAATAATAACTAAAAGTAAAATAGAAAAAAAAACACTGATCGCGTATTACCAGGGGATCATAAAAGAGAAAAGCTTAGCACGCATTCCGAAGTCGAAGACGTGGGTAGCGGGTAAGATAAACGGTTTAGCCGAGTGTACATTGGCACATACTTGTCCGACCCCAGACGTCCCAACCTCACCTTTACGTTATCACTTATCTACAATTCAATCGGTACACCTCGGCTTGTGAGGTGTTGAGCATTCGCTGCTTTGATTTATAGAAAACGTAATGCTTAGAAACTCTTTTGTCAAATCTATATCCATAAGTGTGTTTACGTCTTTAACTTTAATATTTTTATTGAAATATTATGCATTTTCTTTATAAAACGAAATAGCAAAAGTTTCACGAGATTTTTTGTATAGACGCAATTTAAAGCTGTTACGAGAGTCGCAACTTGAAGCGAGTACCTACTAGATGAGAATTATCGCGGGTATTTACACTTTTTAGCCACTCAGAAATAACATTCGGTTCCGACAACCCTCTTTAATAAAGTGCTCATCTTATTTCGAAGCGGAAGTTAATTTTTTTGGGAGTTTGTAGCTTCTTGTTACTTCACTTTTTGCTCGCCCCTTCATACTGGTGTCCCCTTTTTGCGCTTATTACGACATTTGCTGTTTTCTTGTATTTGTGTTTTTGTTAAATCATGAATGAATTTATGTTTTAGAATTATTGTTAAATATCTCGTTACAATCTAATTATACCAATGCATAGCGACTAAATAATAATCGCTTATCAAATAATTATTCAATACACTAAACACACACACTCACACATACACACACACACATACACACACACACACTAGTTCTGAATTCAAATTGACAAAATTGTTAAAAGTGTAAAAATATATCCTAATTTCTATTCACAAAGTCAACATACCTAATGTTTAGTAAAAATTGCAGGCTGTTTCACCAACAGTCAATATTAACAGTAGTCGACTATAAATCTTAATCGACATGTTTATTATAACTACTCGACTCGACATCGCTTGTCATCAGCGGCTCCTGCAGTCTCCGCTCCACAAACATTAGCCGGAGTTGCTCTAAGGGTGTTGGTGTAGCCATGGATAAGTGGCGGGAGTAATTGGCCTCTGTAGCTGGACGATTGATTGTGCCTATTGGCTTAGGGTTAGGGTGGAATGGAATGCCTGAATACCTACTGACAGAAGGGTCTTTTTGCAAGGTTACAAAATGTACAAGTTATTTCAATTTGTTTTAATTGGCGCTTAATCGTTTAATTGAGCAATAAAAAACTGTTTGAACTTCAAAATATAAAGTCTTTTTGTACAGTAAGGACGATACAAATTATTTACCAATTTAAGACTACCTATAGAACGAGAATACCAATTGCAAAGAGCATGGGACATTTTAGTATGAAGCCTGGTATACCTACCAATTTGCGATAAAAAAAAAGTCATTTTGGCGGCAAGAGATGAAACATGTGCCAATCGATAGTACATCAAAATACAAATAGGAAATACTCTTTGGTAAAATGTCGTAATTGATACGGTTTCGGAATAAATAAGAGTTTTAAAAAAAATTTTTTTTTTAGTTTTTTAACGTATCAAATTGCACAAGCCAGAAGTTATTACGGTGAGCATATAAAAAGAAATGGTGTTTACGAAATACAAGTCTGTAGGGATGATGGAGGCCTATTTCTGGAGAAAATTGATTCACGGCATTCATGGAAACCGGACATATTTTGTTTATATTAATAGCATGCAAGGAAGTGACCAACTCGAAGGCCATTATTGCTCTTGCATAGTAGGGAAGAGAACTCTGGGATGTTGTTCCCATATCATGAGCGTTATATGGTTCTTGGGATGGGCCCGTCACCAAAATGTTTTTCCGCTGCCACCAGCATTATTTTTGGATACAATTATTGTACGACATGACGTAGAAAATGAAGCTAATGACGAATTTTAATCCATACCGAGCACCTTCCTAAAAGCTATGTAGATATTTTTAAGTTTGTGTTATGTTCTTTACTTTTTTCTCATTCTAATGTTGTCTAATCAAAGTAGCACTGCAATTACTACTACTTTTATTATTGCAGTACTACTACTATTACTATTGCAGTGCTACTTTGATAAGACAACATTATTTTAAATGTGTCTGAAGTTTTCAACAATTGAGAATTGTATGATTGCTTTAAAAAAATATTTAACGAGCAAACATGTCATATTGGAAATCAATAATCAATAAATTACAATAAATAAGTATACAAAGTCAAAAAAGCTTAAGTTATTTTGCCGCAGACCAAACGGATGCTTTGCTTCCATATATTTTTTTAAAGCTTCTATTATTTACTTAGATTGTAAGTTGATAAATAAAGCTCTGAATAATATGTATGATTATTTGTTTCTTTCTACCTGTCACAAAATCGTTCATTTATCAGTGGTAAGTTGTTATGATCATAGTGCGGCCGAATAACAAACATTATGAATGCTTGAAGCTTGAGTTACTTTTATAGGGCCGTTTTGAAATGCGTCAGATTCATGCTTATGCTATGGAATAAGGATTTTCCATCGTTGATAATATCTTTGGGATGAATCGTGATGGATCTGACACCTGAAAATCAAAGCGGGCTTGATAATTGTTCGAGTTTAATTTTTATTACTTTGCTTTTGATGGTAATGTAGCATTTTTAAAAACCTTTTATTACAAATTCTAAGTTTTATAATGTTTACTAGGGATGTAACGATACATGATTTTTCCGATACGATACAGATACCGATATTTGTAGTAATGTATCGGCGATACCGATACCGATATCGATGGCTTGGTAGAAAAATAAATAGTGAATTATGCATAAAAAGTTACCAACATTTAACAGAGACTCAACTGTTAATCGTATTCTTTTAAATAAAAATGCCAAATCAAAAAACAACAAAACCATTTATTTTAGTATTATTATTTTACAAAGTCAGTTAAACTTCAAGTAATACACATACAATCAGTACCTAATAAAAGTTTACTATTGGTAGAGTTTTTTCAGAAAACAAGTGCGCACGCGCGGGCGGCCTCCCGCATCGTTCATTGGGCGCGGTTTTTTTAATTGTTTGATATCGGTATCGGTTGTTTTACTATCGGCGATACCGATATATCGGCTTGCCGATTATATCGGCCGATATATCGGTATCGGTATCGTTACATCCCGTTTACCATAACATTTAAGTAAGAAACATTAAAAAGTAAAAAAAAACTTATTTACTCCAATACTCAATACTCAATAATTTATTTGCATCCGAAACTGAAACTAAACAAATCTTCATCGTAACTAACCATATCGATAACGGTTGTCGATAAGTGACGCACTGCGCGTATCCCTAGCCCAAAGTTGGTTTATTACTTTGGTTTAGATAGTAATGCAACATTTTAAAACCCTTTTTTTACAAATTAGAAGTTTTATATGCTTTGTCTTAACCTTTAAGTGTAAGAAGTAACAAATAATTCAAAAAAAATTTTTTTTAACCCTTATTTATTCCGAAACCGTATCAATTACGACATTTTACCAAAGAGTATTTCCTATTTGTATTTTGATGTACTATCGATTGGCACATGTTTCATCTCTTGCCGCCAAAATGAAGTTTTTTCAAAATTTCCAACTTTAGGTATACCAGTTAGGTTCCTTGCATTTTAGCTTGTATTTTTAGAAGCTCTTAGCGCAGTACCTTTCGAAATGTTCAATTATATAAATACCTCCACAGAGGTCGCGACATGCAAATTGCAATCTACGATAATTCTTCGCTCCATTGAATATAGTGATTTAATTATCGGTGCGAGCACATAGCGCTGACCGCACCTGTTAAATTCGAGTCCATTAATAAAAGTTCGGCGACTGCTCGTGTATACAAAGGTCTTAATTAGGACAATGAGGATCGACCACGGGCGCGTGTCACGCGAACCTTTATCCGTAGGTATGTTCGTACTGCGGGTTTACATGCGATATTGAGGCATGCACGTAATGTTGGAATTGATACTGATGATCTTGAGTACGAAATACGCCAGTGTATTTGCTCTAATATTAAATTGTTTGCGTGATGTATGTAGTGGATAAGGTAATTTCTGGAATACAAAAGGAATAATTTAATATGATGGTAATATACTGAAGAATCATCTCCAACCTTTCCATTATTGGGAGATTAGAATTCTTGTAGGTATAGAGCAGGAAAAACAAAGTTAAAAACAAAGTTATAGTTAAGTATTATAATTTTAAAACTCCTATTACTCTTAGCTTAAAGATACCCAAATTGTGTCATGACTGTCTATTCAGGCCGGTCTCTTTCATAGCTGACGCTATTGTAAAATTGTAAAAAGTTTTATTAAAAAGTCGTCCTTTCTTCTCCTCTAAATACAGACTCGTTTTGGCAGTGACTCGACATTGTCCAAGTTAAATGTCATAAAGCGACACAAATGCTCAGCCCCCGGTTGGCCCGGGAAATAAATTGAATGAAACTAATTCTTATTTCCGTAGTAATAAGAGCTCATTTGCTGTTATATTTGTTAAATGTCGCCTTGTCATCGTTTTGTCAAGTTTAGATTAATAAACGAAGACCAAAAAAATTAAAAATAAAATATCTATTCTTCGTCGAGATTTTCAGACTAAAATAATTTGGGGACTTTTAATAAAAGTCATAATGGCGATGTAGGTTACAAAGTTAAACCTAATATAAGTTTTAAAGCTATTAACATTGTAAGAACCCTCGTTGCTTCACACCCCTTCTAAACGGATTTTGATGTTATGTAAGTTTGAGATAATAAGTATAGTTCCCTCGGAGGAGATGGCAGTGAAATGGAAAATTAACGTAAATGTTGTTTACTCGATGTATTATGTTTTTCAATATAACATGTAGGATTATAAAGAATTCTCAGTATAATATATGTATAGGTACTTTTTACCTATATAATTATATTCTCGTGACTAATAATAATTAAATAGCTAACCTATATATTCCATAATTAATGAAGACACGTGGCCAAAGTAGTATACCAATGGCGATATAATTTAAAGCCAAGCCTTTGTAGAGATTACGGTGAAATATTAAATAATAGATATCCATCAGATCTCAAGTCGACAATATTGATCACGGTTCAGCTCTTTAAGGGATTAGTTAACCGCGCTGGATGTCTTCGGATCGGCCAGGGACGGATTTGATTTGGTTATCATTTAAAATATGTTAGGCTCTACTTGTGCAAGGCAATCTATGTGGAGTTCAAGATATCTGATTGTTTGTATCCGCCTTGTTTATATAATTTACCGAATAAATGAAAGATTGTACGTATTATGTGTTTATAGATATCTATGTATGTTCAATGCTTCGATGAATAGTAGTTTTGCGTAGAAAATATTAATAAAGCGAATGTCTGTGTAAATATTGCCTTTCTCTTTCTATAATGTAATGTGATAGAAACAATAAACCAAGTTGCAGTAACTTCTTTGGAAAACTTACGTTGCTTTCACAAAGATTTTATAAATTTTAAAGCCAGCAATGTTATTGTTAGAAACCAGGGGAACAAAAAATGCAAAAGCTCTCTTTTATCCGTCTTTGTTATTCTCGAATGGAAAACTGCCTTATATTATTTTTTAACAAAAATTGGATTAATTAAGTTGTTAACAGTTTAATGTTATTAAAATAAGTTTTGAGGTTTATAATCCGTCCCCGGTAAAATCAGCCCGTTCAATACTTGAACATTTCTCGGCTTATTCGCGTTCTGTTTGAAGGGTTCGCGAATTTATTTGTTACTTTTGTTTTGTTAAGGAAATTCCTTTGCGTTCACAGTGGAGACCCTTTACTTATTGGATTTGTTGGTAATGCCTTTTCAAATAGAATTTTTAATCGTGAATATGTATTTATGACTAGAGGTCCGCCCCGGCTTCGCCCGTGGTACATATTTCGCAATAAAAGGTAGCCTATTTCCTTTCTCGGGTATCAAAATATCTCCATACCAAATTTCATGCAAATTGGTTCAGTAGTTTAGGCGTGATTGAGTAACAGACAGACAGACAGACAGAGTTACTTTCGCATTTATAATATTAGTATGGATTAGGTATAAAAATTTCGTTACTTAAATTTAAAATAGAAACTGTTATCGAAGACAGTATATTGTGAACGAATTTTTTTTTGTCATTGAAAGATATTGATTGCCAAAAAAAGTATAAAAGAGCTGTCCAAAATTATATGATTTAAAATGCGAAAAGAAAATAATCTGTTATAACACGGTGCTTATGGTTTTCTATTTCAAACTAATTTCGAGGTGGAAAGAACAACCGTACCTTAGCTTGAATGTAAATCTCCGTCGATAATGATGGCTGCATTGTTGCTGAGGTGGAGTGACATTTGTACTTAGTAAAGTCAATTTTGTCATCTCGGCAGGCTCTTTAGCAGTGTTGTCACTAGAATTTACTGGGGAAATAGAATGTAGGCACTATAAATAGAGGCGAGTGAAGACGTCCGACAGATCTCCGCGCAAGGTCGGCACCCAGAGACTCAATTTATTTCCCTTTCAACGCTTGCTTGTGCTTTATAAATACATTCCTTTTGATCTGTGATTTAAACGCTTTTCAATTTAAATCTTTGACCTTAGTTTGGCCTAAAAGCCTCTTTATGAGTCTCTTTTATAATTCAATTTTTACTGAAGGATCTTAATGTATTTTCCTTTAATAGTAGGTATTTGAGGCGGTAGCGAATTGTGTAGATACTTTTTTTTATGTTTCAATGCCTTTTTTGTGACTGTTTAGTAACACTTATATTCTGCATTTGCATTATTATGTCGGTATCCAATGCAGAATAAATTTCACGTACATTTATACGTAGCTTTTACATATAAAGTGATCTTTGCTGAATTTCAAATAGGTCAACCAAATATTTTTGGCGTAAATATATTTCTCATTATGCAAACATTAAATAGCATCAGTTTCACTCCCTGTATCATAAACTTTTCCAAACGCAATTAATATGTTTTTATTTACATACATGTCATTGTGTTTGACTAATTAGATCAGTTTAATGATATTTAACGTTGGATGTGTTGATGTATGTACGAGCACGTAATGTATCCTTTTATTTGAGGAGCGTGTGAAACCGGACAGCGGCGTTTCAACCTTTGTGTTTTCACATTTTATCATCTCGTAGGATCTGCTCCCCTGGTGTTTGTTCTTCTATGTTTTTACTGGTTATCCCGCAAATTGTTTGAAATTTGTAATAATATTAAAGTATTTGCGTAGCAGGGAACGGCTATGAAAATAATAATATGATATTTGTTTGTTTTGATTTAGGTAAGGTATTATATTGCCGTCCCTGGCCGTGGCTTTATAAATGTAAACATAATCATTTGTAATAACAAACACATTTCAAGTTACGTATCAATACGAATTTTCAAATCGTTATGTTATGCAATTAGCCAATTTTTATACTTTTAAACTCAAAAAAAATCGGCTAAAGATTTTTCTATACGATGAAAAGATAATTATTTAATATATAAATATAGATACTAATAGGCACACGATACCTGCACAATAAATACTCATTATCCTGTTCATATTTGCAATGCACCTATTCATTATAATTTAACGTAACTTTTAATTATTATCTTAAATCCAGTAACACCACACTATTTCAATTAGTCTTCATAGATATTGTGTTACGTAGAAGTAATCTAGGCAAAGCTACGACGTAACTGCGTCGTAGACTGCGCTACGGGTAAGCTACGCGGATATATCGCTCCCTTGGGACGCAGATTTATGATATTATCTTGTCTTCAACTTAATTGTGTTTTATTTATTATATCATGCTCTACTTGCTTTATTTCTCTGGCAATAAAAATATTTAACGTTCCATGTAGATGATTTACTTTGCGATTATTATGTTTGTAAACTCTCATATTTATAATCATCTATATAATATTAGCGTTTTCACTTTTGAACAATTACTGGATAGATTTAATAATGAATTATTTTTTTAATATAAATATGTAACGTTTTATTATATATACCTAATAAATAATTAGGTATATCGACTTAATAACCGATCAGCAATTGAGTAATAAAACAATTGTATAATAGTTTTATCGCGGTCGCTTCGGAAAACTTTGAAAGAGCAAAGTGAATGAATGGTGCAAGCTATGAACTATGACGGCTTATCCATTTATTGATGGCTCCCGTATACAAAATTAAAAAGAAAGAATACGATAGTTTAACAGTTTATTTATTCCCCCCCTATAGAAAATTTTAAATCTATTGGACGATATTGTGCCCATGGTTTTATGTTATAAATATAGTTTACCGTAAGAATAAATCTATCTCTACATAATGAAAAATCGCTTCCCGTTCTCTGTCTGTCTGCCATTTTATCATTCTGGTTCCAATTCTAATGCAAATCAAAAAATAGTTAATGAAACATCGCTCTAGTTTGAACCGTGACCACAAACCGCTCTATTCCCAATCGTCCCATTAACAAACCTTTACGTCGTGTCGCTTTAAAAATATCTTTTGTTTTTATTCACTCAAGTGCACTATGCTCTGTGCAGGCGGGCTGCGGTCTGGGGCGACGAGCGACGAGCAGTGCACACGAGTGTGGCCTTTTTACATACATTCCAATCGCGTTTCAATATCGATTGTATGCTTTTGTTACTCTGGGCTTAGTGCCGTCTATTCGATGCGATATGTTGTGCATAATGTTGGAACAGAAATGAAGCAAATATTTTATTTGTGTTGATTTGAATGCGTTGTTACGTATGTTAATGAAACCATTCTAATTGCAGTTTATTTGAATAAAAGAAACACAATTGTTAATGCTCTTGTGGCAGAAATGTTCCAAAGTTCTCACAGGCTACAAGTCAATTTTAATTGTAGATACTAGATACATCGTGAAGAAAACGTTACTTAAGTATTTGCGTATATCAAAGTAGGTACACGCTAAAACAAAAGCACGTAAAATGCAAACGCGTAAATTTGAATTTTAAAACCGCAGCAGATTGAGTGCGCTCGAAGGAAGCGAAGCCGCGCGCGAGTTATTAGCGGGCCACTGAAATATTGATGAAGTTGGGCGCCCGCCCCGACGCAGCTTCGCTTTTTGCGCTCATGTTCCAGAGGTACCTAATCGGTTTGACTTACACTCGACAAACAAACTTTCGAATCAAACGTACCGGCTGTGGTATTGTTATATATCTACACTTCTGGAGCACGCTCAAGGTTTTGTGAGGGTTTTTGTTGCTTGATTTATTAACGTTTAACTAATGTTCTCACTGGAAGTATAGGTATATAAGTATCTAACAGTCTAGGTAAATCGAGTCAAACAAAGCAAATAAAGCCTAAGTCACTTTGTTATTGGTTTGCATTAGCTACCTACGCGCAATAAGCTTTCTACTGCTGAAAGAATTCGCAAAATTCACAGAAAGAATATTTTCTACAAATCCAACTATCATATAGTTTATGTTGAATACATTTCATAACGTCACATAGTACGTAACATTAGTAATTGAGCATTGGTATTCCAGTCTTGTAGTTTTATATTTGTCGCGGGAGTCTTACAGCTGGTGCTTTATGTGAATTTATACTTGATTTTATACTGTCTACGTATGATTTTATAAGGCACTTCAGCCTTCAGTACGTCACGTATTGATTATATTAACGTATGACATAAGATATAACGTTGGTTTTATGTTTGATAGGTAGAGATTGTCTAATCTAAAAATGAACGCCCCTCCACTAAACTTAATTGTTTCAATGTGTGAGGACAAATAATTATTGAACCACTTTATATGTGTGCGCGCGGCGATTCTACTGCAAACTTTGACTGTCTCGCGCACTGATTTGTCAACTAATCGGGCGATCAGTTCAGGTGCCTAGCATTGTATGGCGGGGAGAGCGCGCTATGTACGGAATGACACGTCCGTTCTGTCGTGCATCGCGTCATTTATGCACTAGTTGGCCAACTGGTCCTGTCGTTCGGGCATGGATTGGACTGGAGGACTGAACGACCAATGAGGCAGACCAATTTGTGTGTATTGCGTCTATACACGTACTTTGAATGTGAGCGTTAACACAGTGGAGGGGCGTTCATTTTTAGATTAGACAATCTCTACTGATTTAGTTATAAATAAAAAAAAATCTTATAAGAATAAGTAAGAAGACACATTAACGCTGCCAAGTGCTAGGCAACTTCTTTTTGGTTTTAAATAAATGATAAACCAAATCTTTCTTGAAATTAAATATTCATGTATTCAAAAGTCAGAAGAAAAAGCTTAATAATTAAAGAGGCTACTTGTAAGTGACATTAAAAGACAGTTTTATTCACCGTATGTGGAGATTTTTTAAGCAAACTTCTCGGAGAAATATGCCATAAACATTGTGAGTTATTGTTCCATTTTTATTTGTTCTTCTGCCGCTGCCATATAGTTCATTTCACACATTATTTCAACAAAACGTTCTTAAAATCTAATTCTAGTAATACTTACGTTTCATTTAGAATAGTTAGGTTTAATTTGTCAAAATTATTTTTAACATTTCAATCGCTTTTATATTTAGATTGATATCTAATTTTAGATGTCTGCTTAATGCAACGGCTTAATGGATGAACAAATGGATAGGAATAACGTTATTCTCTCCGTAATGACATGCGGCTTTTCTAAAACTAAAAACATTAATAAACAGTATTTTTTACAGCCGCATCAAATGAAAATGAGCTTTATCTCATTAGATGTTAGATCCGTTTAAAATGGACGTCATTTGCATAACGAGTAGTCACTGCCATTCCGCAGAATGAGATTTTATTACTGGATCATTTCTTTTCATTTCAAAGAGCAAATTTATTAAAATAAATTATCCCTCGGAGCTTCGTCCATTCATTTATTCACTCGAAGATGGATTTTTGTAATATTTCTGAGTGTCTCTTTAATAAACTCGTAGAGACTTGTAAGAGGAGTTTCAATGGAGCATTATTAATTATCTGCAGAAGGTGGTTCGAATCGCGGTAATATGAAACACAATAATTATTATAAGTACCTTAGTAATTTGTATGTTTTAGATCTTTCGGTAATATATATATTGTAGTAAGGCAAAGCCAAGTTTTCATTTCATCCCCAGTACAGAAGGTAATATGTAGGTACTCATGCTTTTTTAAGTTATTTAGTTTTTACATTATATTTCCAATATAATAGATAGCTCTTTTCATATTCGAAAGATAGCGCTTTCGATTAAATTTTCACTATCTTTGATAAATTATGGACTATTTTGTATATATTTCTGAAAATACATTGACTTTAAACTTCAGCACTTAAACTTTATTGGATGTTTTTTTATTGTTGGATATTTTTCAACAAACCAAAAGCCGTAAAAAAATGAATCCATACTTGAGTTTTATCAGCATTCATTGAATCAAATCCAATGGTTTAAGTCCAATCAAATCCCCAAACCAAATTCACAATAGCGTTGCCCCGAAAATTTTATTCAGTTTGTAATTAACTGAAAACTAATCCCGTATTCAAAATTCGTAGTATTGAGTTTATAATACGTGCAGTGTATTCAGTAAAGCCGGTGTATTGAATTAGTTGAGCGCTGCGAATCAACCGAATGTCAATGTATTTATCGTGTGATCTGTAGCAATGCTCTATGAGTATGAGGTATTGATGGAACCGTACAGATTGTGGTCATGTTCCGCGTTCTACGAATTGCATATTAATTTTAGACTTTAAGTTTTGCTGTTTTGTAACCTAGGTTATGTGTTATACTTTAACTATAGTTGCATATGTATCATGTAAATAATTGAATCTTAATGAATCAAATGTTAAGTTCTGTTGTTGTTTTTAAGAGTACTGTTCAGATGTACAATTAGGATTGTTATAGCAAAGCTACGTGGTGGGTACAGGATGTTACATTATAACAATATATTCTAACGTAGTTTCGTGAAGGAAGTCTGAGAAAAAATATCTTACGCATTAAATCAAGTTATACACAATCGCTGTGCCAAATTTTCCGTGTAAACGGAACATACAAGCGTTTATTTGCACATACACTTTCCGATTTATAATATAAGAGGGAAATAGGGTGTATAAATAAAGAGCCATCTTATTGAACTGGGAACTTTTACTATATTAAATACAATATATTTAAATATACCTATTTATAATAATATCTATATTGCCAGAATAGAGCTCATTAAATTAAATTTTGTATAAACTATATAGTGAAGTCTACACCAGACGTTCCCAAAGTTTCTTTACTCGTAGACTTCATTCACTAGACCTGCCGCTGCTGTCTTACCTACCAATTAATTTAATCGAAAAAACTGATGTTTCTCATGACATTAAATTCGTGGCTAAACTCGTAAAACATCCTATATTTCATAGGAAATACACTTTCGTAGACTTGTGAATCCCACCTTTTTATAAATGTCCTCGAATTATATAGATTTCTAGGGTACTTTGGCAATCGCTGGTCCAGACCGTACGGCGCGATTAATCATTCAGGCGTCACAGTGCGAGATGAAAGACGCGCCACGCTCGCGTCGCGCACCGAATTCCTCATGAATATAGACTGGATTGGTTTGTTACTCGCAAATAGTTAGCCGATGCATAATTAAATGTCTTTCGTGCTTTTTTCCTCTGTGCCTCTGCTAATCTTGATGAATTTCAACCAGGAAAACGTATTACTAACCTATAATAAAATATTAAGTTCGGTGCGAAAGGTCGATAAAAGCATACAAACCTCAATTTTACTTTTACAATTTCAGCCACATCTTAAAACGAATTCGTTTTTAAAATGTGGCGGGTCAAAGAGGTACAAGTACTGTAATAGTACGTACGATCCTTTGTGCGAAGGTGCTTATATTTTCAAAGCGCTTCTGAAGATGTTGTATTTCAAAGTCCTGAAATTGAAAAATGGTAACGTTATATATAAATAGACCGGAAAATACAATACAATGGACTTTGTCCAGTTTAACAAAGTTATAAAAGTCTTTGGTTGCCATATTACTCAAGTTTAATATGACAAAACATAAGTCGCATAAAGGCTTTCCAACGCTCAATATGTTTATTTAATACTAGCGGTCCGCCCCGGCTTCGCCCGTGATACATATTTCGCAATAAAAGGTAGCCTATGTTCTTTCTAAGGGTCTAAAGATTGTGTGTGCCAAATTTCATCAAAATCGGTCCAGTAGTTTATGCGTGAAAAGTGAAAACCATACATACATACATAATTACATAATTACAAACCTTTCCTCTTTATAATATTAGTATAGATTAGGTACGACAATAGGCATATTTATAGTTCAATTATAGT
Source organism: Colias philodice (assembly GCF_061535455.1). Taxonomy (NCBI): domain Eukaryota; kingdom Metazoa; phylum Arthropoda; class Insecta; order Lepidoptera; family Pieridae; genus Colias; species Colias philodice. The sequence continues at coordinate 395,457 of NC_143111.1, read as the reverse complement.
TCTTCATTTCTTGTTACAAATAAATGGATTGTGTGGGTCTATCGGATGACGGATCTCACGCGATAATGAGCAAAACAACTTGTTGAAATGTAGAGTATCACACTAATTACGTACTTACTAATTATATCTTAATTCTGCTATGAAAAACATCGTTAAGCGTCTTTAGTAAAGCCGTGGTACATAATGTAGTCAAAAGCTTACCTTTAATTAACGTTTCACATACATAAGTATGATTGAATTTTTTCACTCAATTACGTGTCTCCCATCTTCGATACAATTTCACTGCTATATTAGATAACATTCCTACACTACATATACATTATACACACATACAGATACTGTATGGCCGATTGTCAATATCAACAGTGGACGAGTAAATGATTGCGACACGGATAGATGGACGTGATGAAATTACAAGGTTTTGCCATATGCTTCGAGTAATAAAGTCATGTATATATAAAAAAATTAAAATGAATAAAAATGTATATAAATATACTAACTACCCTGCATCCCATTGTACGAGAAATCCATGTTTAACATTCTGTTCTATATACGAATAAGTGTGAATACTGCTATTTTAATATTAAAAAAATAATAATTAAATAACTATTCCTTAACCTCACAATGCAATCTGGATTCAAATTTGCGAAGTGTACGTACTATCAATATTTTATAACGTCCTAGGGCTGATTTGTAAGTTCATGACGCTTACAAACTGGTAGAGAATACAACCATAAAGTACATTATAGTCTACCACTTTGTAACCCGGTTAAAATGAACAAAGGTACTTAGGTTTATTTTGGGTACAGTGTACCTTTTGATAGCGAAGTCTCAGTGTCTATATCTAAATAAAGATCGCGTAAAGTAACGCAACCTTTACGACTCAATCCCCGCTTTGTCGTAAACGAAGCCAATACGACCTTTGTTCTCACGGATACCGATGTCGGGATTGTGGATCAGGTCGTACACTAGAAGTATCGGGATAAATACAAGCTGAATAATCCCTTCAAATAGATGAATGTCACGTATTTGGAATGGTTTTGACTAAATAAGTTGTTAGCAAAAGACCCGAATAGTCTATTTTTCTTTTGTCGTAGGCGTATCTATTGTTTGGTATTTTATTTTGTTAATACCTAAATCTTCATTCAGAGAGCAGAGTACTTTCATATCTGTTGCTTAAATAAACTCAAAGCTTGTAATAAAATTATTTCCACCAATAATTGTAGGTACGCTATACATATTAATTTGTACATTTCCATATCTCGAACGTCCACCCTAATGTTTTTTATGAAATAATACTCGGATAACAAAGGGAAATAAAAAGCGAAGGTGTAAACGGACACCAGGGGTCGCTTCGACCCTTCCTATCACATTATCGCGTTTATTGCGCCTAAGTAATTAATTGGTCCTGTTACTGTGTTTGTTTTGATATTTTGACACTCACGAAGAGGTTTTCATACGTTTACCGTTTGATTAATTAAGGCAATATTAAAAACGTAAATTAATTAATTTTCTACAGGTTAATTTGCATAGTTGCATAATTTAAAAACTGATAATTTTACTAAGGTACTCATAGAACTTAGTTTTATATATCTTATATATAAAATTCTCGTGTCACAATGTTAGTCTGCATACTCCTCTGAAACGGGTGGACCGATTCTCATGAAATTTTCTGTGCATATCGGGTAAGTCTGAGAATCGGCCAACATCTATTTTTCATATGTACCACGGGCGAAGCCGGGGCGGACCGCTAGTACGTATATAATATTTATAAATTATTTAAATTAATCATGAATCGCATTATACCCACAAATAAAAAGCTCTTGGTTAATTTACTATGTGCTTTTAAAATTTTTGATCATACTTATCAATAATGTTGATTTTCTTTTATTACAGGTAAGCCTACTGCTGAACAAGCGAAGAATTATCAAGAGAGAACAGTCACGGTATAGTGAAATAAATAGATATAAAATTCACAATGTTTTGTCTTATTTATACCTGGTTTAAAGTGTTTTTCAACTAGCGCCATCTATTGGAATACGGCTGAACTGCGTTATGGACCACATTGCAAATGCTCTCTTAGTTTTCTCGATGCAGGAGGCGTTGTGTGTAAGTACCTTTATAACTTCACAGAGGGCGCTGTTGCTAGAAACTAACGCCATCTACATGTATGTTATTGAGATGCTTTAAAAGGTACACCCTTGAAAAAGGTGCCTGTAAAATATTGCTGTAACATCGATGTTAGCAGGTAGATGGAGTGGTTGCAATGGTTAATATTTCTCATTACTTATACGGGTACGAGATCTATGCAGAATCTTTATGGTTAACCATGAGAGATATTTTAGATACTTGCTGTAATAAGACTCCTTGAATCCTAGCGGATAACTTAAAAAAATGACACAGAAATAGTATGGTGTCTCAAATGGTACTACAGTAGCACCTCGTTAAGTCGAACCTCGATAAGTCAAAAACCTCCAAATCTCGAAAAAATGTCTTGTTCCCTTCCCTTCAAACCCGAAAACCTCTATTACTTGAAATTTTGTTCCTCTGTTAGTCGAAATAATCACCGAGTCCCTCCAAGCCATTTTGGTACATATTTTCACTCTATAACTCGAAAAATCTAATTTGACCTCTGTATCTCGAACATAGCAACGTTTTATTTTACAACCAGTACACTATTGTTTCTTAGAAAACATTTTAGGAGTATACGATAATTAATTTATGACTCACGAAACACGTGTTTGCGTTAAGTATCTGATGACGAAATTATCGATTCAGTAGCTCAGAAAACCGATACTAATGATTAAGATGACATAGAAGACGTGAATAGTACATGCGCTCCATGGGTTTCCATCAAAGAGGCAAGAACCGTATTGAATACCTTACGAAATTTTATAAAGCAAACCAGTATCTTTGAAAAAGAAGAATTTTCTGCTCTTTATAGATTATAAAATGCTAGAGAACAACCAAATTATCTAAAGCAAAAAAAATACTGACTTTTTTAATGCCATATTTTTTATTTTAAAATGATTTGAAATAATGTTGATTTATAATAAATAAAAACATGTTTGTGACCTCTGCAAGTTGAATTTTAATTTATTTTACCTCTGTAACTCAAAATTGATAAGAATAAACCTCAAACTCTTTATGTCGAATCAAAATCCGCCTAAGTCGAAATCCTCCATAAGTTGAAAACTCTATAACTCGAATTTTTTGGCGTCTCCCTTGATATTCGACTTATAGAGGTGCTACTGTATTATAATTCTCTTTTATGTTACAAAGTAACTACAATGTATAAAAAAGTGAGATGCTGCGCCAAAACCCGACGCATTCGTGACAAAAACACGTATCTTGAGAGAGCATGAGCGTACGTCATGTGAAAGGACTCTCGAGTAAGGCACATTCTCATACATTTTCAACTTTTACGCTGCATACATAAATTCACTGAAAACAACACACAAAATTCAGACAACTAAAAAAGCGACAAACGACATTGTTCATACATTTAAGTCGCTGTTTTCACCTACTAAGGGGCCCTTAACTATTTATTTTATTACGTAATGGTATCCATAGCAATTTAATCTGTACAAATGCAAGTTGTTTACTTATAAAGCAAAAGATTTAATCGCGCCAGCAAGTTTCAGTCTTATTTATTTACTAATAATGTGTTTTAAACTGTAGCGATGTTCTTGGAAATGAGCTTTTCATTAGGGATTATATCCAGTTGTTAAAGACTCGAGATTTTCTATTCGCGTCTGAAGATATTTTGCAGTTTGCAATAAGCAAGAAATGTTGTTACTTTATGAGATAATTATCATACTTATCATATATAGATCAATTCATTTTATTTATATTATTAATGTTAATCTACATTTAAAAAGTACTGAGTGTGAGTTTTTAATGAATACAAAGTATTTCAATTCAGGAAACAGTAGGCCACATACACATAATATTCCTTTAAACAATAGGCATTACTTATGTGCATTAATTAAAAACTGCATCAATTTGAAAAGGTTTTAAAATCTACGGTGGAAACTGGAAAGTTTATAAATTATTATGATTAAACGAATTATAGCTGATTTATGTTCACTCTATCAAATATCTAAATCACAGACACGCCCATAAGCCTTCAATAAAATATTCGGTGAAAGATCACTAGGCTTGCCCCCAGCGGTCATTAGAATTAGTCCCTGCGGCAAAATTCAATTCGTCCCATATCTTGGACCTTCAAACTTGCCTTTTTGATGTATTATTTAGGTGTTTGGAGATGTAACGAATGCCTCTTTAGACATGTTACAACTAATTATGCCCAAATTATAAATTTGGTTCTTAGATATCGATTATAGTCGAGACCTAATTTTCCAAAGTCAATTTTCAAATTAAAGTAAATTTATTTATTAGAGCTCCTTTTTATTACAAAATATCGAATTGTAACAATCATCAAATATTCGCAAAGGCCGGAAATATACATTTCGATATTATTAAAGAGTTATTAAATTCATAATCGCTTTATATTTGTAAAGACCTAATTAGACTGGAAACAGTTACCAGGAACACATAACGGATGAGGAGGTTTACTTCAGAGGCTTAGACGTGTAGTGTAGGATGCTGGAGGCAGACTTAATACCCTTTGAGAGCGGTGGGCGTATGTACCCTGCCTACATCGTTGCAGAACATCCTATGCATTTACCAAAGATTACCTCAATTTACACAACATTTTGAATGAAGTGGTTGTTTAATTGAAATAAAAAAAATAAAAATAGAAAAAAAGTTTCGTCTCTTGGAGGCGCCGGGTATCGATCCCGGTACCTCTCGCATGCTAAGCGAGCGCTCTACCATCTGAGCTACGCCCCCGGTTGGATTGGAGCTCGAATATTACGATCGGATTTAACAAAGAAGAATTGTATGCCGCGGGCTGGGTCGGCTAGACATCGCTACAAGGTCCTTTCTCTTGTTACTTCAAAGTTCAACTATGTTATCAGATAGGCTTATCTGTAATTTATTACACATAATATTGTTGAGATAAAATGAATGCCATGTCAATATACAAGCGGTGAATTATTAGAATGATTTATTTTCAGTCAGCAACAACACGTTTTGCATACAAGCGTAGGTACAAGCTTTTTATTACCTAATTCTATTAAAATTACACTTTATTCATGAAAGGATGCGGGTTCGAGTCCCGCCTCTTGATCGATTTTTTTCTATTCTTTATAAATTTATATACTTTATTCATTTAAAAATAAACTGATTCATTGTATGGTTAAAAACATTGATTAGGATAAGAAATTAACGGGATTGAAGTAATTGTTACTTTATTTAACAATAAACAAAACTCTGCTATTCCGAAGCCGGAATTAAAACAATATCTAACAAACACGAAGAGAATATCAAACAACATTAGCACATGAGGTAATTAAAAAGCGTTTTTGCAATAAGTGCAGTCGAGAAGACGAGCACACACGGCTGCATCTGCAGGGTATCTAGTGTTTGGTCGAGACCGCACTGCGCTCAAGGGCTTGCATTTACTTTAATTAAATACTTATTGTTTGTGATGTACTTGATGTTGAAAAGAAAATTTACAATAAAACGAGAGATTTAATGTTTTTGTACTTAAAAGTAAGTAATGTTATTTTTTGTAATTTATGTAAATCGCTTACGAAACTACGATTTCTTGTGAAGAAATTTCTAAAGCTTTGACAGTTTATTAAAAATAATGTTACTGTATGTTTTTTAAACAACATACACATAAAATATATGATAAAAATCATAAACTGGTTTATTACATAATCAGTTTTGAATCTATCTTCTTAACATTCAATTTTATAAAGTGCCAGAAGCACTCTGTAAATTTACAGACTGCTTTTGCTAGATATGTATTCAATATTTGAAAACTGTGAAGTGGCGTTGGATTAACTAAATACATTTTTAAAATAAAGAGAGATTTTAAAAACTTCGGTTAGTTGTCTACTAATTTTAAATTTAAATTTTATAGATACAATGGAAAACTCGTTGGTTTAGATATGACAAACTAGCTTCAGACCGTGGCTTACCTTGCGTTTTGCTTGAAGCTTTTATGTTATTCCTAATAATTCTAATCAATATGGTTTTAGTAGATTTTGCTACAAAAAATATTATGTTGAATTCACATCCATACTTTCTGATTTATAAAATAAGTATTTTAGTGACTGGTAGGTAGGCTTTTCACATTCGTTGAGTGGATAAAATGAGGGAACGCATTAGTGAAATGCTTTCTTGTGTGAAAGCTCGTCATTTTATCCTAATCCACGGGTATTATCCGGTGACGGAAAGTCTATAACTAGATTCGTATATTTGTTATTTACCAATGGATTTCAACGATAGTTGCTTAGATAATAAGTTTTAGGTACTACTCTAAAAACCGAACGCTTGCGTGTTCACATGACTTGATGGTTATTCAATAACTCGTTTTCTAGCATTTGCAATATAAGTTTAAAAATAAATATAATATAACCCGTTTTAAATCCATTGTAGAGACGTAGAGAGACATATTATATATTTAAGTATTAATCTACTTCATCATTTTTTTATGTATTTTAGATCATAAAAAATCTTTAAATATACTAAACTGTTAGAGATTTTCTGTTAGGTATTCAGTAGTAGGTAAAGACAAAGACACTTAGTTGAGGCTTTAATTAATTTACAATGTTTGGGACTTGGCAAGTGTACGAACATTAATGTTTAAAATGGCTATCCTCCATTGGCAAAGGTAATTTAAGTTAGGCTCCTCATAAAAAGTAAAAACTATTGGACAAGTTTTGTCTGACAGACCTTGAGCGGGCTGGCGTCGTGCCAGGCGCGGCGCGTGACGTTTGTACAGAGCGGCGCGGTGGCGGAAGCGGGTTTAATTTATTTCGATTTTTTTAAAATTAAATTTGACATAAAATCATGAATTAAACGGAAAGTAAAAAATGTTGTATTATGGAAGATGTTACCTTACATATGTAGGTACTTATAGAGGTATTTAGAAAATAAAAATGAGCATAGGTAAAGATAAACACACTAAAACAGCGATTCTTTATTCTTATATTTTTTCTCGTCTTTACGTTCCTTTAATATTTAAGAAGAACAAAATAAATGTCTCCAATTAAAATAAAACTCAGTATTGATCAAGTAGTCGCCTCGCTGCCTTCATGATCACAGTCTTATGGTTAGGCATAGACCCATTGTGCCTGAATGTCCCCGAATGCTGTAAAAGATTTTAATTCTCATTTTCGAATATTGTGCAATTTATCTTTGGATCCCGCCGGGTGATAGTTGTGCTTGGGAACCTTTGTCTGCATGTGATTTGGTAAATATAATGGATAAATATGCGATTTCATAGCGAATAAACTGATAGCGCTGTCTCTGTGAACTGCCTGTATTTCCATAAAACAAAATATTCTACATTCTCGATCGATGTGCAATGCTTATTATATGGCTTTAATTAAAATTTATAGTTTATTTTTGTTATTATAGATCTATGAACGAGTATTATAGTAGATGAAAAAATAATTATTGTTATAATGGAAATAAGGTAAAGTATACAAATATTTCGTATTATAAGATCAGCTTTTATTTTTTTTTACAGAATAGTATGTGTAATAATACTACACGAGCAGTGAATTAGCAATATCTCAGCAACAGACCGAAAGAGGCCTGTCCCTGACTACACACGTTTTGAAGTCGGCTTAAAGCTTAAATAAAATGAGAAATAAAGCCGCTGTAAGCCGATAAATCCTCAATGGATATTTTTGTATCATCTCTTTATTAAATAACATTACTTTATCACTTATAATCAAATATTTAGTATACAAAACTGCGTGGCATATAAAATTACAGTAGGTAAAGTGGTGAATAATCTAACAATAAGTAATAAGTACAAAGATTATTAATAAAGCATAGAAATGGAAGAAAATAAGTTTATTCAAACTCAAACTCAAACTCAAACATTCATTTATTCAATTAGACTACTATTTAGTAGCACTTTCGAATCGTCATTACATAGTATTTTAACATTTACCACCGATTCGGAAAGCAGTATCTATGGAGAAGAATCGGCAAGAAACTCCATAGTTGCTCTTTTAAATAATGTCAATAAATTTACATAATATGTAACTTATATCTACCTAACTACATAATATGCCAAAGAACTGTCCTGTGGTTTTTACGCGACAACCCTCCATGGGTCTTTATCGTCCATATATTCCTGAATACTGTAGTACGCTCTCTGAACTAGTACATTTTTTATGTAAGTTTTAAATTTAGTACTACTAAACTCTTTAATATTATGAGGAATTCTATTGTATAAGCGTATACCTTGACCCATAAATGAATTTTTAACTTTAGCTAATCGGAAAAATGGCATTTCAATTCTATTCTTGTTCCTTGTGCCATAATCGTGTCTATCTCCTACTCTTGTGTGTAAGTCAGAGCTTTTGTGTACATGCAAAATATTATTAAATATATACTGTGATGGTACAGTAAGGATACCAGTATTTTTAAAATGATCTCTTAGTGAGTCCCGAGCACGTAAATTATATATAGAGCGAATGGCTCTTTTCTGTAAGATAAATATAGTTTCTATATCTGCAGCCCTGCCCCACAGTAGAATTCCATAGGACATAATGCTATGAAAGTAGCTGAAATAAACCAATCTGGCCGTATCTTCATCGGTGAGATGCCTTATTTTTCGGACTGCATATGCAGCAGAACTGAGCTTACCTGCAGCGGTGTTGACATGGGCTCCCCACTGTAGTTTCTCGTCCAATGTTAACCCTAGAAATACAGTAGACTCAGTAGGATGCAATACCTCCCCGTTCAAGGTAATATCTCTGTTCAACTTTTTTACATTAGGAAGTAAAAATTCAACACAAGTGGTTTTTTTGGCATTTAATAATAAATTATTGGCAGTAAACCATTCAGATATGTGTAAAAGAGCACTGTTCACTTCGTCAACATTTGGGTCATGCCTATCCACATTAAAAATTAATGAGGTATCATCTGCAAACAGAACTATTTCACACCTATCCTGCAAATAATAGGGAAGATCATTGATATATACCAAGAACAAGAAGGGACCTAAAATTGACCCCTGTGGAACACCAATGTTAATTGACGCACCGCTAGAACGTTCTCCATTAACAACTACAGTCTGTATCCTATCATGCAGGTATGACGCTATGAGGTTCTGGGCTTTTCCTTTAATTCCATAGTGATTAAGTTTACGTAACAAAGTACAATGTTCAACGCAGTCAAATGCCTTGGAGAGGTCACAAAATATCCCTAGAGCATTTTTTGAGTTTTCCCATGCCTTATATATATGTGTTAGAAGTGCAACTCCAGCATCTGTGGTTGAGCGCCCCTTTGTGAAACCAAACTGTTTGGTGTGCAGTAAATTATTATTTGCAAAATGACTACTCAATTGGTTTAATATTAACTTCTCGAATACCTTACTTAATGTTGGTAAAATAGAGATAGGTCTATAATTGTTACAGTCTTCTTGATCGCCCTTCTTAAATAAAGGTATAACTTTACTAAGCTTTAGTAAATTAGGAAATGTACCATAGTCACAACACTTATTAAATATGGAAGCTAAATTTTTCGCAATATTTTCTATTATATTATTAACTAAATTTACGGACATTCCCCAAAGATCACAAGTATTTTTAAGATTAAGCGTCTTAAAGGCAGTAACAATATCATTAGCAGTTACGTGTCGTAATTCAAATAATGTACTGCACTCCGCAACATGGTCCCTCAAAAAGGTCTCTGCGAGTGCTGAAGACGAATTTAAACTATTAGTAATAGTAGCAGGGACACTACTGAAGAATTCTTCGAAAGCAAGCGCAACATCAGCACTTTTGTCAATAACCCTGTCATTATTTACAAGTTTTATGGTATTACTTGATTTGCTTTTACCCATTTCACCATTAATAATTGACCAAACTGTTTTAACTTTATTATCAGAGTCGCGTATTTTTTCTTTGATATACAAACGCTTTGCAGTGAAACAAACTTTTTTAAAAATTTTTGAGTAATTTCTAACATAACTAAGAAAAGATGGGTCTTTATTATATTGCTTCATACCATATAATTCATAAAGAATGTTCCTGCACCTATGTATACTAGCTGTCGCCCATTTACTAAATGGTAAATCCTTGGTAATATTTAAAGATTTAACTTTAAATATTTTTTCAAATTCTTTATGTACTAAATTAAAAAGATTTTTAAACATTTCACAAGGACTATTAGGATAGGATTGATCATTTAGTAGGGGCAGGTTTTTATTAATATTATTCCTAAATTTATTAATGCCTTTTTTAGTTATAGGCCTAACATTAATCCTTTTAAATGTAGGTATGCAATCCCATTCAAAAACTACTTTCTGGCCACAGTGATCCGAAGTCAATGTATTGAGAATATTTTTCTCTAAACAGATGCAGTCACAGTATATATTATCAATACAAGTTGCAGAAGTAGGTGTAATTCGTGTGGGTTCGTTAAAAAGTTTATATAGATTAAATGACTGAAACAAATTAACAATTCGTGTAGCCGTTTGTGTTTGTAAAAGTAAATCAATATTAAAATCACCACATACTATAACTTTTTTTTTACTCCTGCTTAGACGCTTTAATATTTCTTCCATGACTGTCTCAAACATATTATAGTCACTGGAAGGGGGTCTATAAACGCAAACAATAATATAACGCTCCAGCTCCACACAGGACAGTTCAATGGTCCGTTCTACAGAAAGACTAACAATGTCAGTTCGTTCTTTACATTTTACACTATCATGTACAAAAATAACAGAACCTCCGTGAATAGCCTGTGTCCTAAAGTATATACTTTTTAATTTGTAATTTTCAATATTTACTAACGACTGACATTGTTTAAGCCAATGTTCTGTTACACAAAATATTTTAATATTGTTATCATTCAGAAACAATTCTATTTCTAACAATTTGCTAGCCAAGCCTTGAATATTTTGATGCACAATGGAAAAAGACTGCTTAGCTGTTGTCTTATATACTAGTTTAAATCTAGCTTAGGGCTAGATTGTCTGTCTACACTTAATCTAGGTTGATGTATAAAATTACTACTACATAAAATTATAGTAGATCGATGGTCTGATACCGAACATGTACCAGACTGGTTAATATTATATGCTATTAACATAGCAAGTTCACGCTTATATCTATATGGCAGATACACTGTAAACTTTGTCAAAGTAAAAGATTTAATACATGAGTTAATGTCAAAGTAAATAAATGCATCACGATGATGATTTGTTAGGTTATACAATTTTAAATTCATATTATGAATTAATCTATTTTGTTCTTGTGTCAAACCAGGTAGGTATGGCAAGGTACACAACATAAATTTACATTTAGTCTTACTACTAATATCTAACATTTTTTTTAATCCTACATCAATATCCTTATTATTTATATTTAAACTATCCCCATATAATATAATTACAATATTATTCTTATTAAAGCTGAAATGATCCAGTGATTTGATTATATATTTAAATGAACTGTTATAGTCCATTGAATGAGTCCCTCCAAGGGGGGTCTAGAGTGCGTGAGTTAGTAACGTAAGATGTTTCTTCGGAAACATGTCAAGAGTCCCTAGGTAATAAACATACTAAAACCCCGGGCCACTAGGAGGAGCCCCGGAGTGGGGGGAGGGGGGAAATGGGTCCATTTTTTCATTTTTCGCTTAAATCTCAAAAACGGTACATGTTAGAGAAAAACTTTCAAGGAAAAGTTGAAAGGCCATAAAATTATCTACAAGTTGTACCTGAATCATTTTTTCCTATATCCTGCCGTTTCTGAGTTATACGCAGTAAAACATGATTTTGGCTCAAACAATTTCCACATCAATCGATCAAAAAATATTTCTCTCTTCCAAAAAACTAAAATGTGCAACTTGTGACCGGTACTGATAGATTGCTCTTAATTAGGTCTATAATTGGTAAAATAAACACATTCCTCCATGGAAGCCTTTAGGAGGAATCGATTGTCAAAATATTATATTATGGTAGTTTGAGTTACTGAACTTGATCTTTTTATTTTTTTCTTCCAAAAAACTCAAAAGTGCAACTTGTGACCGGTACAGATAGATTGCTCATAATTGGGTCTATCATTGATAAAAATACCAGATTCCACCACGAAGGCGTTTACGGGGAATTGAATTTTATTAGGGTAGTTACGATACTTGAACTTTTTATTTTTTTTCTCCAAAAAAACTCAAAAGTGCAACTTGTGACCGGTACAAATAGATTGCTCATAATTAGGTCTATCATTGATGAAAATACCAGATTCCACCATGGAGGCGTTTACGGAAAATTGAATTTTATTAGGGTAGTTAGTTAAAAAGTTCATGCATCGTAACTACTATAATAAAATTCAATACCTCCTAAACGCCTCCATAGTGGAATCTGGTTTTTTTATCAATGATAGACCTAATTATGAGCAATCTATCGGTACCAGTCACAAGTTGCACTTTTGAGTTTTTTTGGAAGAAAAAAAATAAAAAGTTCAAGTATCGTATCTACCCTAATAAAATTCAATTCCCCGTAAACGCCTCCGTGGTGGAATCTAGTATTTTTATCAATTATAGACCTTATTATGAGCAATCTATCTGTACCGGTCACAAGTTGCACTTTTGAGTTTTTTGGAAGAAAAAAATAAAAAGATCAAGTTCAGTAACTCAAACTACCCTAATATAATATTTTGACAATCGATTCCTCCTAAAGGCTTCCATGGAGGAATGTGTTTATTTTACCAATTATAGACCTAATTAAGAGCAATCTATCAGTACCGGTCACAAGTTGCACTTTTGAGGTTTTTGGAAGAAAAAAATAAAAAGATAAAGTTCAGTAACTCAAACTACCCTAATATAGTATTTTGACAATCGATTACTCCTAAAGGCTTCCATGGAGGAATGTGTTTATTTTACCAATTATAGACCTAATTAAGAGCAATCTATCAGTATCGGTCACAAGTTGCACTTTTGAGTTTTTTTGGAGAAAAAAAATAAAAAGTTCAAGTATCGTAACTACCCTAATAAAATTCAATTCCCCGTAAACGCCTTCGTGGTGGAATCTGGTATTTTTATCAATGACAGACCCAATTATGAGCAATCTATCTGTACCGGTCACAAGTTGCACTTTTGAGTTTTTTGGAAGAAAAAAATAAAAAGATCAAGTTCAGTAACTCAAACTACCATAATATAATATTTTGACAATCGATTCCTCCTAAAGGCTTCCATGGAGGAATGTGTTTATTTTACCAATTATAGACCTAATTAAGAGCAATCTATCAGTACCGGTCACAAGTTGCACATTTTAGTTTTTTGGAAGAGAGAAATATTTTTTGATCGATTGATGTGGAAATTGTTTGAGCCAAAATCATGTTTTACTGCGTATAACTCAGAAACGGCAGGATATAGGAAAAAATGATTCAGGTACAACTTGTAGATAATTTTATGGCCTTTCAACTTTTCCTTGAAAGTTTTTCTCTAACATGTACCGTTTTTGAGATTTAAGCGAAAAATGAAAAAATGGACCCATTTCCCCCTCCCCCCACTCCGGGGCTCCTCCTAGTGGCCCGGGGTTTTAGTATGTTTATTACCTAGGGACTCTTGACATGTTTCCGAAGAAACATCTTACGTTACTAACTCACGCACTCTAGAACTTTTTATTCAATGGACTATTAGGCGTACAAACATTAGTAACTTTAAGCCCTAAGTTGTTGAGCATAGCGCCAAATCCCTGACCAATATTATCTGACAACACAATTATTTCCTGCTTTGAAAGGTATTTAGTATTACTGGTTGGAATTGTGGTAGTGGGTTTAACACTATGTATGTCTGTGTAGTCAGGCTTATGGGGCGACGGTTGCTCATTGTCATTGTTTGAACACTGACATACATATTTATTGGTCAGCGACTCAAAACGATCCATATTCTCATTGCTCAACTTAATAAGATAATCTGCCTCTTGTATATGCTCATTAATTTGCATTTGGGCAGAAGAGTATTTCTGGTTCACATCAGTTAACATTTGACTTAAGGAGTCTATCTTCTCCTTAAGTTCAGTTGTTTCTACATCATATAAGATTTTATAGTATTCTAGATCCCTATGATATTTATCTAACTCCTGAACAAGGTTTATGTTGTCTTTCTTTAGTTGAACTATCTTTTTTAAAGAACTCTTTCTAACAATAGATTGCGTACGCTTGATGAATTTACTTATTCTAAGATATTTTTTTAACTTCTTATGCGAAGAGAAATTGATTTTTTTAAAGTTTATAGAGCCACTTAACTGTCCACATTCAATTAATTCATCATGAAGACTACTTGGTGTGTTGCATTGCCGCTTGGGATTGTCCTCTTGCGCTTCCATTAAGCTACATTCCAACTCAGCGATACGGCTAAGTGCTTTCTCATGGTCACTAGAGCACTGCTGGAAGCTGTCCACAACGTCTTGTAGGGCTTTGCACTTGTCTTCACTATAAATGTATTTCATGTGTAGTTCAGCCAGCTCGGCCTTAAGAAGAGAGTTCTTTTTTATAATTCCTTGAATCTCTAATTCACTTTCATCCCGCTCTTGTATGAGTTTTTCACATAAAGATTGTGAAGCTTTTAAATCATGGAGTGTAGCTTTTAATTTATTCTCCATGTCCTTAGCTACTGCCTTGCGGGTCAGCATGTTGTACTTTTAAGTTGCTGAAACAGATGAAAGGAAATGTATGAGATAATTATTCCTGAATACTATTATGATAGAACTGAATGTTGATATTAAGTGATTAACGGTATGATGTAGTAAAGAGTAAAGAATAATATTGTCTGGGGCGATAAGTTTTTGTCTTCTAAATTGCTTCCAACTTGTCAAGCAAAGTGAGACGGTAACTTTTATGCCAATGTATTTATTGTGACGTAGCTCATTAAATATGAGCGGTGTTAGTATTACAAATGAATGTAGGTGTCGTTATAATTAAATATGAAATTTTAAAACTAGTACTCCCCTGGTTTATTGGAGAAGATGTTTGAATTCGGATAACCGTTGACACGTTGACCTCCGCGTTATACAAAACGTTGCGTAGATCACATAGAAGGTGTGTTTCACAATTATTTTCACTTTTATATCAATAAAATAGTTAATAATTACTAATATTTACTATTTTTGCACTAATTAATTAATTTTAATGTAATTTTAAAATTTAAAAAAAAAAAAAAAAAAAATTCGGCAGTAAAAATATTTATTTAGAAGCTAGAGTTCGACAACCACTAGAAAAATAATTTGCGAAGAGTATTGATGTGTTGCAATGTCTGGGTGTTCATTTATGACATGTGAATGCTGCGGTGTGTTTATCAAGTATCTAGTTTCGTTTGCGATTGAAGTCGGGAGACAAATAGCGGTAATTTACAATTGGCTGTGATGCGCATCCGTTGGTGCAAAGTGCGGATGTTCAGATCGGATGTCGAGTGCGTTGCACTGCTGCTTAGAATCAATACTGAAATGTATTGAAACTTGCAGTGTGGGTGTAAAAATAATTGCATTCTTAAACAAATATTTAAATAAATATTCGAGTAAAAATTATATATAATTATTCATATGTATTAAATATCAAGCCACGTTAAAGTGATGTTTAACTCGTCAACAAAACTATGCAGATGATATCAACCTATTAGCTCTCCATCTATTTTGATCTTCATTTAACCCTCCTCCCAGACACCAAGTTTATCAAAGAGCTGTTTGACTGTTGAACTCGAATCGAGCCGTGGAACTTGAGATGCAAAAACTTTAATTGGAGCTACAATATTTGAGGGCGCGGCTCGCGAACTATTTGAGCTCGGGTTCAACAAGTATCTCTAGTACGTAGCTATATTGTATAGTACAGGTTGAATAGGGGGCAGTGTACTGGCTGTGAAAAATAATATCTAGATGACGAGCTTATATTATACAGGTATTACTGTAACGTCTGTCAAGCATGGAAATAAGGACTGTTTTACGAATTTGAGATATTTTCGATAAAATCGTGAGCCACATTTTTGACAAAAATGAAACTTGAATATCATAAAATTAATCTATTTCTAATCTGATTATTACACAGGTCGATAAGAAAGAATTACATGCTTCACAGCGTAGGCCTACTTGCATTTCATGAATACCAAGATAACTTGACTGTCTAAGAGGTCGTATATTTTCTTCCGCACAGGTTCTGTGGTTGATTGGCACGTTATCAACAAGGCTAAATAAATTATCGACACAACGAGTGGCTTGAGGCCCGGTAAAGTGGATTAAGGACCTCACCGAGGGCCCTTGTCACGGTCGGGGTCTCGCGTGCGTGCCCTTTCTGTCTTTTGTTCTGGGATAATTGATGGATCCGTGATATCTACTCGATTATCCTTTATTATTTATAAAAGTGTATTTATAGGTTACAGGGGTTAGCTTTGAGTGTTTGAGATTAGCATTTGGCGACGTGTAGTGTAGGAGAACGTTCTGCCGTGCCCATCTGATTAGCTTTTGAGATTGATTTGTGATACATAATAATATATTTATTTATTTATTGAGACTGCACATTTTATTAAATTGTCAGGTAAAGTATTGTAGGTCACGTGAAATATTCCATGGAAAGATGCCGAAAAGTAACGCATTCGAACTATAACAAAACATTTTTCTAAAGTAAGTTTTCATTCTGTCACCATGATTAGTACTAAAATGGATGGATAACTAAAATATTGAACCGTCGCTTCTACAAAGTTATTCGAGGCTTCCTCTCGGCATTCCTGCCACGTGCGACCATTGATTGCCTCGCACAGGTCGGGGGAGGGGGGAGGCTGATGATCTTATGTGTATGTACCTAGTGCCTACTTCATAAACAAGCCACTGAAATTGTATGGAACTCCTTGATTGGAATACGCCATTAAGATAGTTGACTCTAGTAATACATTAGAAGTCTTGTCGGTACCCAGGTACTCATGTTTTATGCAATTGTTTTACTATAACGAAATTACGTTCGTGAAGGGGTCTTCAGAACGATTGCACATATGTATTTGAAAATTCATCAACCTCTTATTATAGATCAGCCTCTTATAATGCATTAAGAGGTGTGTAGGGTGTGTATTCTACATAATGTATCGGTAAAGTATTGTTAATGTTAGGTTAAAAATATTAATTAATGCAATAATTAAGGAATTAATTGATTTTCAGATCGTGCATTGATTTGAATACCGTATTTAAATGAATTAAATTTAAAATTAATGGTTACATTGTAAAATCATTAATTTCAATTATGTTCTGAGCAAATTTGTAGTTTTAAAATTGAAAAACGTTCACAGTAGGTAATGAAATATTACATATTATAAAATATTTAATTAAACGCGACGCAATCAAGTAATTACTCGTGTGAAATGCAATCAAGTATTTTGACCACAGAGTGCACTATAAAATATGTTTATGTCGCGGTTGTGGTGTACACCATAAGGTTTTACATATTTATAAAATTAGTTTTTTTTTTTATAAGACTGACGAAAGAGCCTATAGTTTTGCAATGTTTCAGCTACCTATAGATAAATCAAGTTTGACAATACGAACAACTACAATACGCAAATATAGTCGATGCTGTGCAAAATATATCTACATAACTGTTGAGTGCAAATTCAAAAACAGTTGATTTCAAGTTTGTAAATAAATAAACGGTAAATAATTGCAATATGTTTAAAACGAAAACAAATTAAATAATTAGTTTCATAATGTAAAAGGCATAAATTAATAAGTATTCCATGATTGTATGTCCTTAATTAACATTAGTTTGCAATGTTACAAGTGTAACAACAAATGAATAGCTGTATGTTTACCAATTTGTAATTTCTAATTTAGGTACATACAAATGTTTCATTATCCGATAAATCAAACAATGTGACATCGGGGATCGTAATATAATCGTAGGTTTATTATTTGCGACGTTTTACATTAAAATTTCGCTCATACAGACGCAATTTTGCGATTTCAGTGCGTTTCCACTTGTTTACAAAGGAAATAAGCCGAATGTGCTCGATAAATTGTCAAAAGAAATTACCTTTTCCACCCGTTTTACTTATCATTTTATTCCGCGTAGGCGTGCCGTAGTTCGCATTGTTTATGTATAGAGAATGGGGCTTGTTTCTGTTAGAAGTCGGATCCTTAGACTTTTAGGGCTATCTGGGAGAATGCGTGCGGCACTAGAGTTTGGGAAATTTTTGTTTATAAATTTAGAGTAGTAGGTACTAAGATACTTCTATACTTGTTATCTCTAAGTAAAAGAGCAATATAAATTTTCATGTCGATATTTAATTTCGAATTTATAAATCTGCCGGGATTCACATAGAAATTACAATACCTTATCCCAGTAAATCTCAGCTCGTAATCGACAACTTATCGCCATCCCTATTCCCTATGCGTTATTGAGCACGTGACTGCTTGTTTCTATAGCTAGTGTACCTATAGGCTATAAGTAGTGTCTACAGGTAATCTACATTGTGATATAGGTATCTTACCGATATAACTGCACTGCACTGATGCTTATAATAGCAGTTATATCTAATATAATATGTTATACCTATTTATGCGCTTATGAAATTAGTTTCTCTATATTTGTTATAAATAAATTAAATAGCAACTGTTATATACTTCAAGTTTTGTGTCGATATTGAATAGTGGGCTTTTGCAAATAGGCAGAATAAACATAATTTTGGCCATTTTGCGTTTGAAGCATTCGCGTTTAGATCAAATATCCGGTAGGTATGAAATTGGCCTAAACGCAAATACAAACCATTTAGAAACTTCATTAATTTGCTAACCGCTAGACCTGATAGAATTATTTCCATCAATCATTTCTTTTATTAGATTCTTACACGAGACTTGAATATTTACATCCAGCTATTAAATATCCAATATCAAAGTCAACAACATCTTGATATAATTGTTTAATTAAATTGAAGTAATATAATGTCAATATTGAGGCGCCCTTTCTCTAGAAGTATGTCTGTCTGCAGATTTTGCCGTGGATTAATTTAAACCTTTCTTGGAAGTGAATATAAGATTGAAACCGAAATCATTATTGGATTTTCATTGGTTTATTTAAAGCTGAATATTATGATATTTATTTCTCCAATAGCTAATGCCATTTTTATTAAAGTCGTAATAAATGATGATAGAAAAAAACTATTCAGTAAAACATCGAGATCACCGTAGCGGTTATACATATACCATTAATGTGTGCAAAGATAAACGATGGACCCAAAGCTTCAACGATAAATGATGGACTGGGGTTTTGGAAGGAAAATTCCCTCCCCTTATACAAGTTTACAATTATTATGTTTCACATCGCAAATGCGAGGTGCAGTGACCGCGGGCTAAACATCGAAACTGTTGTTTGTCCTGGCCACGTTACGAGCCTTTGAGTCTGACCCACAAAGGGACACGACCATTCCACACATTTTCGTCGCAAAATAAAATGCTTTTACAGTTTCGTCCAGGGTAATAACTAACTCGCCTCGTTTAACTGCCCAACGACCATCTAAATTACAAAAAGCGTGCTTCATTATATTTGCTTTTGAAATGCGCTCGTTTTTCAATGGCCAGGCCAATTAAGATATTATTCGTTGATATATTTTAACGCGAAATGTCAAGTTCCCTTAAGAACTATCGAGTCTTGCAGGCCGATACGCTCTCGAGGGGATATCGCAGCAACCCGTCGATGGCTCGCGTCTCATTAGCTTTCCCAATAAAATAATTGAGAGATTTTCCCGTAGAGATGAGATAAAGTGGGGTGCGGGGGCGGGGGATGCCCGGGAAACCTCCAGTGATCGGCCGCCCGCCCTAGCGCTCGCACGCAGCCGCCCGGCGTGGTACTAGGATAACATAACCTCTATGTGATGTGTCATATCGAGTGCTGTGTGCTCGACTCTTTGGGGATTGTGTTCATCGGTGGACATTGAATGGTTTGACCAGTTAGAGCGTTGTTTAATTAATGGATAACTTACCCGATACCGCCCTAACTTATAAATAAAATCGTAGATTACTAAACGTTTGTTCAAATATAGAGCAATTAAGCCTTTTTTCGTTAATAGTAGATCGAGCTTAAAGAATTTTAAATACATTAGATAGTTACTCGTTGATAGAAATTTTAAATATACCTAAGCAAAATATTTTCAGTGATATTTATCTTCAATTTTCCTGTAGCATGATGCAAAGCTTAAATAGAGATCATAACCACGCATAGTACATTGCCAATTTTGCCAAGTATAAGATCAATGTCCGCAAAACTGGATGACGCGTAAGAAATCGTTTCTAGAAGAGGTGACACGTCACGGCCGCGTTCCCATCGGTTGCACGCCGGGTCACGTCCCCCGTACCGTCCCAAGCCCCAAACCAAAGAGCGATGCGTCGCATTTGTCCCGCGTCGCAATCAACGGCATCTTTTATCTTCATTGCGCGACTTTTATTTAATAAAACGAAGCTTTTAACCTGAAAAATGTTTGTAAATTAAGAGATGTCTCGGATGTAACCTCTTTGTTGCTCTATAGGCGTTTTATTTGAACTATTTTCTTAAAAAGCGTGTTTTGTTTTATCTTTTTATTGATAAATTAATCATTAGCCATTGCGCAAACTATTAGTTATATATTCAATGCTATTAATACATAATACGATGTATAGTTAATTATTCCTTCAGGCCATGCAATATCCGTGTATTAATTTATGTACATATCTATATATATATATATATATATATATATATATATATATATATATATATATATATATATATATATATATATATATATATATATATATAATATCCTATTCAGAACACGTACTATAAATTCTATTCATTCAAGTCAGAATAGTCGAATTTGACGAATAAACAGAAAAGCAGCAAATATATTTTGATCTGGTTACCACGTGAGCAATGCGGGCTCTATAAACTCCTATAATAATAGACTAATGACTATGTATAGGCATTGAAATGCAACAAAACCTCCATGAGTATATGTTTGTCCCTTTACAAATTATTGTGTACTGTTTCATTATATCAAATAATATTGCACTATTCTTATTGAAACAATATATGTAATGGAGTTATGTTTACCAAGCTTTGCAATCAATTTCGTAATGGATTCGTTGTTAATCTTCCAAATATCTACTAGATATTAAATTAAATTGGTTTCATGCTGTGAGGATGGTTAAGAAAACTGATTTTTTGAATATCTGTTCAGGATAATGCATCTAGTGTCTAAGTATCGCACGATTTAAAGTCTGTATTATAACGAACAAAGGTTCTATTGTGAATTTAAATATCTACGTACCGGGAAGAATTAAGAAATATAAAACGCTTTTCTTTTATATTAGAGATAGAATTTTTACCAAGCAAAACATATTCATACTTCTACCTTCGAGGCGACGTGACTTACACGCATGCGTTAATATCGTATCCATAAAAGTTATTCAAGAAAGTTCATTTCGTATAAAAGTATAACCTCGTAGCCTATTTATTCTCAAAACAAGGCCCATAACCACACATAATACGGGAAAACGCGAATAATGCCCGTATCCGCTATTTGCATCAGAAAGGGCTCGGGCCGCAATACGCTCCGTGTTTATGCCGCCATCTACATTTGTATTATTCGCATTATGCAGTCTTGTTCTTGTTATTGAATTGAAGAGCTGTGGTGATTACGATCAGCCATCTCGTCATCGTATAGGCGACCGAATTGTGTGCCTGCCTGCCTGCTGCTTACGCCACACGACCTTCTTATCTGTAGTGCCTATCGGATTCATAACAAGTCTGTAGGTTAGGTTAGATCGTTTCGGTAATTGGATTTTTTGTACTGGTACTATTTTAATCTCTTGCAATAGAGTATTTAATATATTGATAACTAGCGACCCGCCCCGGCTTCGCACGGATGCAATGCTGATACTAAATACACTACAGAAAAACTGTGAACGTTGTATATAAAAACATAGCGGCCCGCTCCGGCTTCGCACGGGTATAAAATAGATAGCCGGGCGGCCGGCCGGTACCGCCGCAAACGTTACGTCCCGCAATTTTTAAATCTGTAATATCTTCGAAAATATTCACTTAAATCATACGGTGTAAAGGGCCATATAGATCTATATTAAATGAACAATGTATTCAAGGTATTTAATTGGTTAAGGATTAATGCTGTATTGGTTAAAATCGCATCGAAAATTAGCCATTATTTGTCGTAAAAAGTAAATGACAAAAAAAAGTTATTGTGGGTTATCCATAAGAGATAGACATATACCATCGCGGACTTTTCTGTAGACCTTTTCAATGTGTATAATACTTAGTACATTATTTTGATAAAACTCGTAGGGTTCAGCCTGCGTTTGCAATGTAAGCGGAAAAAATGTAATTTTTTACGACATCACATTAGAAACCTCAAAAATAACAGTACTTCTCCACTATTTAATGGATGTTATTATACATATAAACCTTCCTCTTGAATCACTCTATCTATTAAAAAAAACCGCATCAAAATCCGTTGCGTAGTTTCAAAGATTTAAGCGTACAAAGGGACATAGGGACATAGGGACAGGGAAATCGACTTTGTTTTATACTATGTAGTGATGTTACTTAAATTGTTAATACAACAGAATAAATGAATGAATATCACAAAATAACTATAAATATTTGGCAAATAGGGACTATAATAATAATTTACAAATGCGCACTTTTGTTTTGGGAAGTATCAGGTAACAGAGGGGAGGTTAACTTTCTTGTTAAAGGAAAAATACAATATAAATGTAAACCACACGTTAAACCGAAATACGAAGACGGAAGTTTAGATCTCAATTGTGATATACACTTTACTAAGCAGTCAACTGACTGACAAAAATTTAAAGCGTTCCTTTGAAGTTCAAATCCTTAAAAGCTAGAGCTGGAAAATAGTATTAACTAAAGCAAGCCAAAATAAAAAGAAGATAAAGTCAAAAGTTTTCTAATAAAGATTATTTTTTATTTACTCCCAAAATAACGTATTCATACAATATACAAAAATTCGTTTTTTGTATTATACGTTTATTGAGTCAAGAACATTTCGTCTTTATTACGCTCGAACATCTACTGATGTACCTATCCTTTGATATCGCAAAATATACAAAATTACTTCAACGTAACCCCAAGTATGTCGGAGCGAAATATGTGACAAAGTATTTTAGCATAGATAATATTATCGTTACCTTATAAAGATTTTCGACAATATTTTATTACTGTAGGTATAGATCACAGGTATAGATATTAAAACAGAAATATTCAAGTGATCTATAGAATTTTGTTGACTGTAAACTCGAGTAATTAATAAAAAAAATTCTGGATGAGCCTGTAAGTCTATAGATACAGGAGTATAATAAACAAAAACTGTCTTCATTATTCCGTCATTAGTCCTCATATTACCTATCTATCTAGAATTTTCGGTAAAAGTGTTGCAAATTGTTAAATATAATTTTGATATTAATAAATGTCTAACAAAAGCATTATCTTGTACATGTTTTCCGACGCGCCGTCCTCGATTGAACCCTCGTTGCGGAAGATTAACGAACGCTTAGTTTGATGATGATGCGTTTTTAAGTTTACACGGATCGCTACAGGATCGTGTAAAATGTGTATTATGGAGTGAATCTGTATTATTTATATCATAAAATAATAATCGGGTAGGTTATAAGGTGTATATACCTAAGACTTATAATGATTTATTAATCATAAAATAAACAGTGAAAGAACAGTTCTACTCATGCTAATATCAATTAAAAGAGTATTTCAAAATCTTAAAATATACGTAGAATAAGTGATAATTGAATAGGTAATTGGTAAAGTAGGAAGGGAAAATGTAAAACGATTTTTATTCTTTTGATCAAAGATATAGGTTTGGAATTTAAAAAAGGAGACAGACAGAATAGAACTAATTAATGTTAATTGAACTGTGAAATAACCTTTGCTTTAGATGTACCCTCAACTCGAACCAAACTAACTCCGCATAACTTAGTTCAGTTTGATCACCTGATCATCGCACTATTGGCCTAAATAAAGTGCTAATTACTCAAACTGTTATGTATTATAATAATTCTAAAATATGTATTTTTGTTCGTGGAGCTTATTCCGATTTAAATTTTTTCCTTCGATACAATAGATGCTTGGTTACAACCTAGTCTAGTGTACTATGTAGTTTGTGACTGTGCATTACAAGCTGCCGCTTTTCCGCCAACGCTAGAAAGACGCTCAAAGATAACGCGTGACGTCGCATCAATCATCTCGACTAGTGCGTCATTGTCAGCGCAAGTGACGCCGCGCCACATAACAATATCTGCGCTAATTATAGCGCCTGTCAGTCAATATCTACCGACGAACATATTTCATAAATTTAACGCTACCCCCCATTGTTTGTGTTACGTTAAATATATGAATTGTATTGCTTATAAATGCGAGTGGCATTAATTGTTGAAGTAATATACATGTCGACTGATTGAAGCTGTGGTCAGTCTGATGTGGTTGATATTATTGTATAATGTATATTGAATATAATATAACTTTATATGTATGATTGATCATTTCCTTGTACATATAGTACTTCTAATGGTTAAATAATAGCCTATTAATTTTAAACATACAAGATAAAAGAAATCGTTCCACCGACTACAAAATCCTCACTAAGTAGGTTCTACTCTTCTATACAATATTTTATTGTGCTCACAAAATTCTGAGAACATGATATAAACAACTTAATCGCTAAACCACTCACTGAAGATTTTATAAAAGCAAACAGACGCTGCACGGTGAACGATGTTTTCAGGCACGCGCTTATAATTGAAAATTATTACATGTTTTTACATAAAATGTCGCTTATTTCGCGTTTATGAAACGTTTTAGCTCACACTTTATGCTCCCATTCAAGTAGGCAGTCATTAGAAAATAGAGCTTTCTTCTGAGAGCCGTCTAAATTACGACCTTCGCAGTACCTTCGAGTTTACCGCTAAGTAGTTCAGATGAATGAGCTTTTGTATAGAGCCTACTTGCGATATAGTGGATTATACTCATATTTATAACATTTGAAAGTAAAAACAATATTCAAAAACGACTATTTTAAACTATTTTATTACTTTATACGAGCCTACAACGTGTTACATATTCGAATTTGAGCTTTTAATGTGATTTTACTGTGACATAAAGAAACCAATATTTTAAACTTCTCTCTCATGTTTAACAGATAATTTCCATGGTAGGTATATATTTAATGATAAAAACACGTCAAACATATGTTCAATAAGGACTTATATCAGCGGCTTAAAATATTGGAAAACTTCCCCGAATTCGATTTGAGCTGTCAATTGTAAAGCCATCTCTCCGTGATTCGGCTGCGGAACTTTGCTCAACTCCGCCCGGTGTCGTCGCGGAGGCGTTAAGCTGTGCACACACGGACATTAATTATTTATAAAATACAAAAATTGTATTTTACTAATACCTTAATTGTTTTAAACATATAACGTTAACCTTCTTCGTAAAATCTTTAATTGCTTGTGGAAAATCAGTGATAAATTACGAATAAAAACGAATTTATTTAAAACGACTTTCCACTCTACACACTGCTTGCTTCTCATCTTATATTTTTATAGATGTGAATATTCATAATTGAATGAAAGACAAAGGAGATTGCCCAAGTGACTATGGCACTTGGTATCGCAATCAAACTTATTGTGTCAAGATGAAATATAGCTCAATTTAAAGCTTGATGTTAGTACTTTTAGAAACGATTAAAGTTTTTATGTAAATAAGCCGCAGTTCACGACAATAAAAATAAAACAATAGTTTTATTCAACGCTTCAAAAAAATACTTTATCGAGTTTAAACTGACGATGAACGTTAAGTTTTACATTTATTACATAGGTAATATTTTAATTTACAAGACAAATGTGAAAAGTAAATCGTAATAAACATTATTTCAAAATAAATAACGTCGAACAATGCGTCGAACACATTCATTCAACTATGACATATGACGCAGGACGCTTGCAAGATATATGTGTCAAAACAAAAACTTTTACTTTTATTTCTATTTATTCGGTATAATTACGACTTAATAGTGATAAATATGATCATTATAAATACAAATAGGAATTAACAATATCACGAACACGTGACACAACTAGTATTTTACCGATTCCATACGTGGTCATACATGTTTCAAAAGAATAACTTTTACTATTATTACAATTTATCCGGTATAATTAAGACTTAATATTGATACATATGATCATTATAAATACAAATAGGAATTAACAATATCATGAATACGTGGCACAACTAAAATTTTACCGATACCACCCGTGGTCATTCTCCTTTATCGTGAATGTAAAAGAAAAAACAAAAACTTTACGTATAACAGACAGTCAAATTTCAGCAAAAGCAATTAATCACAGCTCGTTTCTAGGTACATAAAACTGCAAAATAAGAATTTCGTCAAGGCTCAAATACGCATTAAAGTAGATCCGTTCGTCCTTGGGTGTGTACGCGGCCTAAGCAAACTGCTTGCTCGTCGTCAAAAACTTTGGAAGCTGTTCATCTGCTCCGAGCCTACCGTTGACGTCGGCGCGGCCAGGCGGACGTAATTGAGAAAGTTATCCGAGCGGCAAAATTTCTTTAAAAGACGCCTGACGGACGGGACCCGGATCACTGCGACTCGATCGCGACTCGATCCCAACACGATTCACTATTAGATAGTACGTTTGTGTGCACGCGTGACTGATTTACGTCAGCTCTTTAAGGGTTACATATATATGACCCGAGTTCATGAGTGGAAAATCCGATAAAATTAATGGTATCGATTTTTGTAATGTTTCTTACATTACTAAAATATTGTATAGTGCTGAAATATCTGTTACTTATCTGTTTTAATAATAAATGAACCAAATATATTTTACACACATTTCTCTTATCTATGTATTGAAATGACATCTTTCCTACATTGTAAAACTCTAGAGAGAACAATGTTGTACACGTACCTAATTTATGTAGAGCAGTATGAATTAGGCCAAATAGATACGTAAACATAAAGCGAAAAGAATATTGCGTGATACACACATATAAAATATCCCGAATACAGCACACAAAAGGCCTATTGACATATATTTACGAGTCTTGTTTGCCCGTCGTAGCGATTGTGGTGAATAATTCAGCTCATTATATGTGTTTGTCGTTACGTGCGCGAGTTACACGCGTAGTGGTAATTATTACGATAAATACTAATTAACGACGTATTTGGTCGTTTCATTATCTATTATACGTAAGTAGAATTAATGGTAAGTAATAAATAGTTTGTTGCTCTTGTACATAATTCAGTTTGAAAAAATGTGCGGAAAAGCTTTTAAAATCTTAAATGATATCCACATATACTTCAACCTATAGAATCTAAAGAGATTAATTTAAACTAGGTATGAGTGGTAGGAATAATTAAAAAATCTACATTTTTAAAGGTAAAATTGGTTACAAACTGGAATTTTTTTCATATTTTCTTTTTCAAAATATGTTTTACATGGTATGTTTGCAATCGCTGCGGGGAATATAAAATTTTTGAGAGCTCGCCACGAAAAGTGAATATCATGCACCTTTCCGATATTGAAAAATGATTTTTTAACTGCTAGAATAACCTAACAACCGTGCTACAACAACATTGTATAGATTCTGTGTTGTATGTTATTCCATGATTATGCTCGGAGTTTGTAAGAGAAATATCTCGAATTTCGCTTAAATACACCGTGTGTTTTCCTTAAACCGAAGTTTTAAAGGTCTCTTTTGTTTATTCTGCTTTAATTTGTTTTGACCGCTGGTTTAAATTAGATTTGGATCTCGATTAATGTATCTTTTTATATGCTTTTCCCTTTCAATCAGTAGGTATAGTACATATTTGTTTTTTGCATATGATTGAAACTTAAGTATTTATCCGCGGTTATTATCAGTAAAATACGCTTATGAATTTATACAGATAGACAATTACTACCTACACTAGTAAATAAAATAAATCTTGAACGCTGGTAATTAGTGAATATGAATTACGGCGTCACAAATGTTTTCGACTAAAATTGTCTTATGAGTAGATAGGTAATGTGAAAAATATGAATATGACCACAAGTATAAACCCACTATAAAGACGACTGTTTTCCGATATAGCCGTTGATACCGTATTTTGCACAGTAAGCGCTAAAATAACTGCAATTTTCTGTGTTGCCACATATTTCATGAGACCATTCCTGCCGCAGAAACTGCATGTTTTTAAATATAAATCCG
Source organism: Colias philodice (assembly GCF_061535455.1). Classification (NCBI taxonomy): domain Eukaryota; kingdom Metazoa; phylum Arthropoda; class Insecta; order Lepidoptera; family Pieridae; genus Colias; species Colias philodice. The sequence goes on along the minus strand of NC_143111.1, from coordinate 367,087 downwards.
TGTCCCGCAAGTGAAATAAAATTTCCATTCCGTACTGTTTCTTACGAAATATAAAATTGAAAACGCAATCCCGTGGCTCGGCTCGCTAAAATATTTGACTTTGTAATTTTTGAGCGTTGTCGGCGGGTGCAAATATGAGGTGGTCATGCTTTTGTGGCATGCGTTAGCTTGGCATGCCTGCATGGATTGCTCATTGAGGGAATGAAATGTTTTTCATGTGAGAGCTGATTGCTTTTTTTTAATTTATGCTCGTACGAGCTGAACGTTTTTTTAAACACGATGCATGTCATGAACGTGCGACGTTTAAACGTATGTTTATTATTTATTGTCGTTCGTCACTTGATGTATGTGCGCGAGAAGCGGTGAACCTTGACTAGCCGTAGTCGGTCGGTGGACAGATACGGGATGCGGAGCGTTGTTGCGGTTTACGGGCGAAGTATTCCACACAAAAGTGACGCAGTTTTGTGTTTGGATGTTGATTTATTTGAGTGAATATTAATATCAATGTTATCTTCAATAATTATGTTTGGAAATTCGATGTGGTTGATGATATATTTCTGCATCAAAACCCGAATATATTTAATAGAGAGATAGGTATGTTCTCTGCCAACACAAAATATTTTATAACAATGCCTTAAAGTAAATTATTCTGTTGTTTACATATACACACAAAATAAATATTCAGATTACACACAATGTCAACAAACTTAATTCAATCCATTCATTATCCATTAAGATTATTCAAATTGATTTAGGAATTATAGGATAATGCTAAATAGAATCCAACTGATAAGAAAATTAAAAAGGATTTTCCATCGAGTAAATTTTTTGTTTATACAATCTATCTACATTGTTTTCATAGAAGATTACGCAAATGAAAAGAAAACATACGAATTAGCTAGTAGGTAGGTATTTGCATACAACGTTATACGTCGGGATGTAAGTCGAAATGAAACCAAAACAAATTAAAAATGGCAACGTGAAAAATAATCTGTATTAATTGAGGGACGCTCGTTTTAGAATTGATTGCGGTAATCAATACGCTGCGATCCGTTTCCGCGTTGCTACGGCTTTCTGCTTTTGTTTTTCCGAATTATAAATGTCCGGAAATATTTTATCTCCCGTATCTGTGTTATTTATTGGGGATTCAAGTTCATTCGCCGGGGTGATTCTTCTTTTATTGTTTCTGTTACACGGATTTCCAAAGTGTTGTTTGAAGAATATTGTATTCGAACGATTTATGTGGCGAATTCACTTTGGGTAAATGACGGCGCGCCGTGAATGGGTTGCAGGAACATAAATCACAGGCCCGAGATTGTGGTCGCTTTAAACATTCAACCCTATAATTTATTAATTTATTAACCTTATCGATGCTACAGTAAGTTAATATTTTAAAAGGGTCGAAATGTTTATAAATAAGAAACGTAGACATTGACCACTTAATGTGAGGCCTTCCAATGGTTAACCGCGAAACACCAATAAAACGGGTGAAAAGCATTTACAAGCTCAGAGCCATAAACCTGCATCTACCTTTATAAAATCGATTACGTGAAGTTTAGCATTTGAGTCGCGTTTCCCGATTCGATAAGTCTCCTCTCGTCGAATTTTATTGCGACACGACTGTATTTTTGTGAACATTTTAAATACGGTACTTACATTCTTTTCCCGCACAAAAGAGTGAAATAATTATAAACTTGAAAATCTTTTCATTTTTGAAATAATACCTTTAAATCTTTAATTATGCGCTGGAAGTAGGTCGAAGGCCGCGGGCGTTCGGCGCCAAAATTGTATGTGACTGTGTCATTGTTTCTTTATATTTTCGGTAACGAAGCAAAACGGCGAGAAGCGCTTTGCCTTTTTAAATTTCCTGCTTCGTTTAGCTTTTGATGTTTTGTGTAATTTGAACGGAATTCATTGTAGGCCTAAACCATTAAGGGCTTGGTCTAGTAGTGCAAACAAATGCATCCTGTCATCCTATATGTAAATAATACAAATGTACTATGGGAAAGTTGCTCCACTTAATTTTTAAAAATTAAATCATTCGTATGCATAATTTAATATTCGTAATTAGTACCAGACATGACAATTTGAAACAATTTTCGTGAAAATTACACCAGGTGATTTTTTTTTTTTATCAGTACACAAAATTTGCGAATACGTTCTATTGATATCTTCAAATGCATAACTCTATACATTTTTTTCGACCTAAGTGAAAGTTGTTCAGTTTAACTAATAAAACGGATTTAAACAAATTTTGTATATAATAAAAAAAAATGTAATGTTAACACGTCCGCTCGCATCAAAATTCATAAATTACATATATGCATCGCGCGGAACGCCGTCCTTATATAGGAGTCGAGGAGGCGTGGTGTCGTGCGGCCCGCGTGTGCCGCAAACGGTTCAAGCCAAATCCGACTTTTGGCGCTACAGGTTACATCGCTGAATCCACTGCGGGTAACGCAACGTGTGTTCGCGGTTCTACAGAACAACGTCTATGGATAAAACTGAAAAATTAAGATTTATTTTTTTTCTTCGTATTTTTCCAGGATAAAAAGTATTCCATTTTATGCCCAGGATAATAAGGTATAATTATACCAAGTTTCATTGAAATCGAACCATTAGTTTTCACGTGATGCCTTCACATACAGACAGACAGACATACAAAAATTTTTTTAATCACATATTTGTGTATGGTATCGATCCAGTAACACTGCTATTTATTTTTTAAATACATATTTTCAAAGTACAGAATTGACCCTTCTACGGATTTATTATATTATGTAGTATAATATATATATTTATATGGATAAACCTAATAAATATTTTGCTAGCATTCTGATGCTTTATCGGTTGCACTGGATTTTTCTTTTCTTTTTTCAATCGCTTGAATGACATAGGATGGGTCCTTGATGGGCATGGAATGCTGAAGTCTCGAATCAATCAATTCTGACAGTAGGCAATTTATGTAAAATCTTGATAATGGTCCATCATTTTATTTTTTTTGCCTAAACTTATATATTCTATTTTTAACGAATGATTCACTCCAGTCCAAACAGCAAATAAGCAGACTTCTGCTTCTGCAACGTTTAGTTGTCCCTGAATTTGGAAAAAATAGTCATGATTCTTATCTATGACAAAAGTGTTATTTTTTTGCATTGTATTTCAAATATTAAATTTTTTATTTTTAACCGCATCTTCCGCATTCATCTCTTTTGCCGGAATTAGACATTTAACTTCTACTAGTCCCATTTTCCCTTCTTGATATGGGAGTGTATAAAGTAAATTTTTCTCGTTATACTTTTAAAAAGTTATTATTGTCATTTTGCTCATTAGGTAAAGTAATTTCGATATCAGTTTTAAGTTTTTTGATACCTGCAATAATAACGTCATAATCGCCTGCACATACTTATCGATTACACCCTGTATACAATCCACCATCCACATTCATAATGTTTTCCTGTCCTCCTCTCCTTTACGCTGTTCACCGATACATTTTAAATGAGTAAATCTGCTACCACTGAAGGATGTTTCATTGTGATCAGCAAATTTTCACCACTGTTGTCGATTATTTGTTTTTCATTTTTAATCAGCAATTGGGAATCATCAGTTTTGTTTTTTGCAGATTGGTGATGTACCCTAACAATACGTCGAAAAGGGAAAGCATCAACGAATTATCGTTTTCGTCCTCTTTTTTTATTCTTCGCGTCTCTGTTAAACTCAAAACTCAAACTCAAACATTTATTTATTCAATTAGACTTCTTCTAGAAGCACTTTTGAAACGTCATTAGGTACATATTTTTAACATTTACCACCGATTCGGAAAGCAGTATCTACGGAGAAGAATCGGCAAGAAACTCCATAGTTGCTCTTTTTACTTGTTACTTGTGTTTGTTTAGTTCAACACCCATTGAATTTTCTATGTTATTGCGATCTTCCATTACATCTGAGTTTTTATGATGTGATGATAATCCATTCGTTTTAATATACTTACACTTAGAGTTGGTGGACTAAACTAGAAATGGTGGACTAAATTTGTCAGCGCGTCTGTAAGATCAAAATATAAAACCAACATCCTGTATTTAAGTTACAAAATTAATAATCAAACAACATGCCGCTACGTTTAAAATGACTAGAAGAAAAAAAAAACACCTCGACATATTTGGAATTTCGGAGTAAACAAATCATTTTCCCCGTATGTCCCAAGTTTAAGTTCTCAATATAATTAAATATATTTCGTATTTCTCAAACGAAAAATAAACATTTTTGGAACTTCAAAAAATATATATATTATAAGAAAATTTATGAGCTTACTTTAGTTTAAAAGAAACATTCATCCCTTTACTGAAACCCCGTAAAATAAAGAAATTGTTGCCAATCACCTTTGTAATGTATTTGGTTTCATTAACTTTATGTTCGAAGATAATTTTTTTTCTAGTAAGTACATAGTTACACGCATATTTTTTTCGTTTATTTTCGTTTATTTTCGAAATCAAATGTTTAAAAATACGAATATTTGCACAAAACTAAGATAAAAATAATCAATTAACAAAAATATTAAATTTAATGAAGTAGAGCAACTTTCACTTCGGTATGAAGGAAAATCGAGCGTAGAGCACACGTCAGAACGCTCCGGCCCAAGGAGCGCGACTAAAGAAATTCGCTATGATTTTTCCTAATTATTTTAAATATTTTTTTAATATTTAAAGAATTATCAAAATTCAAAAAAAAAAATTTTTTAAAGGATTAATACTCATTGGTCTTCAACCAACTCGAATAAATTAATGGAAACAATAACTTTTAGCAGTATTTATCAATAGATTTTGTAAGGCAAAAAATGGGAAATTTAATGAATTTATAACGTTCTAATTAGGAAAATCATAAGTTTTTCGGCAATTGTATTCAGCAGTTTTTAATAACGACTATATAAGGATAATAATGTGCTGATCAGATTGTGTAAATTGTAATCGGTTGCAACGTAGTGAGTGCACAAACTTAGCTCGAAATGTCTTTGGGGGAAAGAGACTTATCTTGAAGGCCTGATTAAGGTAACATAAAGTAACTTTACAAATGTGAAAAAATTCACGCGCATTGCGTATATAACACTAATTGATAAACAAGAAAAAAAAATTCAGTTTATCATTTCATTAGCCGGGAAAAAATTGTCAAATAACTTGTTGAAAACGCAATTTTGCTAGACTGCAGCCTTAAGCTTTTGGTATTTTTGTTACTTCAAAGAGTTTGATGATATTTTGTGTGATAAATCTTATATAAATGTAATACCTATAAAATACTTCCATAGCTTGGAAAGTTTATTTTCAGATAAAGAACTAATAAAACCTGTAGTCATCTACCTAAGTCTAACGTTCCGGACTTTCCTAGTAAATAAGTTAAATATAAATGAAAATCTACCAATTATAAAACCAGTATTTGAATACCAATCATTAAATTGTATAAAATAAATAAAAAATATAGACATGTCTGTTGGTTGATTCCCATAATAAGCCCTCTATTTGCAAGCTCGACACAGAGGCACTCAGCGGGTCGTGTTTTTGCACCGTGCTATTCAAATCGATAGCTCAAGTGTGCCCGCCGACACACCGACGCCGCTCTCAATAAAATTATATATTATACGTATTATCAATATATCACACGTTTTCCACGAGGTCGAGTTTACACGATAATTTAATTTGTTTGCTGAAATTTTATTAAAACCGTTACGTATTAATAAAGTTTGATCCCGTTTTATGTGATGCGATGAATTCAATGTGTGTGTGGTTAATGCGTTTACGTATATATATATTCGAACGATACATACTGATCTATTTATTTATTTATTTATTTGATCTATATGTCATGTCCCGAGTATTATTTGCTATGGAAAATATTTCATTAAAGAAGTTAACTTGGTTCTATTTTGGTCGTGGAATGTTCGAGACATTGAGTGGCCGTGGGTGGAAGGGCTCATGCAGGCGCACCGGGATTAGTGGGGATCCTCCCTCGCATTGCGTCGTAACAAGCGGTCTGTGATCTGTTCTACAAACCTATTGTTAGCTTGAGATGGGATTTATTGATACATACACTGGTTAGTACGTGGGAGACGATGACGTATGCGGGTTGCAATTACTTCTCACACATCTGTGATGGACATTTTATTGACTGTATTGTTTTCGTAATTTTCATTTTACTAAAATAGGACGTAGACACGTAAGATAAACAAAAGAGATTAAGCTTTTTATATAAGGTTTTCAGTTTCATAACCCGCTCTGAAATAGTTATAGATTTTAATTTGAAATAGGTATCTATAATTTTTGTATCCGTTTCGTTAATTTAATTTGCGTATCGTTCGTGGCTCTACGAATATGAACGTAATGGGTTTATGTCAAAAATAATTGATACCGATTAGGTCGGTGACACGTGACGGTAATCGTTTTGTTGAAACAACGAGATTTGTATGGATTATACCCCAATGCGGCTGTATGGATGGTTGGACATTATTCTGATAGCAATACGTTGTTACATTTGGAGTTAGAATTTGATTGGTTTTGTTTTATGTGTCCAATATTTTGTGAAGACCGTGATTGCCATAAATATGATAGCATTAGATTTAGGAATGCGAGGACGGCTTGTAAGATGTCATAAAAGGCCTATAAATGTTACATAAGATATACTTTCGGCTATAACAATGTTTTTATTATATGTATTTATAAAGCATTTAGTCGGGAACTCGCCTTCGGTAAATCACAAGCGGCGCCAACGTGCTCTGTCACTGGCCTGATGAATTATGACTCATTCAAAAAACTTCCCCTCATTTTTGGTTAAACTTTTCAATAAATATGAACAACATTTTGTGTCGTGACTTTTCTATTACGTTGCTCTGGTTACATAACGCTTAAGTAAATAATTTGGGCGGTTATCCATTAAACTAAACGTTACATAAAATTATAGATAGTGCCAATAAAGACTCGTGACACTATGGATGTATATATCGTACTGGGTCTGGCGGTAATGATGTACATCATGGTGATGCTGCTAGTGAACAGCGACCTCTGGAAGGAGATGGACCACGACTGCCACTGCGACGACTGTCGCACCGTCTGCCACTGCCCCGTGCCCTCCGTACGTTCCGTGTCCTCTAAGATCGACATCGAATGCCGTTAATTGCTCAATTATTATAGAACTTACTAGGACATAGTAAAACTGTAGTGAAGTGTTATATAGTGCGATAAGTAGGTAGTGAATTGTTAGATTATTGTCGTGATACAAGTGATGTGTGGGTGCGGATGATGGAGCCGTTCGCGCGGTTGATGGAGGGCGCGCCGCTGCCCGGCGTGCTGCCGACGCGGGACGCGCGGCCCCGCGGCGCCCTGGTGCACGCCAGCCTCGCCGCCGCGCCCCATCTGGGCGACAAGAAGGGCCGCCACCTCACAGGCACCTTCTGCCTCACTGGCGACACCATGGAGGGCATCATACAGTGCCTGGTGTTCTTGAAAGCGTTTTCGGTAAGCGTTTACAGATGTAGGCATATGTTATGTTGACTGATTTAATTAACAGGCTTGTAGAAACGAAGTTTTGATTGCCGATGTCTGTTTAAAATAATTCGTGTTAGTAAAATCATTTTGTTGATTTACTTAATTTAATCTTCAAATATAACAGAGATAAGTACTATTTAGTTAAATATATATCTACCTACGAAATCTTTCTGTAAAGTATAAATCTATCAATTTACGTGGACCGATTTCCTATAGGTAAGTAAATACTTAGAACGAATGAAAAGGTTCGATAAACAAACGTCGGGGAAAATTAGATGCACTACAGTTTCATGGAAAATTCCTCGTCTCTCGCAAAATAAGCTTCGATTATTTTCAATCTGAAAATGTTTTTGTCATTCTGTATTTGAAAATTTCCATTTACGAAGCAAACATTTAGCTAACGGGATTTAGTTGGAAACTCTTTGAAATTGCATAGTTTTTGTTAACTGATTAATTAATTTACTATAAACACACATTGAAATAGATTTGAATAAACTTAATGAAAACATTCAACGAGAACTCACTTAAAACTTGAATGACAGAGAGAATATTATAATATCAAACGAAATAGATTGCTAGCGTTCTTATTTCGTAAATTAAAAAACGATGTTCAATGAGCTTTCCTTTTGTATACAAATTTGGTCTGTAACGAGCGAGCCAGCGATAGACTGAGTACTTTTAATATTATCTTAATATTCCCTTTGTAAAAAAATTCTCCCTTCATCTCATTGCGAACATGATTAATTCATGTAACGCTGGTGTGGAAATGTTCGGCCCTCCTTACCGAACCTTTAAATATGTATACGAGACGAATGGCGCTCGTAAAGCCCTGTCTCCACTGCACAGGTTGTTGATGAATACTTCGCATGACTTCTGTTGTCCTAGTAATATACACGTGAAAGTTTGGACGTTTACAATCAATCACGCCAAAAGTTTTGTGTCTGTTTACATGGAATTTGGAGTGAAGAATGAGTGAAGATAATAAATAAGTCGGCTTCACATGGCGTTACGACTGTCGGAGTAAGCTGTTGTGTGTAATGAATCTTGTACATTGATTAAAATAGCAATAGTCGGTTTTATAAGATTATGCGCAAAACAGGAAGAATAAGGAAGTAAAAAATTAAACAGTGTCTTCTGGCAACAAGCTCGTAGCTGGACACAGCTTATTCCGTACGAAACTGTGGCCGCGCCTACATTGGGATGTTAAAAAAGGCTCGTTCATTATGATAAATAAAGTTGTCCGGCCGCAGTCCGTCCCGAAGTAATTGTGCCGTCCACAAAGACGCAGTGCGCAATGCCTCGCTTTAGTCCTCTCATTTGCATACTCTTAGCGTCTGTTGGTTTATTGTGGTTGTAGTGAACACAGTGACATGCTTCGTTAGTGTGTTTAAACGTTTGTACTTTTTGTTTGAGTGTATGGGTTGTTTGCTGGTCAATAATTTATGCAAATATCATTAAAGCTCTTTTACTTTTGTTTCTACTATACTCCGTGATCGTTTTGTATGCATTATGTTATATAATTATAATATACTTAATTCGATTAACAATCGATTTCTGAGTTAAGTATCTAAATGAATATCAATCTCATCGGTAACAATGCAGATTTCTGTTGACCGAGGATTTTTCAAAACTGAGTTCAATAGTTTAAGTCTATCCATTTTAAACATCAAAATAATTCTGATTTTAATATCATTTGTAGACTAGCCACGCTATTTTAGTGTTAAAAAATGTCTTTAAAAATGTCTACCAATATTCTTGATAGTACAACATGCCATAAATTAAACGACTACCCGCATAAATGTTAACGCGTATTTAATATCTAGGGTCCGGATTTTCAGGCTGACAGGGTTGGCTGGCGGCGCGTCGGCTTCAGAGTATTAAGGCATATTTACTGGACTAGTTCTATAGCTCGAGGCAAGCCGGTGGTTAATGCTTGTATAATACATTTAGCCAGTGTAGCTGCCATAATGTCATGTAGCTGTAGCGACGTAGTGAAGCTATAAGCTAGGTTTTCTAAATTTGCTAAATACTGAATTTCGCACTATTCACTAGACGTGATATTTTCTTTCTTTTACAAATTTGATACAAAATATATTTTTAATAAATATTCCAACTGCAAAACTTCTACTCGCTAATTTAAACTTTATGCAAAACTATCTACGTACCGAAATACACAACTAAGGAAAACACGGAAAACTGAATGTAATACCTGAAACTGTGATGTCTAGAAAATGTTAAGAACATGTATTGCTCTTCACGGTGCTCTGTGATCATTGAAGTTTTTAACTATACAAAGAATTCTAAAGAAAAGTTTCCCGCGAAGACTTTGCCAAGATAATAAACATCCGAGTCATCTCACGGTGTTTCAAAGACACGAGTGATATAACTATATAGGTAGATAGGTCATGAAAGTACAGCAGTCAGAAGTCCAATTTATCAACCCATATGGAGTGATGTACAAGTTGGTTCCACGCTGTTTAGCTTCCCCGAGCTCCCAAAATGCATCTCGGAGAATAATATCGGTAGCGCGGCGTGTGTCGCTAAATGCTGTGGGTAAGCTTTGTTATACGAAAACTCGAATGTTATATACTGAGCTTATTTGAAAGCACTTTCAAAATGTTATGTTGTATAACATAGTACCATTTTAAATATATTTTGTACAAGAGGCACAATAATATAGGTGATAGGAGTGCTGATGTGTTTTTTGTGTAAAATATTGGACATTGGACAGGATAAATATAAAACCATAAATGTCAGCTCGTGTTATGCAACATCAGGAATCGGATCACGACCATAACGTCACCGCGTTCAAAAATATACGAATTGGGTTACCATCCGCCGCGGCCTAGCGAAAAAAAACATCAATAACTAACAGCGTACGTTATTTGTATGTGTAGCGATGTACGTATATTACGTATATAAATTGTTATGTGTAACTTACAAGAACATACATCCATATTAAAAAAATTGAAATCCATATAAAATTCGCGGAAATATGTTGTGAAATGTTATACGATGTTCCTTTATTTCGCAGTATTTCATGTCCAATAATTAACGTAAATGGTTGGCGTCGTCGACGACAGTACTAATAGTAAGCTCATTGATTTGCGATTACGATGGAATTTAAGAAGAAATTTGGGTTCAGAGTTAATCAAGTACAACAGCAATCTAACTTACCTATTTAACTAAGAATCCACGATTATGGTGTGATGTTATATACGAGTGTATAAAATAAACAGATTTGAATTTTATTATCTGTATACAGCCTAAGGCCGTGACTCGTGGCTCTTTTAATGATCTCTAAATTTTTCAGCCCATAAAATTATTTAAATGCAAGGTGAGCGTTGTTTATTTGGACATTTTTATATTTTAAAGGGTTTGCTGGTCCGCAGCCAACGGCCCCGTGTAATTGATAGCGAGCGGTTAACTGGAGGCTCTCTTTTCATAAATTGGACGAAATTGCTTTAAATGAGAGCGTTTTTGTTTAAAAAAGAAAATATTTATCTTTGTGACGAACCACGCTTTTAATGTACATTTAATACAATGAGCTTGTAAAAGAGTTTTGTTTCGCATTCATCCTTTGATCTAGAGACTAATAAAAAATTTTTTGGTCAGGCAGTGTAGGTATACAAGAATGTTCATCTATTGTGAAGGAATCCCATCTGGCATCTACCTACCAAATATGCTTGCATAATATAACTAATCTGTTTTTTATAAGCAAAAAACCTTGTTTCTAAAATATTTAGATTGAAAAGCGTAAAACTAAAAATAGGTCAACCCGGAGGCAGTTGAATGAATTAAGCGTTTCGCCCTCCGGCCCTTCGCTTTCACTCAAGTTGAATTTAATTACCTTTAACTGAGTCTTGCCGGAACCAACTATCGTCTTACTAACGCATTTCATGAATATTACTAGTAATATTATGAAGTGAAAACTTTATAGACGTAGGTAGGTACGAATGTAGGTACTATATCTATGAGCCGTGAGTCGTGAGAAAAACGTTAAAAGCTGGATTAGTATAGGTAATATTTTTATTCTGCTACATGATATTGGGCGGGCAGCGTAATCTGTATAAGCGTCTATGCATGTTCAAATAAGCTTTACCTTAATACATCTCATAGAGATAATTTAAAATTCTACAATCTTAATAAAGAGAATAGTTTCCTATAAGTAGATATGTTTACAAAAAGTACCGATTTTGAAAATACTTTGAAAGATTTGAGGTACAAACATTACATTGTTTTTACCGTACAACCGGGCGGAGCCAGGACGGGTGGCTAGTGAAATATATAATTAAATGAAAACTGACTGATGGAAACTGAAATTCACTTATAAGAATCGCATGAGTAAATTCCAATAAAGAGATACAAATTCAACGAAATCCCTTTGAAAGTTGAAATAAAATGCAAATAATAAATTGCATTTATTTTCATTTAATGATGCATCTGAATAAATCTGTGACAAATTCGATAAAACCGCATATTCAATAATATCTTAATGGAACTCCGCTACATGATAATAATTATAATTTTAAAAACAAAGTTGTATTAATAAAGTAGGTATGTATAATATTGCCTTTTATTTTTTTTAAATAAAAATAAGCATATATAAAATGGATCTAATAAAATCACATATTCACATAGGTACTAGGTACTTACCATATCACACATTTTAGTACTTACCTGTCACTATAATGTCTTCGATAAAATTCTACAGTAGGCATTATAGTGGGAATCAAGGTGGGAATAGAGACTGACAATTGAGTCATCTGATTCCCAAATGAAATGAAACTGTATACCTTTACGAATATTACGTAAACGGATTGGTATTTATTCAAACTTGATCCGTTTGTTTCCCAAATGTTAAGTTCAAAGCTTTTACATCGCAAGCATTCCTTAAATCAGTTTTAATTAAGTTAGAAAGCAATCTGTAACCAATCTAAGTTGACACCGGTCTATGCTTGCCACCTGTCGGCACGCCTTGTGGCCGTGGATTATTATTGTTATTAAAGGTGGAAGTAAATAAAAATCCCAACAGATTGATGTCGTGATGTCGCTTTAGTGTATATTTACAAAAATTATTATTAAATTTATTTACAAAAATAAGCAGTTTCTTAACAGTCACGGTTTCATTTATTTTCAGAAACACGCGTTATAATGCAATACTGCTGTTTGTGGAATATGTTTTTAAATTTTATCTAGGCGTTATTGGAAATAAGCATAACATTACAAATTATATAAATAAAGTTACTATGTAATTAAGATATAATGATTATTCCAGCATTGAAGATGAGAATTTGTTTCAGCAACAGATTCTCAGAAATGTAACAAAGTCGAAGTAGGTAACTTAAAATGTTGTCTAAAAGACTGTATTACGAGGATGTAATTAGAAGAACAATTTAGTCTGGTTATTATAAAAAAATTGTTAGGTTTTTTAGAATTTGTTATTAAATATTTCAAACTTAAGTCTTGAGGTTCTTTATTAATTGTTTTTGTAGTCGCTTCTCTTAACTGTGTCTATTTCGAATAAATGGATTCGAAGTGTTTTCTCGCGGGGAAAATTATATTAAATTGTCTGCAGGCAAATGGAAACACAGTGGGTTGTAAGTGCTACTAGAAGAGAAATTAATTGTTAAAATAATACTGCAGTTAAAATATTGTTATTTTCTTTACATTTGTAATTTTAAAGTACCTCGTAGGTACTCGTAGACGAGGTTTCTTCAAATTCAGACAAATTTATTCGAATGGGGAACAAACAGGATACTCCCATGACCCATCTCTTGTTTTAAAGCAAGTTGTCGAGATCTTACTTAAATCTCGATAATAAACCTACCAGGTAGGTAGAGGTGGAAACGAATGATTCAATTTTCTAAATTCAATTCAGCACGACGTCACAACGGAGTACCTACAAATGTGTCAAATGTGAGTAATTGTGACGCATTATGAATTTGACTCGTCAAATGCGCGCATTGTAATGTCAACTGAGGCGGAATTACGCGAGATCTCTTTGTGACGTCACAAAAGCGCCCTCCATTAGTGCGCGGGTTCCGTACGTGTTTTCTTTGTGTTAACGGACCCCTTCCCTAACAACGATATTGTGATTTCCATTTCGGGTTCGACGTCTGTCTACTCGCCCTGACCTACTTTAATGGGATTCCAAAAACTATGATAGATACATTCGCAATTTATTGGATGATTGATACGGGAATTAAATTCGGTAAACGGATTTCTAAAATGTATAACGTAGCTATTATTGGATTTATGATTGCTGTGAATAATTTTTATATTGATAACTTGATGTAGCGCAAATTTTTATTTTTATTACCTACAATATTTTTTGGTAGGATGAGCACATCATATAATTAATATAAACATCACAAATCATTTATGCATCTTACACCGAAAAATGAGCAAAATTAAAATACTGAATTACAGAAGAGAATAGAACACGTCAGTTTAACAATTTATTTGTTTTGTTCATCACCAATGACGCCATTGGCAATATTGCGTAAAACGTTAATTAATATTACTTATCTGCATTCTGCATACAGGTATATTTTTATATATTTCAGTTTGATTTACAAGTGAGCCAATCAATTATGCAGTCATTGTGGTTACACACAAAGTTTTCGGTTGTACAACTGAACACTATGGTCAAAGCAATTATTTCAAAAGCAATTTGTATGATTAATATTATTTCAGTTTGTTTACTGAATGTGGGAACGCAATCCAATGGTAAGAGCAAATATTTAATTTTTATTTTTGGAATTTTTTATGATCACAACGTTTGTTGCGAAATATTTTTTCTTCGAAATTATAACTTAGATCTGCGCTAAAGCGCAAAGCGCTAAAGCGCCTAAAAAAATAAATAAAGAGTCAATTTGGCTGCTGGAATTAAAGGTACAATAAAAAAGTATTTATCTTTGACGATTTGCTATAAATGAAGCCACCAACACGACGCGAGCGAAGCGTGCAGAATTGATAACATGCGAGATTTGCCGCCAATACCTCGCCTCTGCCGTATCGTGATTTGAGTCAATCGCTTCAGATCAAACCAATAAGCTATTTACAGTATCGGATAACAAATGTTTGTTTATTATTATTTGCGCTAGTCCTTTTTGTCTATGTTCTGTTTTTTGTTAAATTTTCCTCCAATTTGTCACGGAGATGTTATGCGGATTTTGTAAATCCAGATATAGAAACCATTTCATGTACCTTATGACTGTAGCCATTAAATATTTTGTTGAAACAACAAAATATTCTTGACAATTTTTATAACGCGATTAAGATATGTAACAACAGCGAGAAACTCGAATTTCCTTAAAATTATTGGTGTAGTAAGAAAAAAGGATCCTTCGTGTATCGTAATGATGTTTTATTGAAAGGAAATCCTTTCGAAATGGCAATATTAATTCGATCCCGCGGGAAATTCCCCAGGCCGCTGCTCACCGTACATTCGGAAATTAAGTTTGTCACTTCGGGACACTTTTGTACAAATGTGCCGTCCCCGCGATACACATCACCCGGGAAGGGTTGCCGAGTAATGGCTCCGAAAGTTGAACATTACCAACAACACCCACCATGCTTAACTTTAATTGAATACTCGGGATACAGAGGAATTATCCAAATTAATTATTTGTTGCCTTAACTGCTGCAATAGCTTAATGCCAACTTCCGATCTAAATTTTGTAAAGCAAATTTGAATATAATTGTTCTATTTATTTTAGAAAACTTTCGACTTGACTTTCATTCATTAAATGAGTTTTCATTCAAGTACGTGTTTTATTTAGAAGCATCAAAGAAGATTTCTTACAATAAGTGTTCTTCAGCAATTGTCATTAAACCGGTCTCCGATTTATATATAGGTACAATTCTTGTACGAAAATAGATATTCAAATTACAAAGCGAGTCTTAATAATTTACTTTTAATACTGTATCTAAATTGGAATTATCTCCAGTCCCAGCAGCGCCAACTCGATGCCCTGGGAACTAGGAGTTACCGCCTCGGAGGGATTTGCGTCTCGGATAATGTGGATTGTTGTATTTTGGGGATTTTCTAAAGCCTTTAAGAAGTGCGCGTTAATGTAATATTTGATGATATTCGGAGAGATTAGGCGGGATGAAGTCGTAATACACGATGATTCTTGTTCACGCCGCATTGGTTTCGGCGCAGGCCGCTCACGCCGCTCCATGAGGGTAGAGCTGGCAGGCTCTTAGCTTGTTTGGGCCCGGCGACGGGCTGCCGCTGATGGGGTCACGGATGAATTCTACACATACCCGTGGCCCCGTCGTTGATGCGGCTTGACGGAACACAGTGGGGTTTTGGTCGGTAGGAATCCGACATAACCCACGGCCTCTTCCCCGGAGGCCGTGGGTATCTATGCAAGATTTCCCCACTAAAAAAAAAAAAAAAAAAAAAAAAAAAGGTATGACTAGACGGATAATAAACTGCTTAGCGATATAAAATAACCAGACAGACTTTGTGTCGCGTAACGCGTTGATACAAAGCCTTAGACTTAAACTAAGTCGTCCGCTTAAAATGAATACGATGAGATGTTGTTGCTTGAAAATAATAGTTAGAAAATAATAGTTAGTTTTAGAATTAAGTTACCGTGTGTTTCAATTTAGGTATTGAAATTACAGGTATTTCTTTTCATTCTCGATCAATTTAGACATCGATGGTATCTATGACTAGAAATTGTGTATATCCAAAGTTAAAGGAAAGGATCGCTTCGAAAGTGAGAACACAAGCTCTCCCCGAAGACACGGTTGCGCAAGGGCTGGGTTGGCGGTTAATTCGGCCCTCCACTTCAAATCAAATTACGCCTCTTGCTCGGAATGGAAAACATTTGGGCCTGCCGCTGACGGCTTGATTACGTATCGATTCAGTCGTCACTCCGTAGCCCTTGCCTCTTGATCATTCTTCAAGATTTTTGGTCTCGAAATATGTATTACTCAATTTGCTGTTAGTGGCCTTTCTTAATGGGACTTGGTTTATCACAACGTCTGGCTCTGTTGATATTCAATAGGTACAAATTACATCTACTGATACAACGGTGTATCAGTAGATGTAATACATACTTTTCTTAAATAACTTTTCATTTCTATTTATGTACATTAAACATGTATTTTGAATATACGAGAAACTTAGTTTAATATATATGTATTATATGAAACCTACAAACAAAAAGTGTGTTTCGCACATTTTACTTCTTTTAGAAGCGTATCGCATTTGACAATGATGGCGAACCCAAAAGTTGCCTTTAAAATAATTCGACCAAGAAAATCGATGGCTTTGTAAATATTGTAAAAGAAAACTTTTCAATTTTCTTGAGACTCTTTTCTTTTAATTGATTTTGTATCGAGTTTACAAGATTGGGAACTAAATTTTTGTACCTAATTTGGAAATTGGGATTTCTTCCTGATACAAAAATATTTCGTACATAAAATGTACGAAATATTTTTATTATCAATTATTTTATTTGTTTTCAGGTTCGTACCATATGACTGTAAGACATACGATGGTAATGTAATACCTATTATATTGTGTAAGGGTGTATTATTATTAAATTGTTGCCTGTAAACTGGTAAGATCTACATAATTAGTTTAGGTAAATAAAATCAGATTGCTAATTACCGACTTCTATAAATTAGGCATGGAATATGAAATGTTTGCCTTTCTCTACTAAAAGAAATGGACGCTATAATATATTGTTATGAAGTTAATTCGTTTGAACAACAACAAAATACCTACACATAAATGCCATCACGGATGTCCATTGTCCGTGTACCGGGGCATCATGACTTGACAGGCACTCGACCCTCAGAGCAGAGCCGGGTCAGTTTACAAACGGCCTCCGTTCACCTCCAGAGCAAACACCTTATGTTTATCGAGTGATATTATTTGTAAATTAGTTTCGTGCCTACGCATTTATTTTCTTTTATTTTTGTACTGGGATTTAAGGTTTTGGTTTTCGTAATTTATGTGTGTAGACAAACTCATGTTGATTTGAATAATCGGGTCACTTTCAAAGGGTATTTTGAATCGTCATATTGAGAAGAAGACATATCGTTCTTAGTAGTTGTACTGCACTGTCCAAGTTAAAGTGTTGGTCCACAAGGGAGATGCAATAAAAAAATACTTATTTATTTATTTTATTTATTGTATACACAGTAAGGAAATACAATGATGCAAAATAAAAGATATACAATGGGCGGCCTTATGGCTATAAGCCATTTCTTTCAGGCAACCGTCTTAATTAAGTACTTATATTCATGAAGGTATCATTAAATGAAACGGTAACCATTTGATACAATACCATGTATGATTTATGTTGTAATTAAATGCAAACAGTTAAGTCTTAGAATGTGTTTCGATCTCGTAAATTATGTGTGACAAAGTCCCTTCGATCAATGTTGCTTTATTCAATTAATTTAATTAAAATCACTGAATACAGAGCTTGGCAAGGTCCGCTCGTAACTGAGGCAGATTGTTGCGCTCAATATTAATGAAGTAATAATTTTTAAACGGCTTCAATCAATTGAAAATTATTAATAATTAATTATTGGTAGAATTCATTATTGTTTGAGTTTTCCAAGAATTATAGTTGTTGTGGAATATACTACGACAGTAAATTATATAGAGTTGTGAAACGATACTAGTAATCATTACTTAATTTATTTGTTTATTAAAGAAAATGTTATACATTTTAAGAAAAGATGGGTTTATACAT
Source organism: Colias philodice (assembly GCF_061535455.1). Lineage (NCBI taxonomy): Eukaryota > Metazoa > Arthropoda > Insecta > Lepidoptera > Pieridae > Colias > Colias philodice. The sequence continues at coordinate 348,828 of NC_143111.1, read as the reverse complement.
TGGATAAGGCATAGCAAAACCTTCAGTGAATCGTTCTTAAATACTTTACATAAAAATTATAACATGCTGAACCAAGTTCTTTCAGGCTAATATCACAGCTGATTAATAGTTACTCTAATATCCCAAAAGCTATACAATGTAGGTACAAGGTAGGTATACCTAGGTATATAAGTGGAGTAGAGTAGAAAGCAGGTTTATCAACAGCGGCATAAAGCTTCTTTACAGGCCCACTGACACCATTCCCCATTTATTCACGTCTCTGAGGTGCGAAAATTCTGCGCGATTAGTGCCCGCTAATGTCAAAGTTTTCATTTTAGTTTTTTCTTTGTACCCGCAGTGGTTATACTTGTAAATAAGGTCTAGAGATGAGCGCGACTAATTTAAAATTTAATAAAGAAACATAAATAGCTGAAGTGAATATACATGCGTGATTTTTATTTCGTTTATTATTATTTTAATTTCATTTCAAAAAAATGCTATCAATACCGTAAGTTTTATACTGGAAGCCTCTGGGGCAACATGTTTTCATGACAGTGTTTTTATGTATCTATAAATAAATTTAAATAAAAATAAATACAAATCGCAGCATAATGTGTCCCTTCGTCCAGCATACTCACCATGGAATCCTGATATTTCATGAATGTCAAAAAACTGTTCTGAAATAGTGCTAAATAGTGCCCAAAGGAAAAAAATAGTGCTCTTGTACTTGCGAAGTTATAGCCATAGTTCGATGAGTATGCTGGACGAAGGTTTCGCCCAGCATACTCACCTCCGTCCGGAGAATCTGTATACGCTTCAAACATAATTCATACTTCAAAAAATAGTTCCCAAATAGTGCCAAACGGTGCCCAAAAAGAAAAAACAGTGCTCGAATAACTTCGGAGTTACAGGCTTCGTTAAGTGAGTATGCTGGGCGTAGGTTCTACGCCCAGCATACTCACCTCAGTGCGCGAATATCGAACGAGCTATAGGTACAATTTACGTCTCAAAAAATTGTGCTTGAAATAGTGCCCAATATCAGTCCAATTTTTGCTTGACTTTTGACCTAGAAAACCATTAAATTTGATTGTAAACTTCTACATACATTACATTGAGTACAGTCGAATACAATATTATTAACTTTCTTTCTAACAATTTTTGTCTTGTGTAAATTATTAATTGTCTATGTAAGGGAGTATTTACTTTAGAATCGCAATATTATTAATTACACATTATTTTAATAATACTTTATAATAATATGATTAAGCCTTCGCGCGTTGCATGGGACCCCGGTAGCTAGGAACAATGATTTTATATATTTTGTCTAGATCACGGCGCTTGAAGGATTAAGATATCAAATGAAGTAAATCATGCATGAAAAATAAAGTTGCTGTTATTAATGCTTACATTACAACTGACAAAATTATTCAAAATAATCATTTTCCGGATCAAGGACGGTACCACAACGTTTACGGAATTGACCTGTATTCCTCATGTGATAAAGTTCAATATAGTGTGGCAGTAATGGATGCACGTACGGTCAATAGGTATGGGGCTTACGACGCGCGGCGCCCGCGACGCAAATGAATATGTTTATGTTTAAATACTAGATGGCGCTGCCCTAACATCTTACGATTATTAGACAAGACTGATCTGTATTTTGAAGGTGATAAGGGTCCATTTTGTGTCACAAAGCAATCGAAACGAACAAGCGCTTCTCAGTTTCTTTGTTTGTTTACTTCGTCGCACATCATAATAACGCCGGCTTTTGAGTTTGACTACATAGTGGGTTGCAAAACCAAACAATGTGTTGGTGATGTCATTATTTACCTATATAAAATTGTGTATCTAGTACGTAATCAATATAGGAGCTGCACCCAAATCAGTAAGTATATTTCAATTTATAAAGTTTAATATTTTTGTCCAAAAACATGTGTCGACGACTGTACCCCATTTTACGTTAGTATGTAGAAGTTTACATTAAAATTTAATGGTTTTCTAAGTCAAAAGTCAAGCAAAAATTGGACTGATATTGGGCACTATTTCAAGCACAATTTTTTGAGACGTAAATTGTACCTATAGCTCGTTCGATATTCGCGCACTGAGGTGAGTATGCTGGGCGTAGAACCTACGCCCAGCATACTCACTGAACGAAGCCTGTAACTCCGAAGTTATTCGAGCACTGTTTTTTCTTTTTGGGCACCGTTTGGCACTATTTGGGAACTATTTTTTGAAGTATGAATTATGTTTGAAGCGTATACAGATTCTCCGGACGGAGGTGAGTATGCTGGGCGAAACCTTCGTCCAGCATACTCATCGAACTATGGCTATAACTTCGCAAGTACAAGAGCACTATTTTTTTCCTTTGGGCACTATTTAGCACTATTTCAGAACAGTTTTTTGACATTCATGAAATATCAGGATTCCATGGTGAGTATGCTGGACGAAGGGACACAGCATAATGACATTTGACATGATCCGCACGCAATGCAGTGCCACATAAAATTCTCTTTCTATAATTATTCCCTCACTATTTTAATAAACACTTGTAGTGAAAAGCTCGTTGACAGAATTCAATTTGTGCCAGCGGCTGTTCGTATTCATTGCTATGGTTGAATATATTTTATTTCATCTTCATATTTCAAAGCGCGCTCTGTTACAAGATGAAAAGACAAGCGCGGCAGCGGAATGCCGGGTTACACTAATTACGTGGTTAACTTGATAAATGAGATGTACGCTTAATAAGCTAAGAGCCTTTCGTTTACGTGACACGACACGATTTAAATACAGCGGGAATTTTAAATGCCAGCCCAGGTTTGTGTAGTCCGCACGAGCTTTCGACGGTTTATTTTTAGTGCTATTTAGAGATGAATATGTAGATATTTTTTGGGCGATGAACGTGCTACTGATCGCAGTAATGTAACACAATGTGTCAACTTAGTACATTGGTAATACAACGCGTCAAGTTTATTGTAAGAAAATTCGAGAAAGCTCTAAGAAAATTATTTCATAAAGCAGCAAATCTGTTTGAATCCTAAACAAAATTTGTCTATAGACAAATTAGCATAGATGCCAATTCCTTACGTAAGTACACCTAAACTGTGTGAAGAAGAAATCCAAAGTGATTTTTTTCCACAGAATCATGGACTCAGTAGCGGCAAATGAAAGTCACATAGAAGTGTTCGCAAATGTTTTATTTCAAGAGCAGCAGTTAGATTGTAATTCGTTGTAACTTGTAATGAGCTACGAGTCACGACAAAAGATCGCGCGACGTGTGCGAGTGGTGTAATTGCATAATTACAAAGAGTCGCTCTTGACTAGGGCATGCAGAACCGAGTCCGGTTCCAAGTTTCTGAAACCCGGGTCCAAATCGAGCTCAGAACCGGGTAGAACCGGGTTACCCGGTTCTTTTATAATACCTCGGAAAAAAATACGAAATTAAACAAAAGTAACTATAAAAGTACCTGATAGGCCTTTTATTTTACGCGGCTTGTGTCTTGTTTTATTAAATTAATAAAGAAACAAAATTTCAATACTTCTCTTTATTTATCAGTCTTATAAAAGTACCTTGTTATCATAATTTTTACATATAATAAATCTGTAGAAGGGTCAATTCTGTACATTAAAAATATTGAAAAAATAAATAGCAGGTGGTGTTACTGGATCGATACCAAACCCAAATATGTGATTAAAAAAATTTTGGTCTGTCTGTCTGTATATGCTGACATCACGGGAAAATTAACGGTTCGATTTCGATAAAACTTGGTATAATTATACTTTATTATCCTGGGCATAAAATAGGATACTTTTTATCCTGGAAAAATACGTGGAAAGAAAATAAATCTAAATTTTTCAGTTTTATCCATACACGTTGTTCTGTAGAACTGCGAACACACGTTGCGTTACCTACAGTGGATTCTTTTTTTTATAAAATGTCATTGTCAGAGTTACTCTATATGGAGAAATAAACCATCCACGCGAAGACCTATATCCGCGCGGACGGAGTCGCGGGCGGAAGCTAGTATCACATTATAAACTTAAACCTTATTCATTAACTGCAAACTGTAAAGCAAGAAACCGGCCAAGTGCGAGTCGGACTCGCGCTCCGAGGGCTCCGAACAAACCTATTTTTTATAATGTTGTAACTTTAAAATTTATGTTTCTAGCAATTTTTCCTTTATCTGTGTTATAAGACGTTACTTTTACGAAATTTAAAGGCTCTGTGTTCATGAGAAGTACCCTGTAGGTTTTGAGTCCAATGCGAATGTCGAAATTTGCAAAAAATTTCAGCATTTACGGCTGTATCTTTTGATGCGTTGGCTTGTGAGTTTGACCTTTTCACAGCATCAAGGGACCGAACTCCGAAGACTTGAGTATTCGATATAAATTTCAGCTTGATACCAAAAACAAAAACATGACTGGATCATTATATTATGAAACAGTAAAATCAACAGCTTTTCAAATTCACGACAAATCTAATAAAAATATTTCAGTAGCTTAATTTTTGTCATTTTCGAAGCCTAATTTTTTTTTGGTAATACACCCGTAGGAGACTTATAGCATCTAAGGTTAGACAACCAATCAGAGCCACGTTTGAGGCGTGACACGAAAATTCGCGATGCACGTGAGTCTGACGTTGCCAGATAGATTAAATTTGTTAAAATAATGCAGCAAAATATAAATAATACTTCATATTTTAATATTTTGGTCGGAACCGGGAGAACCGGGTTTCATACTATTCAGACCCGGTTCTCAAGATCATCAAAAAACCCGGGTTTACCCGGGTTTTTCGGAACCGGGTAAACCCGGGTGCATGCCCTACTCTTGACATTTGCACAGTGCTGCCGGAATATATTGTATTATGTAGTTATTCCCACTCCACTGGAATGAAATACAGTGACATACAGTTTACAGTTCAGTGTTGCTTCTATTTCCTACAGTCCGCTCCTGTGATTTGAGCTTTTCGTTTAATAAATGTTTCGATATCATTTGAGCTTTTTTGTTAAATTATGCTTTCCATGTGATTTGAGCTTTTTGTTAAATCAAGCTTTCCATGTGATTTGAGCTTTTTGTTAAAAAAGCTTTCCATGTGATTTGAGCTTTTTGTAAAATTAAGCTTTCCATGTGATTTGAGCTTTTCGTTCAATAAATCTTTCGATGTCATTTGAGCTTTTTGTTAAATTAAGCTTTACATGTGATTTGAGCTTTTCGTTCAATAAATCTTTCGATGTCATTTGAGCTTTTTGTTAAATCAAGCTTTCCATGTGATTTGAGCTTTTTGTTTAATTAAGCTTTCCATGTGATTTGAGCTTTTTGTTAAATTAAGCTTTCCATGTGATTTGAGCTTTTTGTTAAAATAAGCTTTCCATGTGATTTGAGCTTTTTATTCAATCAAGCTCTCCATGTGATTTGAGCTTTTCGTTTAATAAATCTTTCGATATCATTTGAACTTTTTATTAAATCAAGCTTTCCATGTGATTTGAGCTTTTTGTTAAAAAAAGCTTTCCATGTGATTTGAGCTTTTTGTTAAATTAAGCTTTCCATGTGATTTGAGCTTTTCGTTCAATAAATCTTTCGATGTCATTTGAGCTTTTTGTTAAATCAAGCTTTCCATGTGATTTGAGCTTTTTGTCGAATTAAGCTTTCCATGTGATTTGAGCTTTTTGTCGAATTAAGCTTTCCATGTGATTTGAGCTTTTTGTTAAAATAAGCTTTCCATGTGATTTGAGCTTTTTGTTAATTTAAGCTTTCCATGTGATTTGAGCTTTTTGTTTAATAAATCTTTCGATATCATTTGAACTTTTTGTTAAATCAAGCTTTCCATGTGATTTGAGCTTTTTGTTAAAAAAGCTTTCCATGTGATTTGAGCTTTTTGTTAAATTAAGCTTTCCATGTGATTTGAGCTTTTCGTTCAATAAATCTTTCGATGTCATTTGAGCTTTTTGTTAAATCAAGCTTTCCATGTGATTTGAGCTTTTTGTCGAATTAAGCTTTCCATGTGATTTGAGCTTTTTGCTAAAATAAGCCTTCCATGTGATTTGAGCTTTTTGTTAAATCAAGCTTTCCATGTGATTTGAGCTTTTTGTTTTATTAAGCTTTCCATGTGATTTGAGCTTTTTGCTAAATCAAGCTCTCCATGTGATTTGAGCTTTTTGTTAATTTAAGCTTTCCATGTGATTTGAGCTTTTTGTTTAATAAATCTTTCGATATCATTTGAGCTTTTTGTTAAACCAAGCTTTCCATGTGATTTGAGCTTTTTGTTTAATAAATCTTTCGATATCATTTGAGCTTTTTGTTTAATCAAGGTTCCCATGTGATTTGAGCTTTTTGTTTAATTAAGCTTTCCATGTGATTTGAGCTTTTTGTTAAAAAAAGCTTTCCATGTGATTTGAGCTTTTTGTTAAATCAAGCTTTCCGTGTGATTTGAGCTTTTCGTTTAATAAATCTTTCGATATCATTTGAGCTTTTTGTGAAATCAAGCTTTCCATGTGATTTGAGCTTTTTGTTGAATTAAGCTTTCCATGTGATTTGAGCTTTTTCCTAGAATAAGCCTTCCATGTGATTTGAGCTTTTTGTTAAATCAAGCTTTCCATGTGATTTGAGCTTTTTGTTTAATAAATCTTTCGATATCATTTGAGCTTTTTGTTAAATCAAGCTTTCCATGTGATTTGAGCTTTTTGTTAAATCAAGCTTTCCATGTGATTTGAGCTTTTTGTTTAATCAAGCTTTCCATGTGATTTGAGCTTTTTGTTAAATTAAGCTTTCCATGTGATTTGAGCTTTTTGTTAAATTAAGCTTTCCATGAGATTTGAGCTTTTTGTTTAATCAAGCTTTCCATGTGATTTGAGCTTTTTGTTTAATCAAGCTTTCCATGTGATTTGAGCTTTTCGTTTAATAAATCTTTCGATATCATTTGAGCTTTTTGTTTAATCAAGCTTTCCATGTGATTTGAGCTTTTTGTTTAATCAAGCTTTCCATGTGATTTGAGCTTTTCGTTTAATAAATCTTTCGATATCATTTGAGCTTTTTGTTAAATCAAGCTTTCCATGTGATTTGAGCTTTTTGTTTAATCAAGCTTTCCATGTGATTTGAGCTTTTTGTTAAATTAAGCTTTCCATGTGATTTGAGCTTTTTGTTAAATCAAGCTTTCCATGTGATTTGAGCTTTTTGTTAAATCAAGCTTTCCATGTGATTTGAGCTTTTTGTTAAATTAAGCTTTCCATGAGATTTGAGCTTTTTGTTTAATCAAGCTTTCCATGTGATTTGAGCTTTTTGTTTAATCAAGCTTTCCATGTGATTTGAGCTTTTCGTTTAATAAATCTTTCGATATCATTTGAGCTTTTTGTTAAATTAAGCTTTCCATGTGATTTGAGCTTTTTGTTAAATCATTTTGCACTTTCAAATAATTTATTTCAAAATTTTACCCAGAAATTTGATTAGGAATAATAATTTTTGTTTTATAAATTGATACTAAAGATAAAAGCTGTAATCTTAATTTAACTTAGTAATGTAATCTAATGTAATCTTAATTTAACTTAGAGGAGCAAAATAGCACTGCATTTCCGTATCGCAAGCAGAAAGAAAATTAATTTTATATTGACTAGGTTGACAGGAAGAACTCGGTATGCGTTTATTAAATAGTTACTGGCATCGGATGAAATTCTTTCCTTTTTTCCCGCCCAAATATCTGCAACAATATCGCAATATTGCCGTTCGATAAAATGTTTATTTCGTTTTTTAATGTTATGAAAGTCATCGCCTTTATGAGAGACTAGCGGTCCGCCCCGGCTTCGCCCGTGGTATCTACATATTTCGCAATAAAAGGTAGCCTATGTTCTTTCTCAGGGTCTAAAGATTGTCTGTTCCAAATTTCATCAAAATCGGTTAAGTCGAGGTTTATGCGTGAAAACAATACATACATGTAACATAATTATCTTCATAATTACAAACTTTTTCTCTTTATAATATTAGCATAGATCTACTCGTGAATGAAGATTTTAAAAAGGTATATCATGCAGGTTTATGTCCTTCCAAATGATTGACGAAAACATGTATACGTTAATTATAAATGAAAAGGGAAGCTATAGAGCTTAAAGAAAGGTTCAGGAATTGACTAGTAGGTAAATATTATATTATAGTGGAATCGAAATGACTCAAAAAGCTTCAAATATTGTGAAACGATGACTAGGTACCATCCGATCGAGAATTCTAAGTGAACTTCGCTGATTTCTCCTCTTAAAGACATCCCTGCGCGCGTATGTAGGTTTATTTTATATTCCCGTATTTTGTGACATGTTTAACCAAATTTGACAGATTTGGGTTTCATTTTCATATGTTACCGCGCACGTGGCGCCGGCTTTCTCAGATTTGATTTCTCAAGTAACACACTATAAGGAGAGTTATTCAGTTCTTCTTGTAGAAAAGTTATGGTTAGTCAATAAAATAATAATGGTTCATTACCGACATAAAATATACACACGACATAAAATATATAAAGTCAAGTAAATTTACAAAGGGAAACAGGTTAAAAACTGCATTGCTTCCTGGATAATTTCCGATAAATTCCAAGTAGCTATTTGTTGAATGTACTTTAATTTCCCTTTGCGATAACAGCAGGTACTCGCAATAGAACCGTGTACAAAGAACAGCTGGTTTTATGAAATTCTTTCATCGGTATATCTGGTAATGGTACGAGAAAATGCTCTTTGCTTGTCGATTTTATAATTTTCTAGTAAGAGCTAGCGCACACGAGCAACTTTGTCTTCGCAACTATTTTGTCTCTCCCAACAATTTGTATGGGGAGTTGCGTCGCTACGTGCGCGCACTTTCATACTAGCCCATAGGTGGGAGAGACAAAATAGTTGCGGAGACAAAATAGTTGCGGAGACAAAGTTGCTCGTGCGCGCTAGCTCTTATACTGCATTATGTATTGTGATCAAACGTATGATTCTATTTTTAGCAGTTGTTAGCCCCGTCAATTTTGTTAAATTTTAAAAATTATTTAGGTAACTATCTACACATGCAATAAATTATATCAACATTACTTTTTCTGTAGTGTTTTTCTACTTAATTGGTGATTATAAAAAAAAAATATTCATAATTCATTTCGTGGAACTCTACCGTGGCATTGCAAGACAGATGACGCAAGTGCCGCAGCTTGTGAACACCCCTCAGAGGGCCTCGTCGACGAGTGATTGACGAGTCCTCTCCGAGCACTCCGTCTTAATTCCCTCCACCGAACAGGCGCCATTTATTTTTCACGAAAATCAGCCGATACGCCGATGTAGGACACTTTGAGCAATCTTATTTATTTATGTTAAACATCATGAAAGCTTTGGTAATGCGCGAATAGAATATTTATGGGTTTAGCAAAACCGTCTAGCAAATCGACTTTTTACAATACGAAATGATTCATCACCAGACAAGTATAAGGGAGATCGTTTTAATTTTATTAAAAATGATATAGAATAAAAAAAAACGAAATAAACGTTTTTAAATAAGCCGCATTATGGAAATGGAACCAATGACTGCATCTATTATGCAATTTGTGTAATGCACTACGTTTCACCAAACTGTTTATACGAACAAACGTGAGTTATACTAAAGCCGTGTCTCTTGTCGGGCCACAGTAATATCCGAGTGCCCCAAATGTTCCTACAGTCGGAAGATACCTTTTAAGAAAATGAATACAAGGCGGGAGTTTGGAATTTCCATGCAAATTTTATTTGATACAAGTTTCACAAAAGAGTTGTTCCGTATCGCCGAGCTGTGAGCACAATATCGGTAATGGCCTGCTCTCCTTCAGATGTTCATTTGTACTCTGATGGATTTGTTTTAGCACGTCATATAGACTACTTTATTATACGATGTAGTTCAAGCTATGCGATGTATGGTAGGTCTGTTTAATTCTTATTGCTACTTTTATAAGGCAGTTAATAACTGACTTTCTTAAAATAATTATTGCTCGGATTATTTACATTTATGATATAACTTCGTTGTCGTATTGTGCATAGGAATATTACTGAAATATTAAGTTTAATAAGTGATTGATCTATACCTAGGTATACTAATAATACCAATTGTAAATTGAAGTACGTAAGGAACTAATTGTCTGTTTAATTAAAGCCTTTTCCATTTAAATGTTTGAGTTTGAGTTTTCCCCTAATCGAACTATAAGTACCATTAACATTGTATTGGAGAGACAAGATGATTAGATGTGAAATATGATGAAAATCTATTTTATCTAATTTAAGATTTTGTAATCTAATCTGCCGGTACTCGTCTGTAATTCTTTTCTGAACCGCTGGCAAATATTAAATTATTGTTCCTACCTTATGTCTGATTAGAAGTCTGTTTGTATACCTAAATAAATATTCGAGTTTAAAAAACCATGCTTCCCCATTGCATCTTTCTTAAAATAGCGACGATTTGTACTTTGTACCTACTACAAGAAATAGACCTATTTAAAACTATGGATTTCGTTTTAAACAAAGCTCTGTTTAATAAATCATGAGATGTAAAATTTTAGTTAAATAGGGGAAGAAACATTCTCTTTAAATTTTACTTTCGTCCAACAAAAGTTTGACTGTAAAATTGCTATAAAGTAGAGTGCCTGGGTAAAGGTGGCAAGTAAAATGTTTTTCCCAAAACAGGGCTCGTTAATGGGAGCGAGAGGCACTTCACAAAATGTGAATGCGGGAACATTAGCCGCCGATACTTTTAATTCGAAAAGTGCGCCATTATTTATGACTAGTGTGGGTTTAGCGTCTGTCAAATATCAAACCGTGCATTAAGGCTCATCGATCATTGTCACTATTTGCGAAACCATAGCTTACTGTGGAAATTGATGTGAGCCAGTCAGGTTGATATCATTGTGGAATAGAAACTATTAGTTATCCGCTCGCGGGATTCTATTTCACTTTGCATTTCATGTGCGATATTTTATAGGCGATGCTAAATTCAATATCGATAACGTGCAATATAAAGAGTTGCCTCGATACACAGGAAATATTAATTTAAATAAAATATAATGACTAAAAGGGAATACGCGTGTATGAGTATTCCTTTAATTAAAATACATTCGGAGCATGCATTGTGGCGTAAACTCATGAACATTTCCACGGCCGGTGTGAAATTTGATACGAAAACGGAATTAAGCAGCAAAGCGTGGAACATGAAAAGCTAGAGCACAATTTAATATTTATAAATCGAGGTGCACTCGAACGGCTAATGGACGCGATATCGAAGTGGGGAGGTACTAGAGTACGGTCTCAAAAGACACGCCGCTTTGACACCCAGCGCACCTATCATATTTACACCTATGATAGGTATCTATATGCACTGAAGCACGGAAGTAATTTATGATCTTGTTGGCAATGAAGACGCTCAAAATTCATCGACAATGTTTTTATTATGAGTTTTGTGGTTTGAAATTGCGATATCGATATTTGAAATTTTATTATATTGGTTTCAAATTTTATGTAAGTTGCATGAGGAGAATATACCTTATTATTTTTATGTTAAGAATTTATAATAACGCACGTCGTTCGTATTATGCCAGTACAATAGTACCTAATAGCTGTTATGTTTATTAAAAATACAGCTAAAAGATTGTATTGTTGTCTTTTAAAGTTGCGTTCTTTTAAGATTGCACTTTGTTCTCAGCAGCTCTTAATTATCCTAGCTATTGTATACTTTAATCTCACTCGTTGGACATGATGAGATGTCATCAAAAAATGTTAATTATAAACGAATTAGCCCCTCGCTCTCAGAACAATGTTGACGCGAACCAAAGGGCCTCCAACAAAACTTGACGTTAAAACAAATTTACTAGACAATAGCCGTGTCTGTTCTTTTTGAGTGAAAATATCTTACAATGATTATGGTGAGTGTTGATTCTACTCTCGTTTTGTACGCGGGAACGTCGCTCCGTGCTAATGAATTTTTGAACGATACATAAAATACTGCTTTAGTCGTCGACGTTGGGCGGTAGGTGTTTTTATTTAAAGTGAAGAGATCCTATAGACACATTAAGTATTTTTGATAGGGTAGATAAATCAAACTTCAAATAAATACTACGATTAAAACTATATATAATTCATTGAGTAGTGCATAGTTTTAATGGTAATAGAAATCTATGGTATAATAGTTTCAAGGTTTTAATTTTAGGCCAGAAAACAGAAGAAACATATTAAAATGTGTTCAATGTAATATAATAAATAGTAATAGTACTTTTTAACCTAATATTGAGTTTTAAAAACAAGTTAATATATTTAAATATAAATATTAAAGTTATATCAAAGAAGTTTTTATCTCGGATTGTTTTATTCGTAATGCCACGTGACGAGGGTTGGTGAGGGCTGCCATATCTCAGTTATGAGATTGAATTGCCGATAATAAAACTAAAGTGTTAGTAGGTATCTACTATGTTTGTAGTAAATAAATGTTACGAAGTTTAAAAAAAAGAGATTAAAATATGAATCAATTAAAATAATCCGTAAATTCCTCATAAAGATTCGGTTCGAACGCGTGATAGAGCGTCGCGATACGAGGCGGAATTACAGCTATGACGTCACGGGTCTTGGGATTCAATTGAGATGAAATAGACGCGTAATATAACCCATTTTTAGAGATGTTGGCTGAAATTATTGTTGCTACTAACACTTTAGTTTTATTATTGTTTCTTAAGCTGTTTAATTTGATTATATAAAATGGTATTACGATTGTCGAAGAAATCTGTATTAAGTACTCAATTCTAAAATAAATACATCCATTTCGAAAAGCAAAACTTAACTATAAATATGATATATGTATATATATTATTAATGTTTTGATACGAAATAGATAATGCTAAAAAGACCACCAAAATCTTAAATATACTGTGCTACGAATAATACATCTACGAAGTTAAACGCCTACGAAACTCTACATAGATCATAGGCCTCATTGTTCATAAAATATTACACGCAGGATAAACTTAGCTTAGCTTGGTCATAATATATCCTATAATAGTAGCTAGTAGATATAAATAAACGCGTTTTATTATAGGAGTATATTTTCTTGAATTGTGTATCAAAAATGTAGCCGGTGTAAGCTTGAATAGGTTTTATTGTAGAGGTTGAAACGAATACAATCTGAGATGGGTCGTTACCGCCCACTCCCCGTCTTTGAGGATTTACGGACGTTTATTTAGCTTTATTTTACTGATAACATTTTCAATTTCTAAATAAAGAGAAGGGATCTGTCACCTCGGCGGCGCGGGGCGGCCTTTAATGATTAGAATCGTCGAGATGTAGCAATTATAGCGGTAGGTGCGGGATAATGATGCGATTTTTGTTTTCTTTATTTTTTACAGTGATGCCTCGTGATTTTTAATGGGGTCATATTTTGACGAAGAATATTCTTTTCGATTTATTTCTCAGTACCCCAAAGCTAACAACAAATTAATAATACGTCAAATAAATCAGCTTTGCAATTAATGGAACGTACAAATACTGCCTTTGAGAGATATCTCAACTTGAGTACATAATGATAGGGGCTATGAAATCGATTGTAGGATATATGCACGAGTAGTGGGTTAAGGGCCGGACACATTATCGCTCGTTAGGGGCCGAGTGTCATCCACTCGAGCCTTGTTATCGCAAATATGCGGACGTGACACTCGTGTGCACTATACTTTATTAAGTACACTTTTTGGATTGTTGTAATGAAGCCTGTGTGCGGCGTGTTTAACAAAAATATTGGATTTCACGTTCGTAGTTCGTATTGTTTTAATCAAAGTTTTGTTATTTTTAATTGACGTTACATTTGATATTTGAAAAGAATGCTGCTTCATTTAACGTTTTTCATAGAGATGGTTGTGTCTGTGGTTTAATATAAAAGCAAATAACTTTTTAAAGTATTAGTCCGGGATCCAGCGCCCATTTTTGCAAGTGATTACTATCAAGCTAATTTTTCGTGAGTAGCTTTATTTTGATGAGATGCCCAATAATTTCATGTACGAAACTCTCGATTGTGGTAGCTACCAGAGGAAACAAGGCTAAAATATTTTGATTTCATGGTTCTCAAATATTAATTACTAACTGAATGTTTTTTTTGTTCAATCTCAAGATAATTATCTAAATTATTCGAAAAAATATTTGTCCTACAAAATCTATGGTTTGATCAAAGAGTCCCCCTTTCCAATGTGTATCGATAACGAAGTCATCATAAATGATTACTAACCAGCTGATTATATAAATCTTATATATAAAATTCTCGTGTCACAATGTTAGTCTGCATACTCCTCCGAAACGGGTGGACCGATTCTCATGAAATTTTCTGTGCATATCGGGTAAGTCTGAGAATCGGCCAACATCTATTTTTCATATGTACCACGGGCGAAGCCGGGGCGGACCGCTAGTTATATATAAATATATTATTAAAATATACTATATTATAAAATTATATATTATATATAAATGCTACTCTCTTATATACTTCACTGTCAAACTACTTATAAAATCTCGATTGACACAGGTCGTATCCTGAAACCGAAGAATTTATTATTGGTTATTCTAATTTTATCCATTATTTTCATCGCCCACATGCCATCGTTGTCATTCAAAGTCTTGCCTACGCGCTGTTCTTGTTTTTATGATGCTGTCACAGGATTTACTAAACTTGTCTTTTACAATTTTCGTTTTACATATTTGCCATGATCATTTAAAAAAGAACATAATATTAAAATAACTCTTTAAATATATCTAACAAAATATAACTGTAAATATACCAACTAAAGTCTTAACTGCAAAACAAAGCACATACAAAACAATGGAATTCAAATGTAACAGATAGCAATCTATATTATCTATCGGAGCACGTCTCCTGCGACATGACAATGTTGGAAAAGTTGCCGGTTTCTTCCGAACACTGGTTTCCAACTCGCACCAAAATGTTTTGTTTAAAAAAGGGTTGAATCCAAGCGTAAGCTTTCGCTTTGTGAAAAATTAAATTATGTAAGGTATACTACCTATATCATTGGTAGTTCCTGAAGCGAGCTTTTTGGTGTCGGTCAAAGTATAAATTTTTGTTTCGTGATGTCAAAACAACCGATTTATTTACACTGTGTAACAATGATATGACTAGGTACATACGGTCAGAGCAAAACATAATTATTACGAAAATATAAAACAATCTGTTATAAAGCTGAATTTAAAATGCCGGTCTATTAATTTTAATATAATATAATTAAACACGACAAAACAAGTGTTTTTAACTTTACTAATAAGCATAAATTGAAGTTTCAAAATGAATTAGTGCTAAGTGTAAGCTAACTGGAATCATCTGACCCTCGACACGGAGCCTCTTCACTTAATAGCTGTCTCTTAAAACTTGAACTGCTTAGCTCGTTCCCGCAACTTGAGTCCAGTGCTTAATTGGGATTAGGCTTCATTATAACATATTATTTTTCTCCCTCGAAATGGAACATGGAAAGCCTTTTAATGTGGTGATAAAAGGCAGAACGTATTTTCACTTTTCAGTGAGATAAATTGAGGGGACTGTGTAAATGGATGCATGGGTGGATGTTAATTATTGTGCTGTGTGAGACAATATAGAATTTTGAGAATTAGTAAAAAATAAAATAAAATGAAGCGTGGTTTTTTTTTATTAATTGCATACTTGCATAGAGCAAGTCGTTTTATATAAGAACGTAGTGGGTAGGTAATTGTTCTTAAAACTGCTGCAATTTTCTCTGTCATTATACCTTTCTGACTAACATTATATACAGCTCTATACTGCTTACATGGTTTTATATGGAAATTTTCATTTCACTCGAATACCAGGAAGTCAGTATAAATCAAATTCGTATGATTTGGTTCCATCTATTTGGGATTGACAGACAGGTACGCGGAACAAAGTAAAAATGCGCATAATGACATTATTCTGCCTTTTGGTAACCGACCTTCCGTTAACTGATTGAATCCGAAATATCTGACCTTTGCTAATCTGACGTTACTCTTGGGAATTGAGTAGGTATAAATATTATGAGTCGAAATGAAATTACCAAATTGTGCTCACTTATATAATAACATCAAAAACAGGAATGGAAGGAATAATGCTAAAAAAGCTAAACCAATTTTGACGAATTATAGAAAAAATTGAAGTGAATATGATGGTTAAAATTGTGAAATTTACGTTCGCGTTCAAGTGAACGGCCTTGGCGGAAATCGTGTTTACTTACTAAAAATAGCATTTTAAAATTACCAAATAAAAAGAGACAGAAAAATACTTTAGAGATGAAAAATGTAATTAAGCCGGTAACGTCAACTGGTTAATAAATACATGAAGCAGTTGAATGGAGCTAAAAATAAATGGTCGCTTATTCAATCCATGTTTTATATAATTGTAACTTTTCTTTCACTGTCAGTGCTCGCAGCGAAACATAAAGAAATGAACAAGTTTATTATTCGCGAGCTCGAAGGGTTTGCACAGATAATTGTGAATAGAGCCTGCGAAAGAAAAGCGGCTGCAAATGAAGTTTGCTTTTGTTTTAAACAATATTGTACACGATTCGTTCAAAACACTAGTGGAAATATAAGGTTTTATTCGTGGAATGGTTTTAAAAATGGGTTAAGTAGCGAGGTAAATGCGGCGCGGAGCTCAGACAAAACTCGTGGAAATCGTAGCGCTGCAATCGAGCATTAATAAATGAAATTCGCGATCAAAAGTTCGCTGTTTGTGCAGTTACATGTCGGAGCAGCTGCAGCGGCACTGCTCAACTTTTCTTGAACGCGGATAGATGGATTATCGCCTTGAAAATTTGACGTTTTAATACCTACGTCGTATTTTACTTCACACTCACGTTGTTAGTGTTTACTCTATAATTATAAACCTACACGCTGTTATAACGTACTGTAAGGACGGCACGTTGCTAACTTTTTACTCTTTTAATAAAACTTGACTATTTTAATAGGTGGTAGAGCTGTCTTCTTATTCACTTCTTATCAACTTCATATTGTCATTAGATATTAATATAATTTAATGTAAAATATATATTTTAATCTTATTTACATTGCTGTCTTATAATATCAAAAAAGTTATAAATGAGCATGGTAACACGTCAAGACGTTCGCAAAGTTTCTCAGCTGGCATGTCTGTTTGTGTTTCCTGTTTGAGGGAACTTAAAATTAATATTGTTTTAAATTATGTGAAGTGTGTGCCGCACTCGCGTCAATGGGGTGACACAAACTTTACGCATATCATTCTAATATATTGTAATGCTGGAATATTTTGATATATTCAAATTGTTATATTACCTATATCACATTCAGAGGGAGCACTGTCAAGACAGTATTAGTGAATGACAATAATTTAATTTGAAATAAGAATTATTTGTTAGTTCGCTAGACAAACAACCACCGTTTACGCCTCCATTATTTTCAATTCAGTTTAAATGCTTTTGTAATATACCTAGAAAATAGTCTTATTGCTTTTCTGATTGATTAGATTTATAACTAGAAAAAAACCATTTCAATCCTTCTCATAGTGGATAATATTATTAACGTAATCTATCGTCTATAATAATTTTATTTTAAACGATATAGAGGCCGCGTCTTAATTAAAAACGTGTATACGCTCGCGAATTCCTTGTTTCCATTTGATTTATCAGATGAGTTGTTGAGTGGATGCCGATCAAAGGGGCTTCCGTTACATTAATTTAGCGGAGAGCGTCCCGGCTCGGTTGATCGTCCCGTTTAACTGACCTGGAATCTGATACTATGAGCTAGGAATTATAGACGATACTCTATAATGTTGGACTTGATTCTGTCTGGAATGTGCTGTGTTTATAGCGTACTAATGGGGTTGAAATAAGTAAAGGTTTAAAATAAGTTAAGTAATTTAATCGGTGATGTCGGTTCGTGAGTTGCCTTGATGAAATGCTCTGGTTTGAATACCGCTAAATTTCTTCATCCTCCTGGTATAAAATTGATTTACAATCATTGAAAGGCTATGAAGTACTATCATAACTTATTTTTTTATACAGACATATATGAGAATGTTTTATTTTATTATTACTTGAAGTAACATACAATTTGGATCGTATACCGTAATCAGTAGGTACGAATATATCGTAAGCCCGTGTTCGACAAATTGACGTTCGGATTATGTTTATTATTACAGCGGATACCCGCCTTTTTACACTTGTTTTTTGTCAATCTCAGCCTTATTTTGTTACGAATAAAGTTAAATTTAATGACATAGATTTATTCTTGACCGTTACGCAAAAACACAAGTTTGTTCATGAATACCTATTTCATCAAAGCTTACCTGGCGGAGGACAAACTTGAAGAAGGTAAGGGACTCGTAACATAAAATCGGATTAATGATTTATTTTGACGTATTATTGTACTGTAATAGAATATAACATTAGTACAAAGTGAATTATTATCAAGCCATGTTTATGTTTACTTTTCGTGATGTTACTATGGAATTTCTATTAACCCTCACAATAAGGGGAGCGTGTGTTGCCGAACGCTTTATTTTTATATTCTCCTGGTATTTCGGAGTACTGGGGTGAGCTTTGTGCGAGCCCTTTTATGTTCGGTAGTAAAACATCCGTTCATATATAAATAAAACGCTTGCCATTGTGTGCATAGTTTTTCAAAACGTTTGCGTTGCAGAGGGTTAACTTACTAACGCCTACTTTCTATGCTGTCCTGGTACTATACAATTTTAGGGGATGTTTTGTATTGTTGTTTTTGTCTTTTACCCAGTTTTACTGTCTCACAAGCGTATGGAAAGTAACATCCGTGGACAATATATTTTACTATAATTGCACTATCAATAACTACGATTCCACACATTTTTACTATAAATATTTATTCTATGTTTTTTGTTATCGACAAAACCATTAAATTTCAGTAAATACATAGTATCCCCGTATCTTGGATGTTTACTACGAAAGTGATACCGAAAAAGATTCAGTTACGATTGTGTTTACTGAAAAAACCGTCCGATGTAAAAGTGAAGCGCTACTCAGATAAAGTTACACAGAAAACTCGTACTTTGATCCGTTTTTAGTTTTTAAGCACCCGTTACTTGAGAAGCTTTCGCAAGGTGAAGCCGAGAGTTATTGAATTAAAAGTTTTTATACTGTTAATACTTAACGAACTCTAATAATAATCGACGCTCATATTAAAAGTTGTATATAGCGAAATAAAGATTTATTTTCCTTGATAATAGCGAAGGAGCGGGTTTGCTATAACTTTTTTAATAGAAATGGCGTATGATGATTTATTTTGACGTATTTTTTTGGAATATATTTGTTTCTTATGTAGACTGGTATTATTTAGTACGTATTTTATATTAGTTTTAGTAAATAATAGTAATGTATTGTAAAAGAAAGCCGATGAATCATTCCATTAAATAATAAAGAAAAAATAATATATATTCATATTTTTTATAAGCAATTGACCGTCTATTAAAAATTCATATTTTAATAACATTTAATGCAGACTTAAGCACTCCTTTCCTCTTGGGGTATATTTGAAACATTAAAACTGAGCATTTTAAGAAGAGGCCAATTATAATGTACAATTGGAACAAATTAACTAGATGAAATACATTTTCTTTCTCGAAATTGTTTAAAAGTCCGCAAAATACGAATTAGGGCAAAAAGTGGGAAGTTTGTGCGCCCGCGGCCGGCGCCGTGCTGTTTAATGAATTCCCTAATATTCCCCAAATAAAAGTGCCTTGTTAATTTACTTTCAACATTATTTTACTCGACGGTACTTTTGGTTTGTAGTTGGAAACTGTATTCTTTTAACAAAAATGCAGGTACTCAATTATTAATGTTACTTTCATTTCAAGATATAAAGTGCTACCTCCGATTGAACGGTACGATGTTAATAAATTTTTGCATTAAAATTAATAATTATTATTATTAACAATAAGATTTAATTCAAGGGGTACCTACATGACGTCATTAATTTTAGGTGTCTTCTCATACTTAAAAATAATACGTTTGTTCCAATTTTATACAAAATAATTCCTTGCATCTGTACTGCAGTGATGTGGGTGTAAGTCTACAATAGTTTGGAAAATCCAAAAGTGCACGCCTCATAATTTTTTTTTAATAATTATTTATTAATTATTATTTTTGTTTATTTAATAACAATTAAACCACATCGAATCAGACCCTGAAAAATGAAAGGGTTCTATTCCTGAGCATACTCAAGCATAAGAGAAAAAAAAAGACTCGATTAGTAAAGTATTTCGGTCGCTATCGTGTTAACAAGAAAATCCTCCGCATATACAGACACACGGACGTCCAAGACAGAACTTTTTTAAACTGTTTTTTAACTAGTTTAAATAACAAAAATGACATCAAAAATATCATGAATGTTAAAAATAGTGTTTTTTCTTAATATGTGTGTGTATGTATTATCTTACAAGTGCAATATATGATACATAAAGACATTTTAAGTTTGAAAAATCAGATGTTTTGCGCGAAGTGACAGTAGTACCCACCTCAACGCTTCGCTTATGAGGCGTGCAATATAACGTATTTCCCGAGCCAATATTTGAGACTGTACACGATAGCGTATTATTAGAGGTCTATTTATTCTGCCTGAAGCATCACTCAATTATAAATGCAAGAAGGAGTTTTGAGCTCAAGTTTACATAGATCTTGTTCCTCTTTGGAAAATATACAAGTGTAGCATAGTAATGAATCTTGGAGGTGGTATAGATAATGAATATCTTTATTGGTATAGTAATTTGAATTTCTCGACGTGTTTTGATCTGCGCGTTCGTTCGTATACCCTGGTTCGTAGGGAACTCCTTGCGAATGTAATAATGTATTTTTAAGTTAACATTCCGAATATCTCACTTTTTGAATCCTTTTGCACACCTTATTAACGGTGAGTATATGAGTTAAATCAACATTCCTTTTCGAGTAAAAAGTACACTGTTCACTTAAAATTAGAGCAATGTTTGCTCGAATTCCAGGACATCAATTATTTCTGCATGAATTAATTCTATTTTAGAATACAATTCCAAGCTACCGTGTTTAATGTATATAAATATTTCTTATTAATTCCTGTTTGAGGAAATCTATTCTCATTATAAATACAGAAATAGCCGCAATTTGGAACAGGTAAACGCTACTAAAATGAGATTATTAATTAAAATTGCAAACGAGAGTCGCCAGTTAATCAGTTCGGAGCAATCAGAGTTGCACCGCACCTGCGGTGTTCCCGCGCTCGCAGCCTCCCGCCTACTTACTGGAGATTATGTACAAGTGATTGAGAACGCTCAGTTTGTACTTTGCTATCATTTGTTGCTAAATTATTTTCGATATTGTGTATCTTTTGTTTTGGGTTGAGGTGACTCGAGGATAGCTTTAGTAGAAGCGTATTTTCGTGATGATGGCCACTTGTAACAAATTAAGTAGGCTGCTACAAAATTATTGGTCTGTTTTTGTAATTTTTTCTGCTATTGAACTATATACTTAATGTACAAACACAAGCACGTGTAACTAAATCTAATGACTAGGAATATAAGTATCGTATTGCAAATACGATTACTGATTATATTAATTTGAATTTAGATAGTAAATGAAAACCAGTATTTTAATCTTATGGTATATGGTTCTATATTCTTAGTGAAATGCCGTCCCTTTTTGCCAAATCCGTTCAACCATTTGATAATAATTTACATTTATATTTGAAATAATATAGAAGTAAGATAGTTTAAAATAATGTCTAGGGTCTGCAGTGAAGCGTCAGAGCAAGGTAGCCGCAATTATGTGTAATTAATGGATGACCGACCGCTGTAGGACCAAGTTTCCTGCCAACTGAAGCACAAAGCAAATGATCGATCGCCGCTACACCGTCTCGTTACGATTGACTAATTGTTTTTGTCTTGAACCGATTAAATCTAATGTATTGTTGTTTTACAATTGATAACTGAATTGGAAACAGCTGTGGTTAGAAATATATTTTAGTTATATTTCGCAGGTAAACGGAAAAAGCGACGGTTTGGCAAATACACAAACACAGGTTGCTGAACAATTTCATGATAATGTTATTCATAATCTCTATCTAATATCAGGAAATAATTTGTAATCTTTTGGATGGATTTACATTATAATCAGTTGCTATATAATATCACGATGTATCTCAATTCCCTTTGTCGTGTTGTTTTAACGTAGAATACTGTGTATACGAAAGCAGAGCAGTGGGCGAAGCGCGTAAGCCTTTAATGCTATAAAAGTCTGACAGATGTAATGAAGTGAGAACGGGGTTTGATTTATTGAATGTGTCGGAATCCGCAGCGTAAACTATGTGTTGGGACTCGTGTCAACCGCATGTTAGTGAACTTAGCAGATCATTTTTAGCAGATCAAAAAAAATGTGAGTTCTTATCGCGTGCAGTTGAGTTCTACAGTTCCTGATACTTTTTAGAAATAGTTCTGGCGTTTTTACCTTAAAAAACAACATTTGAAAAAATGATCTGCCAACTTCCCGTAGCAGATCATTTTTAGCAGATCAAAAAAAAATGTGAGTTCTTATCGCGTGCAGTTGAGATCTACAGTTCCTGATACTTTTTAGAAATACTCGCGTAAAATTAAACACTAGAAAATTTATTTATGTCATATTTCATCACGCCGTAGCACCATGCCGTAGCATCATGCCGTAGCATCACGCCGTAGCAAAACGCCGTAGTATCATGCCGTAGCATCATGCCGTAGCTTCATGCCGTAGCTTCATGCCGTAGCTTCATGCCGTAGCTTCATGCCGTAGCATCATGCCGTAGCATTACGTCTTAGCATCACGTTAAGCTCGGTCCAGCGGGTTTTTTCAAATGTCGTTTGTTAAGGTAAAAACGCCAGAACTATTTCTAAAAAGTATCAGGAACTGTAGAACTCAACTGCACGCGATAAGAACTCACATTTTTTTTTTGATCTGCTAAAAATGATCTGCTACGGGAAGTTGGCAGATCATTTTTTCAAATGTCGTTTTTTAAGGTAAAAACGCCAGAACTATTTCTAAAAAGTATCAGGAACTGTAGAACTCAACTGCACGCGATAAGAACTCACATTTTTTTTTTGATCTGCTAAGTTCACTAATAGACTAGAGTAGATAATTTTTGAAACAAAAAAAAATCGCAGTCGGATGAAACCCATTAGAAAAGGAGGGGAATATGATGAAAATTAAAGGAAAAATAAATTACGGTCAATCCGAGTTCGGGAAAAGGGAGGGGGGAGCTTTTAAGAGAAAAAAATGGTTTCTCTTGATTTCCGACAAAACTACAAGTCCTACGGAAAAAAGTTCAATGGCAAAGTTGTAGATAATAAAAAGATCTACAACTTTTGTATTGACAATTTTTTCACATAACCTCAAAATTTAGGTGAAAAATTCAAAAAACCAAGTTTTTGGTTTTTTATTTTTATCTACTTCAAAATTTATTTTTTTTCTACGAAATTTGGTGGAAACTTGCTTTATTATGTCCCAAATACACTGTAATTTACTTGACTGAAAATATTTATTTTTTCGCCTTATTTTGAATTAATACCAAAAAAACAACCTAATTTTCAATCGAAAAGTCACCCGTCAAAATATCAGCTTTTTTCAAAAACTTGGGGAGCTTTTTATTCATTGAAATCTCTACTTTCATATGGTGTAAAAAAAAAAAACATTACCATAGTAAATGTTCTCAGAAAATGCATACAAACAGTGTGAAAATGAGCTTTTACTAAATCAGGCACACTTCTCAAACTACCTGAAATGTTTTTATCGACATCATTTTGCTTTTGAATATGCTGTAAAATATTATACTTAGAACAGATAATTTTTTTTCTTTTGAAATATTACCGAAAAGCCGATACAAGAGAAGATATAGAGTTCGAGAAGTGTGCCTGATTTAGTAAAAGCTACTTATGACAATGTTTGTAAGCATTTCCTGAGAACATTTACTATGGTAAGGTTTATTTTTTTTACACCATATAAAAGTAGAGATTTTGATAAATAAAAGGCTCCCAAAGTTTTTGAAAAAAGCTGATATTTTGACGGGTGACTTTTCGATTGAAAATTAGGTTGTTTTTTTGGTATTAATTCAAAATAAGGCGAAAAAATAAATATTTTCAATCAAATAAATTACAGTGTATTTGGGACATAATAAAGCAATTTTCTACCAAATTTCGTAGAAAAAAAATAAATTTTGAAGTAGTTAAAAATAAAAAACCAAAAACTTGGTTTTTTGAATTTTTCACCTAAATTTTGAGGTTATGTGAAAAAATTGTCAATACAAAAGTTGTAGATTTTTTTATTACCTACAACTTTGCCATTGAACTTTTTTCCGTAGGACTTGTAGTTTTGTCGGAAATCGAGAGAAACCATTTTTTTCTCTTAAAAGCTCCCCCCTCCCACTTCCCGAACTCGGATTGACCGTAATTTATTTTTCCTTTAATTTTCATCATATTCCCCTCCTTTTCTAATGGGTTTCATCCGACTGCGATTTTTTTGCACTTTTTATTATTTTTAAAGGGATCTACCCCAGTGTATAACATGTCAACCGCTCTGTAAGCTAATTATATCTGAATAATATTATGTATTTAAATACCGTGATACGTTGTTTGTTTTGTATGTTATTGGATTATCATTTTATGTATTAAAAATAATTGTAGTGCATTTGGATAGTTGTCAGTACCGTAACTAAGGATATGTCTGGTTGGTATGCTAATTAAGTACCTAACTTATTTCATTTGTATGTGTGCCAAATGTTAAAATTTAATAACAAAACAAAATTATATAGACGATGCTCAATGAGCAAATGTTTCCGAAAACATTACCTTTATAATTAAGCGCTTATTGTCGTTTGTAGCATAATTTAATAAATCGATTGCAATTTACATAAATCATTTTTCTATAGGCACGTATAACATTTTTTTTACCATAAAATAACAAACAGCTAGAACTACACCACTATATAAACTTTTCATGAATGTCAGTGACGTAGACAAGATCGGATCCGAAGGCAGTAACATATTTTTCCATTTGAAGCTGAAAATGTTTGAAAAAAAAAGAGAAAAGCTTTTCATAACGAATAGGCGAGCAGTTGACCGCGCCTAGATGCCTATTCACCCTTTGAAAGCCTCTTGTATTGTTCTGACAGACACCGGACTCAGTCAATGGGCTGGAATAAATGAATGGTAGTCTGAAAACGGTTCTGTGTGGCGCTGCCGGCTATGGCCAGGTCCTTGCCTGATTGCTTGTCAGCTGTAGCCGTGTATTGTGTAGCTGTCGGTAGCCGTAGTAGATATCATGGTGTATAACAATTGGCTGGAGGTTTAAGTAAATAGGGGGCTAATAAATAATCGTTTTGCTTGTTTTTGTTACCGTCTTCGTAATTGTTGTCATAGTACGAGATCCGGCTGCAGGATCAGTGCGCTCATCGGTTTTTTGCTGAAAACCGAATTTTTATGTATATTTATAATTAGGAGAATATATATCGACTAGGTTGCCAGTCAAAATTTGGCCGCAAGCATGTTTAATTAAAATTTTTCTAATCGATTTTTGGGAAAAAAAATCGTTCACTTGTTTTTTGAATAAAATATAGTCTACATCACGTCAAATGATATAAAAATTCTAAAAAATCACGGTTGCCGCTTTTCACCTGGCCGCAACATCTTGGCAGCCGGGTGCAAACAGGTATGATTTCGATTTATTTTTACGTTCATAACGCACATTTATGAATCATATATCAAATTAAAGCTAATTTTTTTCTATTTATTATCATATATGGTTGCCTAATTAAATCCGGCCGCAAATAAGGGTTGCTGGCTTATAAAAATTATAAATATAGGATTAGTGCGTTCATCGGTTTTTTGCTGAAAACCGAATTTTTATGTAACTATATGTATTTATAATTAGGAGAATATATATCGACTAGGTTGCCAGTCAAAATTTGGCCGCAAGCATGTTTACATTCAACCTTAAATATTCAACATCTTTAACAGCCGGCAACCCTTATTTGCGGCCGGATTTAATTAGGCAACCATATATGATAATAAATAGAAAAAAATTAGCTTTAATTTGATATATGATTCATAAATGTGCGTTATGAACGTAAAAATGAATCGAAATCATACCTGTTTGCACCAGGCTGCCAAGATGTTGCGGCCAGGTGAAAAGCGGCAACCGTGATTTTTTAGAATTTTTATATCATTTGACGTGATGTAGACTACATTTTATTCAAAAAACAAGTGAACGAATTTTTTTCCCAAAAACCGATTAGAAAAATTTTAATTAAACATGCTTGCGGCCAAATTTTGACTGGCGACCTAGTCGATATATATTCTCCTAATTATAAATATACATAAAAATTCGGTTTTCAGCAAAAAACGATGAACGCACTAATCCTATATTTATAATTTTTAAAAGCCAGCAACCCTTATTTGCGGCGGGATTTAATTAGGCAACCATATATGATAATAAATAGAAAAAAATTAGCTTTAATTTGATATATGATTCATAAATGTGCGTTATGAACGTAAAAATGAATCGAAATCATACCTGTTTGCACCAGGCTGCCAAGATGTTGCGGCCAGGTGAAAAGCGGCAACCGTGATTTTTTAGAATTTTTATATCATTTGACGTGATGTAGACTACATTTTATTCAAAAAACAAGTGAACGATTTTTTTTCCCAAAAATCGATTAGAAACATTTTAATTAAACATGCTTGCGGCCAAATTTTGACTGGCAACCTAGTCGATATATATTCTCCTAATTATAAATATACATAAAAATTCGGTTTTCAGCAAAAAACCGATGAACGCACTGATCCTGCGGTGGGATCTTAGACTATCAGGAGACAAGGCTTTTAATATTTTTTGGGTCCTTCTTACTTTTCCACGAATGGAACATTCAAAGTTTAAAAATATACATATTTTTCCACTAATTATAATACAGTAATTCATAACAGTATCTAGAAGGAAATCATTATGATCGTACGAAAAGCGATCTAATCCCATACAAAATAATTCATATGAAATAAAATATCGCTTTTGTAATTGAACGCGCCGCGCTCACTGAATGTGATTTGTTTCCAAAGTAATATCGGGATGAGAACTCAAATATTCATAATACATATCGTATTTTCTCCAATTCGTGAGCCCATTCGTCTTATCCTGAGCAAACCAAGCGAAACACGACTGATGACAATATGGATGTTTGAAATATTGCAAATTTTATTATTGCTATAAGTTCTCTGCATATTTATTCTCTCTTCATTCTTTTACATTGATTTTTTTGCAATTGAAATATCGTATTTCTGGGCATATTATGGTGCAGCAAAACTATATAGTACTTTAATAGTAATTTTTTGATTATTAGATTTCTATTGTTGAGGGCAAGATTGAAACGTAATAAGTAGGTATCAACGCCAATTTATAAATAATTCTGTTCAAAGGAGCTCTAAAACAATGCAGATGTGTTTCATTTCACCTGTCTTCAAACGTTTATGAAAACAAATGTTGCTTGCAGCAAAAAGGGTATAAATAAAAAATCAGGAGTCCAATCACATTAGGCAATCCGACTAAACGACGTAGGCCTCGTGTCTCAACGCTGATCCCTTGCTCGTACGTGCTTTTACATTGCGTCGGTTTATATTGCTTTTTATAGTCAGTAGAATAATATATCTACACGGCAATGCGTGTTTGAATTGATAAAACTGTATGTATTTATTTATAAGCACTTTTAAATCGAGATTGATTGATATGATGTATAACACAACAGATTCCTTAAATTTTTTTGTATTGAATTTAACAAATTCCTTAAATTTTATTGTGACAATAACTTATTACGTTAGACCTAGAATTAATATTTATTGTACTTTAAGGCGTAGTAGTAATCTATACTTAAACGGCATATGACATAAAAATATCATACCTAGCAGGTACTGTACTACTGTAGGAATAATTTCGAAAGAAAATAAAGTTTCAGGCGAACAAAGCAAGCAAGTAGGTACGAGAAATAAACAAACTTCCCCATTATAGAAGTCGGTTTAAAAGAAACAACACTTGTTTCAGTATAGCCACTAACATTGAGAGTTGAGAGGGTCGCCGGTGGCGCCCTCTCGAACAATCTCGCTTTATCGTTACGACTGATAGAGATAAACGTCAATGTAACTTTTCCAATTTACAAAAAAGATATCGCGACGATAATTTCCCAAGATTGCGGCCGCTCGCAGAGGTGTGTGATAAAATTTCAATGGAGTTTTATTACTTTTTGCACAGTTCAATTATACTGAGAACATTTAAGTGGCTTTTTTTGGAAGATAATCTGTCGATAAGATGTCGTATCGACTGACGTGATGCGTTGATTAATTAATGCAACAGCTCTGTCTAATTAATAAGGCTAATCCCTCTTTGTTAATTCAATTTACGCAAACTAATCAAAAATTCCGTATTGCGTTGACTAACTTAAAATTTCAACCACTTTCAGCTTTAGTTCAAATACACAACAAACTGGTATTATATTTCGCGATAGTACCACCGAAAAATTCTGAGCCAATAGGCTAATTTAAAAGTCAGTAATTTAAAATAAATATTATGCGGCTAATTTAAAAGTCCATTAAAATTGTAATTCACACCAACAAAGACGAAAGTAAAAGCTATTAATATTCTCAAATATGACTCGTTGGCAGGAATTACGAACGTGAGTATTAAAATATGGAGAGATTTCACGTGCTGGCTCGTGTTGGGTTGCGCCAAGTTAGATGAGTTGACGGCCGGCCTGGAGGCAATTCCGAACTCTGACACGTTTCAAATGTCACGTTGCCAAATTATTTTTGACAAATAGAAATACATGGTGTTTCTATTTTCGGAAAGGCGAGAATTTTTATAAAATTGAATGTATGGTTTTTGTTTCAAAATACATGCTAAAATATAATTTTGGCTAGTAAAATTGCATTATTATCCACAAGTTACGATTGAAAATACTCTAATTCACAAAGAATTGAAAAAGTATGGTTTTCTTTGACGCTTTAATTTAGACGTGCTTATTCTTACATCGGAAAGCTTATTTCGCACATTATTCTCTTTAAACAGGGCGCAAACGATCACCCCTGTTTGTTTGTGTCAATCTAGAGCAATCGCAGCACGCGAGCAAAGAAAGATGAAGCTTCCCACAAGACTTGAAAGCTTTTTTTACGTAGATAATGCATGTGTGTACGTACGTGTGTAATCAGGGTAACGTACCATGTAAGTACCAGGCGAGCAGACGGCGGCAGGAGATTACGCAACGCTCGCGTGACGTCACACCCTTGTCACTGCGACGCCTCAGTGCCACCTGAAATGTGTAAAGCGAAATGGAAAGAGTTTGTACATGCTTTTTTAGTGCGACAGGAACAAAGCTCGTGTATTTTCACGCCGACACGTTAACGCGGTACGGTGTTCGATAAAATTTTATGAAAGCAGTTCGATATTGAGTGGACGGAGCTATTGAACGTAATGGTCGTTTGGGGTCCTTTAATACACCATAGAGAAGATGGCTACGCTTAAGTGCGGATCGTACAGGAAACTATTTTTCTTAAAGTGGCCGTCATTACACATGAAAGGAGGAAATGGATGAAAAAGATCGTTAATTGATAATTCTAAAATATTCATTGACGTAAAATGGATATGATATTTTTTATTAAATAAATATTATAAGTGTTATAATGTATAATTTACTAAATTTCTTTAAATTAGTTCCTATCATTATCGTGTGAAAAGATTGACCATAAAAAGGCCGATTAAAATCAGCGCTATCTATAACCGCGTCGTCGGTCAGATAGAGCCATTAATAAAAATATCAATAAAGCTGGTTTAGAGTGTTTAACGCGATATAATTAAATCCATTGAAGCGTGGGCCGTAATACCTCAATTAAAGTCCTCCTTAAGCGCGACACGTCCATTCGAGGCGGAGGGTCGGAGGCCGCCCGACGCGACGCCTTGACAGGTCAAAGGCTGACGGATTATAGGCGCGCATTTATTAAACACCTAATTATTTGGACGATATTTAAAAATATTCGATAGGATTGGCTATTTTTAGTAGGTCTTTTCTTTAAGATGCAGTTGTTTCGTAATAATGGATTTTCGTAATTAAGGATTTAAAATTGTTATATCCATTTCTCAAATCTTACTCGATTTTGAGTATTAATTTGATAATCCATCCAAATCGAATAAATATTTTCTTTAAACAATGGTTCGTCTGTCTTGATTCCAAAGACCATAAATACCTTGCTAATAAATTGAATTCATTCAACTGACTCAGATTGTTTTGTACGTCTTCAGGCACGCGCCAGAGAATATTAATTTTAAATACCTTTATTTAGATAATAAATAGAGGTTTACGAATTATTGTTTGCTTCTTGTTACGCGAATCTATTTATACCGTTATTAGGTCTATTAATAAAGTTTAACTTTGTATTTCGTACACAACGACTATGATCTTAGTCTAAATATTGTTTTGCACAAACTAAAATATTGCCGCTTTGTCAATGAAATTAAATGTGATGTGGTTATTTCTTGGTGACGACTTAATATAATAAGTATACGTTTCAGAAGTTTGAAAACCAAACAAATAAACAGATTTGATTTGATTTGAACCATTTCATAGTTTGTTGCCTTATCGATGAGTTACTGACTAGTTATGGTACTGACAGACGTGCGCAATTAAAGCATGCAAATAAGCTTGCTTAAAATTAGCGTACTCTGCTAACTTCATATTTGCCAGAAATAAGCAAGCTTGATTTAAAGCATACTTCTTAATAAGTATGCTCATTACATTACACACGTGCTACTAATGAGCACTTGCTCAATAAAAGCATGCCTTCGTGCTAGTAATCAGCACTTCTGTCCATACCTTAAGACGATTACAGACAAACATGCAGGAGAAATTTCTATGATAGGTACTTGCTGCTGAAAGATGTTGTAAAAGTATAATGGTTTTGATTATCATATTGATTTAATATTGCTTTCAGTACATACAACTAGTGAATTTAAAAAGAAAATTATAATCATAATAAATCATACGCTCCACGGGTTTTTACGAACTGATTACATAGATTAGTGCTGGCGGCCGTTACGATGTTCAAATTAATAAGGCCGGGCTTTTACGAGGCGATATTCTTTTTCATTTTCTCCCGGTGTTTACTGCGCTTTTATTAACGTCGCCATATTGTACGCGAGGGAGATGAATGCCGACCAATGAGGGATTGCTTGTGGTTTTCTTTTCACCCATACTTCTTGAGGTTTTTCGGTCGTTCTGGGAGGAATAAAAGTTGGTTGTTTAGTTTTGTTGCTTGTGGGGTGGTTTTTGTGGGCATCGGATATGGTAGGAAAGTAATGTTATTTTATGTGTTGCAACCATAATAATAGAATGTTCAATGGTCTTATTATTCAAAACATTCTTTAGGATGTGAGGATCGATCTGCATGCAACTAGCATTCATTCATTCATATTTAATAAGTATTTTAAGTATCAAAGCAAGTTCAATTTTCAAATGAACTTAATTGTATTTGAAAATATATCGCTTAGATTAAATTATACATACTGTAAAAGCCGCAAATAGATACGCTACTTATTAAGCACCTATAAATAGAGATACGGTGTAGCCACGGTTAGTTCATTCATTAGCAAACCGCAAACACGGTGAATATTCAATTTGCATGCGCAGTAGTGCCGACATCGCTGACACCGCTGACACGTGTCACTGCTGACACGTGACACTGCTGACAGCGCCGACAGCGGCGCGGGCGCTCCAAATGAGTTGTACATATTTACAATCAAGACCGTGGCCGCCGCTAATTGAATGATCAATTTGATGACAGTACAATAATTATTCGTGACTCTAATTTAGATTCGATTGTTGGGTTATTTATTAGCGTTTGCAATTTTACGTTTCAATGAGTTTGTCGGCAGATTTGCGTGTAATTTGTATAAACATTGACGTACCTATTTATTATATGTAAGTTGATTTCATCTGAAGTTCTTATAATATAAAGCTTGGTTTTCTAGAAAATGTTTACAGTGGGTCACATCTGCGCATTTTATCCATTGTGAAAGTACAGTCAATTGTTACTTAAAATTTAGTTCGATGAAAGGGCGGCTGAATGTAAAGAAACAGCACAAACATTCTATTCCGCTTTTTTGTGAATATATAACAAGGAAAAGGGGTAAATAGGGGAAAAGTGCATTGCGGTATTAGCTTAAAATGTGCACGAATGCGCAGTGCGGCATTGTTACGTGGTTCTGCTGGCCTGGTAATGCTGCAATCGCTTTTCATAAAATCTATTTTTCTCCAGAGCGAAGTTATGAAACGAATCAATTGTTGTTACGATTCTGTTTTGGCCTAGATAGATTTTAATAACATAACTGCTTTCATAACTTTAGAAAAGGCTTTTTATGCTTTTTTCAAATACTGTGTACTTAATTGAAAAGACTAACAATTGAACTGGATCTTGAGATAAATCATAATAAACTAGAATTCTAGGACCAATTTAAAATTGGAATAAATATTTTTTACGCTTAAGAATATTTTTAACACTTCAATAACAATACCCATTTCTTTATTTTCAGGTAAGTTCGATAGAACGGAATCGGATAGTGAAGACGGCGTGTAATTTTGCAATAAAAGCACCAGAGTGACATAAAATAGAGAAGGTATAGTTTGCAATATCGCGAGATAAATCAGCCCCTGCAGGGGTGCGTCGAAGCGAACCTAATGGCTGCGTGATTGAATTGCGCATCTTCGTCGCTTCGTCGCCCCTGGTATATCGAATTAATTTGCTACGCTCCAGTGATTTATTTATCCCCCACGATTTTTCTAATCATGAAGGATTTTCGCATGAGTAATGTAAAAATTTTTATTAAAGAAATTTTGGAATTTATCATGTAATTTTTCATGTAGGTAAGTGGATCTTATAACATGTTTCATTCAAACGTTTTTAGCACGTAAGTATTTTAAATTTATATCGAGCAGATATATTATGTATTCGGGCAATATATAATAATTAATTATAAGTAAATATCGGTTAAACAAAAATAATGAAATATCCATCTTGAATATGCTCCAATACACAAACTCTTTTATAAAAAAAAGTAATTATTCAAAAAGGTAATTCCAGTAGATAAGCACTTTATAATCAGGGATATTGCTTGGACGTCCAAATTCTTCCTCAATTATGCTTAGCCTTAAATGAAACAGCGACCATTTAAAAAATTAAAAAACAAAAATAATTGAGCAAAAAATTATCCTCGTTAAGAAATTAAATGGAGTAAATTTTATTTAAGATGCCAAGAAGACCGCACCATTACGCTATAGATTGCGATTAGAATTGCTTTTGGCATCGATCCAGATCGATAAAGAAAAGCCGAGTCCCACTTTATCGTTAGACTTGACACCAACTATCTCATCTTTTAAAAAAAACATCAGTTTCCGAGCAAAGTTTAATAAGCTTATTCAGCACAAAATTATTCGAGAAACTGCAGTTTTTAACCGACTTCGACAGGAAGAGGGGAATGCGTTTTCTATAGTTATGATTGCCGCCGTCACGTGGGCGTTAACAGGAAAAATTCACTTTTCTGCTATATTATTTTTGTAGTATGTGAAAACCGAAAAACCAATTTTGATTGATTAAAAATTACTTGAATGCAGCAACAACGACGTTTAAAGTTTGTCCTAAGGAACAATTTTGTCTATGAGCTTCATATCAATAGTAATTTATTTCACAGTAAACAGACATCTCGTCTTCATGTTTCTAAATTAGCTTGAAGTGTAGTCAAGCTGAAAGGTGTTGAATATTTCCAATCTTCTTATCGCCTATAACATTTAATAAAATCTGATCCAGATTTTGAAGTAGTCGAGAGCGATTTGAAGCGTGGCGGGATTTTATATTAAAAATGAAACAAGGTCGTGACGTGAAAAGAAATTAGCCATTTACAGCGTTGTCCTTTCTGGGCTTTTGTCTGACGTCACACAATGTTGCCGCTCCTTTTGTAATAATTTAATTAGTCTTAATGCTTGTCTTTAATTAGACGCCCGCCCGCGCCGCGGTGCAAACTTTTCATTAATTTATACATAGATTGTGTTAACGAATGACCGTTTTTTAAGAAAGATATACCTACCTATGTTGATTAATGAGTTAATTAAAATTTAAGCTTCGTTTAATTTGTTGTTGTTTTAATGATACATTATGAAAATCAGGTTATTAATTGCAGTATGGTAGGTAATGAATAATTAAAGGCATCTGTTTATTTAAAAAATTGGTGTCACGTATTACTTAATCGACGAGTCTGATAGCGTGGAATCATTTAATTATAAAATATCACCATTCATTGTATAAAAGCGCTAGTTCAGAAAATATTTATTGTGCCTATACCTACATTTCGTTAGAATAAAGGCCATACACTAATTATATTATGTTGTTAAATTAATTCAAAATATCACCCTTTCTTACAACATAATAGGAGTATAATTTTCTGAACGACCATCGCTTAAATTTATGGACTTCCTCGTAGTTACTCTGCGAATATAATGTGACAAAGTTGAAATGTATATCAAATGGCGGGCGTTAGTCAAAGGGCATTTAAATTCAGTCGGAGTGGCGGCGTAACGCGTGGCGCAGATGTTCAACACACATTTGTTTCATTTGCCGACTTGTTACCAAATATGGAATGAGCTTTACACACTTGAAATTAGGTTTGTTTCTATTTGAACACATTGTAGTATTATCAAACTTGACAAATCAGGGACTCTCGAGCTTTCAATTGTATAAATGGATAGCTGTAGCATACATAAACAAAGAAGAAAAGCTATGTAGGTATATAAGAATGTTTTAAGCAAGACCAATTTTTATAAATTATGATAACATTTCTGGTTAGTTAGTCCCTGAGGGTCTCTTCTTAAGGTCAATTATGTATAACTACTATCCTATCAGGATACAATGTTACGTTAGTGTAGCCAACTGAAATACTGCGAAGATATTACGACAAAAATTTTGATTTTCCATCATACAAAAATTGCCTAAATTAAATCACTTCATTGGTAATAAAAAGTCAGTTTAATCATTTTCGTTAATTGGTCAAGTCTAAAAAAGCTCTGTCTAAAAATATGAACAAAAGATCAATCATAAATAATAATCAATGTTAGAATGAGAGGCATTTTCAGGTTGTTTTGTTAGTTTTTTTATTTTCACAAAATAAACATTCACGAAACATGAAAATGACCTTAATCTTTTGTACTATTGAACTTTTTTGTGAATGATATACGTTTCTACCCCAGTCTGTCTGTTTCGGTATTCAATCTGACGCATACGTATTCTTACCCTTTGAGTTTCTAGGAATTCTATTTAATCTAATGCTGTATATCAATCACATGTTACAAAAAAATCTGTACACGAAATGATTTATGGTTTTGCGCCAGCTATAAATTTTATGTTGTTTATTTTTACATAAAAACGTTGATATATAATCTTGTTTATTACCACCATTTACCACATAATTATAATATTTAAAAAAAAGTAGATAGCTTTGTCAGTGTATCAGTGTATTATATTGTCTAAACCGTAAAGATTTGGGAAATGTTTCTATAAGGAACTACGTTCACGCGATAACAAAAAGGGTATGCGACCAGAGCCGCGGGCAAAAAACTAGTCTAAAGAGGTACATATAAGAGGATAAAGTAGCGCTCATAACGGGTCGATCCCCGAGGGAACATCCCTCAGATTATCTCAAGTTGCTTTGAACACAGACTTAAATGTTGTCATCTTCCTGTTACGAGTATATCCAGGGAAACTAGACAAGAAGACGATCACTAAATTCAAGTCGGGAATTCTCTCCCGTAGCATCTTGGTAGAAAGTTTTATTTATTTTAGGTAATTCAGAATCTAATCTATAATAATAATAAAGCAAAATAAAACCAACAGCATCGAATAATATTATAATCAAATTTAGTATAGGTAATTTATGCGTTAATCGGTAATTCTTTTGATATTTTTAAAGCTACCGCATATTATTTTCATTACGACGTTTACAGGGTGGCAACAAGTACTACGAAGGGTATTAATGCTAATTTAATGACGACATTTAAATAAGAAATTTCTCAATCAGAAACTTGTCCCTCTTTTCCTCATTGCTTCAATCAAAAAATGTTAATCGATTCACGAGTCGCAGGCAGGCGACGGAGGCGGGACAGACTGCAGAGACAATGGCTTCCATTGTGGAGAATAGAACTGGCACTGAGTCACAGGCTATTTAATAACGTTCAGTTCATACCATCTAATGAGCTGAAATATATTTCAGTTGAACACTCTAAATGAGAAAAGTCGAACGTTTTCAAAGCATGTGGCTTTTAAAACGTTCGACTTTTAAAACAAAACACGAACTACTGTTTACAGAAACAATTGAAAAACAAGTCTTTGTGAGCCATCTAATTGATTAGCAAATAGTTTTACAAACACCCGTACTTCGGTCGTATCACGAGAGAAATATGTCAATTGAAATAACTACATTACTGCATTTGTGCGAGCGCCAGTTTACTCGGTCGCCGAGCTGCAAGACACAGAGCAATGGAGAGCGCAGTGAAATTATCGTTGTTTCGTAGAGTTCCAGACAGCGGTATTAATCCGTGCAGTGACCCCTGCAAACAATGTCCGTAGCCGCAGCAGGCTACATTAAACTAATGAATCCTACTAGTTACGTGTGCCTTCTCTGGGTAAACGGGTGTTTTTGGACCACGTATTTTTACTTACATTTGGAACGTAGCATATCTCTGCGCTATGGAAAATTACGACACTCCAATTTGAGATAATTAATTTAACTTTATTCCACTCTGACACATATTATGCTAATGAATAAAATGAGTCACTTTAAGATTAGATTATAAGCTGGAATAATAACGACTTTCGAAAGTTATAATATTAGTTTAAATGTACGTAAGTTAATAACTTCATTTTACGGTTTCACACAACTTGGAAGAAGCGCAGCACACTTATTATTAGGTAGTTTGTATTTTCGTGACGTTTCTAAAATAAAACAAAAACCTGTTAATCAAATTAAAAAGTCTGTTTTAGCTAGCTTAGAATTATTAATGGATATTATTAAATATCAGTCCTTTTAACTGCTAAAAATGAGAGTATAAGTAGGTAAGTAAATGTTATTCGTGGAACATTTGATACAGTGCAATTAAGCGCAGCAGATAATACGGTGTGACGTCAGCAGTGGGGTGTTTTCGCGGAAATTCGCTAATTAGACAGATTCGAGCCGAGCGCTTACTGAATATACGAAACAACTAATGCATTTGCTAATTTGGAGATAAACTACTGCACGAGAGATTATATCGGCACGCGGCGGCATGGATGCTGTGTGGAAATTTGCTTTGTGTACAGTTATCTCAGTAAATGTTTAATCTGCGCTATTAATTATAGAATATCTTTTGATTCTTTGTTCATTGTTTTATTTATATTGAGAGGTCTTTGTGAGGTATAAAATGTCATTATGATTATTTAGTTCTA
Source organism: Colias philodice (assembly GCF_061535455.1). Taxonomy (NCBI): domain Eukaryota; kingdom Metazoa; phylum Arthropoda; class Insecta; order Lepidoptera; family Pieridae; genus Colias; species Colias philodice. The sequence goes on along the minus strand of NC_143111.1, from coordinate 311,310 downwards.
AGAAACGGAATGACGCGCGCCATTGTAATTCATTATGGAACGAGCTTTTCCAGTGAAGTTTATTTCGCTCGATAAACCTACTGGGATCGTATACAAACAATGGAATAAAAAATAAGATTTATTTCTATTTTGATTACTTATAAAAGTAAAATATTTTTAGTGAGATTTGCGTCAAAACGTTGCGTAGGTATAGTGTCGAATCAGGATTAAAATTATCATGTGCTAATCCAGCTCATAGACAATTGTAGCCTAATTGAATAGCAAACAATGTTCACACTCTAGCTGATCCAATGCTGAACGTTAAAATGTCCACATATCATAAAGCAAATATTCGCGAATTCGCACGCGACTTGATCTCTCTCGACTTATGAAATCCGCGTCCCCGCGGGAGGGAGGTTGAATCAATTTGGGTAGCGCAGGACCCAAATTCGATTCCCGCCCCGGGCGACCGATCCGTCCCCTTTCGGGACCTACCCGCTGTAAATTCGATATAATGTAGCGGGAAATATTTTTTCACAATTTTCGCCCCATAATAAGATGCTCAATAAGTGGGTAGTAATCAATTGTTTGAGGCTTATACCGATAATAATGTTTTGTTTATTGATATACAAAATTTGGCGAAGCAATTTCATTTGATTATGTGGAAATTTCAAGGATATCAAATTTTTGTCTTTGAAGATAATGATAACATTAGAGGTAATGATTATTGAAATATATGCATTTATTAGAGCAGGTACGTATTTGTTTTAAGTAGCAATAAATAATGAAGAATAACACACGGTAAAAGTAAAATGATTACTAAGAACGCAGATTCAAAGAGGGAGAGCCTTAATTAAGTTACAATTAGTTAGTTGACATTTAATTTGGTTAGAATATCGCGTATTCGTAATCACGGCTAGCAGGCTCCCATGCGACAACAGCAAACACATTTGCCGAAGGGCAAGTTTATTTAGGACTTGGCAAATTATGGCGAAGGAACAAAAACAATGATTCGATTAGCATTCCGAGCCGGAGCGGCGGCCGCCTAACGGTTGCGGTTAAGTACATTTCATTCCGTTATTTGCCTGTCTTATTTATTATGCTTACAATATTAATAAATTCATTGTGAAAACGCTTTGTACGAAAAGCTCGATGTAAGAAATTTCTTTTCTAATAAACCAAGGAATTGATATGCATAATATCAAGCACTGAAAAGCTGGACAAATGTAGTAGGTACATTGGACGAATATAAAGCATGTTTGAAGTTGTTTGCATCTAAACAACAATACAAATCGCAAAATCTGTACTGTATGATGTTTCTCGTTACTCAAATTTATATAAAACCGGTTCAAATAGAATTAAAACTTGTTTGATAATGAAATTTTGCGCAAAACACGATAATTCCCTCCTGAATTAAGAATGTACGCGAAGTTTATGAGAGCCGTGTTGTGAGCGTGGCGAAGTATTCGCGCTAAGATCAACTTGTACATTGTTTGTGCTGCGTACTCGCTGCTATGGGGGGAAGGGGGAGGGGTACGGTTGTATTGTACGTATAACAAAATTGTTATGTAGTAAAATTGAGTGATGTTTAAGTGTCTGTAGCAGGTATTTATTGCCTACATAATCAAAGTTTACAATACCTAGAAAATAAATGCTATGACTAGATACATATTTGCACGGATCTATGACGTTTTTTATGCATTAGCAAATATTATTTAGTTACCTATCGTTTAAACTTTTCAAATATCTTAAAATAGTAATTTAAAGGGAACATTCACTAGGTATGTGAAATTGAATACATACATCGGATAATAGCAAATACCTACCTTTGTTTCTGGAAAGCTTTCTTACGAGGACTTCAATAGAGCGTATAAATCAAAACTATTAAAGCCAATCCGACAGGCAATGAATTAAATAATGGCTTCCTGCAAGGTCCCCAGGTATTACTGTTATCAGAGAGGCGCAGTGTCGCGTTATCAGCGGGCGCGGCGGCGCGTGAAATGAGAATCGATGTGTTCACTGGGCGCCTGAAATAATATGGAGCCATAATGTGGACTAACTTCCAAGAAAACTTTATTTTCCAGTTTCCACCTGACGTCGCGCCAGCTGAACCGCCTTTGTTACTTCTCAAACTCTCGCCCACTTTCAGAATAAAATTTTCTACAAATAACACGTGACAGATGGTGAAAATGTTTACGTAATGGGTTTTACAAACAAAGAGAATATCGTATACCAGTGTGTATGAATGATATTTTACGTCCATTAAAATGGGCAAAACATAACATTTTCATTTTAAAATTCATCAGCCTCGAATATATTCTTTTTATAATATCTACCACGTATAAAATTTAAACTCACCTATGCAAAAATGACGCAGCTATTCAGGCAAAAATATATCATATTCCAATTCCCTCCGTTCACCAAAAAGTCGAAATATTTTTGTCCCTATAATAATTCCACCCTAAGCCAATTTTGTGTTTACGTTAACCTATGTTTCCACCAAACAAACTTGTGAGCTCTGTGTGTAACATTTATTATTTACGTAACTATAAAGAAGTCTTGTTAAATTTACTGAAATAAATAATAACGTTGTGCGCTGCAAGAAAATGCTGAAACCCTATGTATATGTGTATTTTATTTTGCTTACACTGTAGGACACTTCTCGTGCTACACATTTAGAAAAACATATATTTTCTGTTAATATTATTTTTTTCTTTTACATTTAAATTGGCAAATATTACATAGGTATGGTATTTTGAATTAATACAGTATAACATAAATTTTGATATACATACTTACTTACATAGCATGGTATAGTAGCAGAAGGCACAAGTGCCCATGACGACAATATAACGCCACGGGCACTTGTGTGTCTTCGTGTAAACACATTAAAGATAAGAATAGAATAGAATAGAATAGAAACACATTTATTCCCAAAAAAATGATACAGTACATTAGATACAGAAAATACTTATAACATAAAAAAACAAGGTATAACTAGGTAAAACAATATATTGTGTAGACGTAATAATATTATATTATATCTGTATCACCTCAGGGAAAAGGATTACTGACTCAGCATGAATGTTACAGCTGAGGCTGTAACGCTGTTATTCTGTCAGCACCATATAAGTAGAGAGGAGTGACTAATAAAAGTAGGTATAATTTTAAAGATAGTCAACCTAAGTTTAATTATTGTTTGAAAACATAAATAAAACATAAAACATTCCAATTGAATATGTTTTATTTAAATTAAGGAGAAGCAAACATTATTAGCATTTTTTGTCAACACAAATCTTCAAATTAGGCGTTCAAACATTGAACATCTTTTTGCCGGCCGTGACAAGAAAAATACTACTGTCTCTAATCCTTCGAATTAATGAGGTATGAAGTTGTTTGCGCGATGACGAGCGGGCCCGGAACGGACAGGCTTAAACTCGTGATTAACGCGGCTCCCCCGGCGCGGGACCCCATTTGTCACGTGATCTTACACCCCCGTCTGATAAATCATCCTCAGGTACTTTATGGAGATAGCTGGCTATTCTAACCCTCCGAAAGAAGCCAGATTGGGGTTTGCTGCTTTATGTTACAACCCGAAAATGAAACGTAGCCAGTATATTACTGTACACCGTGTTTATCCGCCGCGTGGGCGCTCGCAGGAAATGAATTGTTGGAAACTCTGTAAATAAATTCAACCCTGTAAAAGTAACATTTAAAATAAAAAATAAAGCGCAAAAGTAACCTACACAGATACTACTGCGAACAGTTGATTGGTTTTGGTAAAACAAGCAATTTTCGGGGAACTCTTTTACTTATAAAATAGATTAATTGAGCCATGTCCTAAAATGTTGCTCATGCCTCAAATAGAGTGTTTGAAAAATGTACTCAATGCAAGTTAGTCGGTCGTTGTATTTAATGAATATTTAAACAAGTAAATGACGGCAGCGTTCGACGAGCCCGGTAATATTGGAGTGCATCTGGTATATTTGTTTCATTAAGTCCGCCTCGGTGCCGCAGTCCCGCCCGGCGGCGCGCCAGATGAAACAAAAGAAGTAATATCGAGCTCAGCATCTATTTGACGAGCCTGCGACGATTTCGCTCCACTAAATCATCCCGGAGCGGGACGAGATTCCGAGAGGAATTTTTGCGGAACTCCCGTTTCCTTTGTGGACAACTTTGCGAGAGTTTGTTTCAATTAGCTGCATCGGCTTAGCCCGACGGACGCCGTCCTCGACTTCTGCAATTCCAACTGATTAAATGCTTTGCTTTTGTCTTTTGTAACACTGTAATGGTCTTTTTCAATTTTGATCCGGTTTTAATTAACGTTTTCGGATTGCGTTACGGGCTTTTTGTATCGATTTGTTTAGGTCGTTTGATTGGGATTTCGATTGGAATGTTTTTTTTAAAACTACGTCTGTAATTTTTTGCAGGCATACTGGATTATATTGTTTTTATGTTGCTGCTTTGTATAGGGTACACTTCATCGTCGTATAAAGGTATAATTTCGAAGTATAAAGTTGTATTGTAAAAATGGTATATGTAACAGAAGCATTGAAATTATCCCAACAATATAAATTGTACAACGCTACTCGCACAGAGCTCATAAAAGTCCCATTTTTACAATCTGTCGGTTACTGTTTATACGACTATACGCCCGCGATTCGGGATTCATGGCCACGGAAAATTGATAGCTGTCGTGATATACATTTTACTACTAAGTGACTTTCAGGAAAATATGGTAGTGATTTCATAACGTATGAAATTAATAAAGTTGAGAATGCAGCACTTACTTCCAAGAAGAATTGCTTTCATAAATCTCTTCGAAAAAGTAAAATATCAAAGGGTTTCCTTATAAGGCATTCTGTCATCTATAGCACGTTGCTCCAGAAGGTAGTTGTTACGAAAGTTTCCTGAAAAAATTAAGTTTTCATAATATAATGTAGATACGAAAAATTTATCGAGATGTAATAATTTGCATGATAACGTACAATTCAATTGGGGCGTTGATTGCTGGGATAATATTATTGCCAGAATGAATCGATAAATAGGCTTCTAAAAATTTATCAGTTACATTCAAATCATTTGTGATATACTTAGGTACTTAATTTGATGAAATTTCATTCAGCTGTTTCTGCTAAATGAAATTGCGAAACGTTTAATATAAGAAGAATATTGGATCAACGTTTTAATATAAATAAAATATCAATAACGTTATGTAATATCTGTATTTCAGTTATTTTATTGAATTTGCGCCGCGCCGCGCGATCGGTCCCCGCTAAGTATTCCTCCGGGTGTGAGAGACGTGTGCGAGTTACGTCGATATCACAACGAGATTTGTGAGGGCTTTTATCTGTGAGGTGGAAATACTTAGTGCTTGTAAATCTTCTTTTAGTGCGAGTCCATTGGAGTTATGTGCCCTTTTCGGGAAATTGTACGCACTGCGTAGTACTGCTGTTGATCAATGGTTATGGCTGTAGAGCGGGACTCTAGTGGACGGTTAAATATAAATAAGTACAGCAAATGGCACAAAAGGTTTGACTATAGGATGAGATAAGTTGGAAATGTGTCGCACGCAATATGTTGTTGGTTACAATATTAAGGTTGATCAATTGCGCTCGATACATGATAATTTATTTGAAATATTGGTAGTTATATACAGAAGAGCAAAGGTTCCATTTAGTTATTAAATTATTATATTGATCACGTTCTTAATATAATTTTGCAAACGCATTTGTATTTGACAAGGGTCGGCCATCCGCAGGCTCCGATTTATTGTGATTAGTAAAAAAGTTGAATGTATTCGAGCAGAAGGGGCTAGGCGCTTTCAATTTACTCGGCGGATAGTAATCAATCGGCCGTCTAACAGTTTTGAGTGGAGTTGTTTCGCCTTCAATTAGCGCAGATTAATGGCGAGGCCAAACTTACTAATGACTATAATCTACTAAATGGACTGTTTTTATTTGTATCTTCTATGAGCGGAATTTTGATTCAATTTTCCGGCGCGAGTAATTGAATTGTTCTAGATTAAATAAACGACATTTTTGTTAACATAATTTTAATTTAATCCTCACGTTGAACGCAGGAAGTGAGCCTAACCCGGTCCAATCACAATTAGTGGGTAGATGTTAGCTTGAAGTTGCTAATGACTCCGAAATTCCTCTTGATTTCACGTCCTCTCCTGTCCGAGTGACTCAAGTTTTCGACGAGCCCGCAAATTGTGAGTTTATAAATTACTTTAACTTTGCAGACTGCTGCGTATCGTAAATTCTTAAAGTAATTGTGGTCAAACGATTACCATTAATCAACTAATCAAATTAAAACTCATCAATAAATTATTATGAAATACACAAAACGTTCTAGACATGAAATAAAAATTGATAAGCAATTTTATCAGCGTTAAATGGTCTATTAATAGCAAGGTAAGTACGTACTCGGCGTTATTACCTTCATAATAATTTCCTGAAAAATAGTTCATTAAATGCTCTCTTTAGTTGTTTCCAAGGAGGTACAATAATGTATCTAGTTGGAGTAACACGTGTCTATCCGAGACACGCTTTAAAAAGTTAAATTAACGCGACTCGCGATCTATTCGCAGAATGTGAGCGACAAAGGGAAAATGGCCTCGAACTAAGTTGTGTGACGATATAAGTCGGATGTTTAGTTTGTCGGTTCAATTTGTTGGAGCGTGTCTTTGTCGGCCGATTTGCGGACACAGTTTCGAGTTTGTCAGAGACCGTTCACGGGCCAACGATCTCTATTACGTTTATGATATCCTAGTTGTACTTCTCCTAATAAAATGTCTTATATTGCCTACATTTCATTGTTGCGAATCGGTGGAGCGATAAATGAAATAAATTTCAATTTTTAAAATTCAATTGAATCTTTGAAGTTAACTCAATGTGACGTTTAAGTAATGTGCCTACAATCAACATTCTACATAATATCTTAAAACAAAGATTTGGTTTCAAAATTAAACTGTGAGTGAATGATAACAGATTTACCAAAGTCTCTACAAAAAAAGAAACGCTAATTGTACACACGGAACTATCAATGTTAGTGAACTTAGCAGATCATTTTTAGCAGATCAAAAAAAAATGTGAGTTCTTATCGCGTGCAGTTGAGTTCTATAGTTCCTGATACTTTTTAGAAATAGTTCTGGCGTTTTTACCTTAAAAAACGACATTTGAAAAAATAATCTGCCAACTTCCCGTAGCAGATCATTTTTAGCAGATCAAAAAAAAAAGTGAGTTCTTATCGCGTGCAGTTGAGTTCTACAGTTCCTGATACTTTTTAGAAATACTCGCGTAAAATGAAACACTAGAAAATTTATTTATGTCATATTTCATCACGCCGTAGCACCATGCCGTAGCATCATGCCGTAGCATCATGCCGTAGCATCACGCCGTAGTATCATGCCGTAGCATCATGCCGTAGCTTCATGCCGTAGCATCGCGCCGTAGCATTACGCCGTAGCATCACGCCGTAGCATCATGCCGTAGCATCATGCCGTAGCATCATGCCGTAGCATCACGCCGTAGCATCATGCCGTAGCATCATGCCGTAGCATCACACCGTAGCATCACACCGTAGCATCACGCCGTAGCATCACGCCGTAACACATGCCGTAGCATTACGCCGTAGCATCACGCCGTAGCATCACGCCGTAGCATCACGTCGTAGCATCACGTCGTAGCATCACGTCGTAGCATTACGTCTTAGCATCACGTTAAGCCGGGTCCAGGTCGGGTTTTTTCAAATGTCGTTTGTTAAGGTAAAAACGCCAGAACTATTTCTAAAAAGTATCAGGAACTGTAGAACTCGACTGCACGCGATAAGAACTCACATTTTTTTTTTGATCTGCTAAAAATGATCTGCTACGGGAAGTTGGCAGATCATTTTTTCAAATGCCGTTTTTTAAGGTAAAAACGCCAGAACTATTTCTAAAAAATATCAGGAACTGTAGAACTCAACTGCACGCGATAAGAACTCACATTTTTTTTTGATCTGCTAAAAATGATCTGCTAAGTTCACTAACATGAACTATCAGGCTTCTAACAATAGCCCTAAACATTTGAGAATGAAGCCACGCGCTCTAGTCCGTAATTAAAAAACTTTCAAGATTATTTTCATTATGGAGCAACTCTCTCTATTTCATGAGCCCCTAGTATTTGTTTCGCACTTAGCAAAGTTGGCAAAGTTACTGTTTGTTGGGATTTATTCCTTCGGGAGCAGGGATAGAGTTTATTATGGTTTGATTGTTGAATAATGTTCAGAAGTAGTTGTAGTTAGTAGGTAGGACAAGATATAAAACAACTTGTAAAGTATACGTTTAGTGGGATTTGGGGTCTCGCGTAAGATTTGGGTTAAGTGACGTCAGAGAGTAATTAATCATGTGTAATCGACACGTGTAAATGTATGTACAAGTTCTTAGGCTCAATTACGTGTTTCGAACTTATCGATTAATGTAAACCCACAGATAAATTGGTAAAGTTGTATCGTACAAACTATGTGTAGGTATGTGTAAATGAACATTTTTCTGTCGTTGTTACGTTTGTAATTAACCTCTTTTTCTGTGTATCTTCTCTTATTTAAATTTAATGAAAATTAACAGTGTTACAACATTAAATGTATTGTAATTCATTTAATTTCTACAATAGTGTTAGACTTATTACCTACTTGTTTTTTGGTCTCTTTAGCTGATTTACTTATTTTGTTAAGCTACGAAAATGTTGTATGCATTAAATTATAACACTTAGCAGGAACTATGCCAACTTGAAATTTATAAGGAAAGTAGACTTCATAAAGTTGGAAACTTTCAAGCTTGGAAGAAGATGTTTTTAACAGAGAGCACACATTTTAACAGCATGAAATTCATAAATGTTACGAACCGGGATTGCTATAAGTGTAGATAGATAGCAAATTTATTTTGTCATAATATACGATTAAACAAAATAAGTATTTTCATACTTTTATCGATGATGTTGGTGGGTTTCTATTTGATCTTGTCAAAAAATAGGAAAATATCAAAAAATAATAAAACTTATATCTGGGGTTATTGTATTTGTATTTCTCCACAAGACATAGCACATATTAAGCTACAAATTATAGCCACCAAACACAAGTGCATCTTAAAAGCCAACTATATTATAACCACAATGTAAACTATCTCTAAGGATACACCATTAGGCCGAGCCGGCGTCTTGACACGTCGCGCCCTCAGCCCCGCGCCCTGCGCCCTCCGCCCGGCGCCCTCTGAACCGCAAACAAGCGCGCCTCGAGTGCCCGTATTAGCTGAGACCTGAGTAGCCTCCGGCGGGAGGCTGGAGACACCATTAGCTCGCACTTCTATGGACTTGTAGTTTGTTTTGCGCAACAGAGGAACGTGTTATTATTTTCACAGATGATACACTAGGAAGAATGATGTGTTTCTTTCATTATTTTATCGATGAAAGAGAGAAAGTTGTAAGTTTAAAAACTGATTTACAAAGTTACCTATAGGTAAGGACGTAAGCGGTTTCAAGTTACATTTTAGTTCTATGTTGTTATTTAAAACGAATTTGGTTTCTAGATTTTTCATTACGAGGATCATTTATTGTTTGTAGGTATATAAGATAATGTTTAAGGTACGTTAAATATTTTAAAGGTAGGTACCAATTTATATGATACGCGTGATTTTTTAGAATACAAGCATAAAAAGTAAAATCTGTTTTGTACAGGCATCAATTTATCGCCCCTGATAAAATTCGGAATACGATATTAGCGTTGCCGCAGAGCTGCCCCCGGTGCATTGTTCCATAAAAAATACGATCCATTTTTCACGTGTCTGATATCGCAAATACGACTGATAAATTCGCCGGAGTCCCCGAAGGCTCGCAACCGGCAACATGTGTCACGCGAAACACGCTCAAATTATACACAACCCTTTGGCGTTTCCCGTTGAGCAGATTGTCAGATATTGAAATATCCGCGGCCGTGACGAAACGTGTCACGCCGTAAATAGATTTCGTCGGTTTACCATATTGTTGCCTCTTCTGGGACCCGCTGATCGGATTAAGTATTCAATCATATTATGTTATCACTGCTTGAAATGTATGTTATGTAACAAAACTTTGCGCATCCATTTGTCTGTTCTATTTTACTTAATATTCTTCTGCGCATACGAAATTTAACGTTAATCGTTGTACTAACTATTATATTTTGGATGAAAAGGATCGACTACAATTAATATATTATGTGGAAATTATTAAAAGCATACGCAAGTTACAAAACTCATTACTTTTATGCAGTCAATAACTCGACAGAAGCAATAAACTCTACAACATTAGTCACGTCGAGTGCATCGGAAGTTGTAGAATGTACGTGATCCTCCCGCAGAGACAAGTTTGTTCACAATTCCGATATATAGCGTCCAATCAGAATCCCGGTGTGACGTCACACGACACACAGACCGCGCCACACGCGCCAACTGTTCGCAACTACGTTTGGTGCTGGTTGGCAGACTTGCGGTTGTCAACTGCTGAAGTTAGACGCGATTGTGGAGGGTGGTCGGTGGGTTGGAGGTAACCCTGATGTTCGGTTGACACCGTTGAATGCATAGAACTATCGGGAACTGTACCTAATAAAAACGGAATGTGTGGAATTTTCTAAAAATATTTACGGTTAGGCTAGGTTAGGATATTGCTATTTCATACAACTACAAATGATAAAGACGAATAGAAAAAAGTTTTGCAAAGCTGGAGGTAAAAGCCGAAGCTTTGTGCTTTACAATATTGTAGACGGGCGGGGATGAGACACTTTTCCTGTAATTGGAACAAAACGTAAGTAATTAATTCTATTAGCCTAAATCCTGATGAGGCGCCATCAATATGTAAAGTTAATTAACGAGATCCGGTCATGCTCTCTACTCCTCCTGAATACACGATGTTTCTAGGCTTAATCTACTTAAAGAATTTTATTAACTGACTTCGCATAAGGAACCGGTTTGGTTTGTGACTATTAACACAGTCTGTTATATTTCTCCTAAATTATTTAGTAACCACTATTAGTACTATATTTCATGCACAATTTATGATTTTGCTTAGATGAATTGATATATTCGTGTCTTTGCAATGTGGGTCATCGTCATGTTAATAAAGATAAGTACTTTAGGTAGGTAGTGTCAAAACTTATAACGCAATTATTGATTACAGAATTGAATTTAGTAAGATCTATCGGCAACTAAAAGGTCTTACAACTAATCTAATCCAGTGAAGGACCTTTGCGAAACTCGTACGAGTAACAGACCTTAAATCTCCTTAATTGAACTCCAAGAAAATCCCATCCTACTACTGAGCCTTAATTATACTCACAAAATCTGTTCTAATGTACTGCGGGATGATAGCTATGGGCGATTGTGTAATAAAATCAAGTTATATTGCGTGTAACAAACGCATGGAATTGCAGGCAATGTGTGTGGTCCATGTGTCTGTTTCCCATGCCTAAGTAAAAGCTGAAGATTTTTGTTGTATTTACCAAGGAGTTGAGTATAGTTACGATTTATATATCAGCTTTTAGAATTTGCCACATAAGATGTGAAATACGATATTTTACTATGGTCCTTGTGGTCCTTATTGTAGGTATAAATTACAGTGGATTGTGGAGTAACAAACAAAGCAGAACTTGAGTGATAAAACAACTCATAGCTTATTGTTTATTATTGTTTATTATCAAGTAAAAATGTAAAGAATAGTTTTATGGTTTCAGAGAAATGTCCGTGTTGTCACGTACAGCCTTCGATCCATCGCAGGCACGCTGCTGAAATGATCGTCTGCGAAAAGATTGTATCTTGACATTTGTAATCGTGATTTGTCTTTGGATGTGGCACTGCAGTTCCGAGGAATGCAGCTGGAAAATTGGAACAATTCGATCAGACTCACTGATAGTTTAAATGTAGGAAAATTGTAATGTTTTTTCGAAGATAAATGTGACGAAAAGAAAAATCATATTTGTGTTCTATAAAATATTTAATCTCAAGTTAAGTAGATACGAGATCGTTTGTAAGGAGTTCTGTTTGTTGATAATAATTTGGAATGATTGCAGCAAACCCGTAATTATATAATAAACCTTTGAGAATTCTCAACAGATTTAATATAATTACTTATCCCGAGTTATTTGGAATTCCGAACAAGTAACAAAGGATGGCGGGCTTCAATCTCGAGTCCCGATATTATTTGAGATATTCGCAAACTTTCTCATTAGGGCCCTTTGAGTTGTGTTGCCGCAATGAGAAAGGATAATGAATGGGCCGGTAATAGCTAATTATTAGTTTTTGATAGCGCTATTGAGGAAATATAAGTTCTTTTCGCTAAAGAGGTGTGGTAGAGCTTAAGTTATTACTAAAGGATACTAGTGAAGGACAAAGTAAATGATTTATATTATGAGTTTTATGCGACGTTAATTTTAAGGGCGAAATATCTCCGATTTTCTTTAGTTTATTTATCATAGCATCAGTTCGCTATTTGGTCTATCTGTATAAATTCTCCTCACTACGCAGTCAAAACAACATTATGTTCATAAAAATAGAGATCATCCTAACTAAAAACAGTCGTTACATTTTTTTGGGGAAAAGCTTTATTGCTCTCTGTTCGCGTTATGACAAACTGCATATATTTGAAAATTCAGAATTACACTGTTTTCTAACTTTCATAATATTACTTGTAGATAAAAATATAATTGACGCAGCATGTCTTAGCAGATTTACTTCACATCGCTGAATGATAATATTTTCGTCAGCAAGAGCAAGGTGTTTGGTTGTTTGTCCCCAATCGCGACCCACACAGTTCGTAGCCCCTTGTTGTGAACCGGCGCGGCGCGCCTCCACGTCGCGGCCGGCGACAGCGCGCTGCAAACAACAATTATAATTCATGTTTTTATATAGTTAAAAAGGCTAAATTAAAGCTATTCATGGCACAATTACTGTGTTTGAATTACAATTAAATAAACATTAAATTATATTTCAAAAAAATCATATTATGTATTTTTAACTTGTAAATTAAAAAGTAACAAGTTCCAAGTGCTTATCACGAAAACGCTAATGAACTTCGTAATGTCTCTATTAAAAATTTATATAAGAATAAAAGTGTCCGCCGTGATTTTTCGCTTCCAAATGCTTTAAGTATCTGAAACGTGAATTAATTAAAACTTTCCCAAACTCATTAGGAGCCGGCGCCGCGGTGCTGCTAAGTTTATTCTCTTTTAATCCACTTGACGCGTATTGTTTGTTATGTTTTTACGATGGAAATACATTTTTCTGTTCCACACTTGAGCGATTGGAACTTTCTCAAAATAAGTAATTGTTACAATCATTATTTGTTTTCAATTCGAGTAGAGACGAGTTGAAGTACGTTTATAAGTGTCGTTTTAAATCAATAATGGTGTGCTCAACATTCTCATAGAAGTAATAAAAAGCTATGTGAGTGAATTCACTACATACAAAATTATATTGCATTATTGATAACAATATTTTGCCTTGATTGTAAATGAATTGTGGCCATATTGGTTTAAGGGTTTGCTTATTGTAAAAAAATGCCTTTTTGTACAGGTAAACAACAAAAACAAACAAAACACAATGCAAGTGGGCGTATATCAAAATCGCAGGTACCAGGCTAGCTAAGGTACACAGGAGGTGTGCGGCCGTGGCAGCTACGTCACGTGAAATTAACATAAAGGGCGCGGTGGCACGCGATCCCTCGTCGTTGCATTATTCACCGCCTGCTGTCCCTCTCGTGTTTATGCTGCCTTGGTATTTTGGTTCAGATGTTCAACAAAATCCCACACGTGCGTGTAATTTTTTTTTTTATTTAGTTGAAAGAGGAAAGTTTGTGGTGGTGCATTTACCGTAATAAAAATTCAGACTACCGAATAAATAATAAATAATTATAATATAACTTAACTAATTGTGTAATACGTTCAGTGAATTACATGTAACAAGAGATAAGGGTTATGAAGGCATTAGGCATATACCTAACCATATAGTTTAACATGGTAAATCTAAGCCCTGGATCGCCTAAACCGCAGTGTCGACACGCCTGGGCACAATGAAAAACGATTTAAACCATTGAGTTCTGGGTCTGTGACGGACATTTATGAACCTTCGGATTGAATTAAATGTTCATTGATCACCGAAGAGCCCTTGGCTCGAATAAAAACGTGAAATATACTTTTTGCGACAATAATGGGAAAAAATTCCATAATTAGGTCTGTTTAGAGTGATTTTTAACATGTAAAAATTATAGCATTAGTAGTATTTGTAAGAAATAATTATTTAAATGTGGTCGCATTTTGTATAAAAAGTTCATTAAATTGGAAAAAATTAGCGTTCAACTGTCAGTTTACTATTTAGGGCCGATTTTTCAATCCTTGGTTAATACTTATTCGTCGAATAACGTATTAAACTACCATTTCAAAAATGTATTCTTTTCCTGTATTTGACAGTTTACGGGTGACATTTTAATGTTATCGTGTAATACTTTATTGGGCGAATAAGTTTTAACCATGGATTGAAAAATCGGCCCTCTGAATAGAAAAAATACGCTTTAATTACCAATAAATAAAGTATTGATTTTCAATAAAGCAAGTAAGTAATAGCTCGGCTGCTTTTAATGGTGTCTCAATTATCGGACACGTTTCGTCTCTGAATAGATGCTTCCATCTTGCCACTTTATTTTGAACAAGAGATATTGCTGTTGTGTTAGTTAATTTAAAATGTATGTATAATTACCTGAATGGATGTTAAAAGTTTAATATAATTTATGTAGAAATCATGAATTTTGTACGTTTGAGTTTCCGGAAATATTTAAAAGTTTATGTACATTCATAATTCGATTTTTACATTCAATATCAAAATCAAACATTTACACATATATTTACATTTACGCCATACAGAAGCGCTTTGAATTCTTAAAATATTTGTGGATTCATTTACGATTCATATATATTTTATTTTTAAAATTATTGCTTGAATTCAAACTAGTTCATTTAAATATTACAACATTTCAACTGACTTTCCAACAGTCACAGGGAGCTGAAACAGAAAATCATACCTTAACTGACACTTCAGTTTTGCACAAATTAGTGCTGACACAGCCTTCTCGACAATATCCAATATCTTTTCAGTACCTAAATCTTGATCATTTGTTTCTTTCTTCTAAACCATTAAACTGTTAAATTCACTTGCGTATAAAAAGTAAAAGTGATTATGGCGGTTCCACCACACCTACGAGATCAATTCCATTGATCAACATACCAAGAGTTCATAGCGCGTACAGAGGTATAGTGCCGTGCGGTCTTCGGGCGGTAGGCTGTAGTCGCATTCACCGCCTGCCCGAAATACCTGCGTCTGACACATTCTTGCTCGTGTCAGCGACGGCCTTTTAGCGAATTGCTTTTAAATGTATTGACGCTTTTTGAAATATGTCGATCGCGTGAACTTCGTTCAAACGAGTGCTATTAAAATGCAACAAAAACACACTTTGTATGTGATGGAAGCGCAGTTTTCGATTGGGCAACAATGTTTAGGGGAAACATATTTTATTTTGATACATTTTAAATTTATTTGTAACATAAATTTCCTTACAAATTTGACTTTATTTAGATTATAAAAACATTTAAAAAGCAGCTATAAAAGCCGAATTATTCATTTTCATACCATATTTAGCAAGTGCCATTAAGCAGTATGAATACATTTTGCACATCACTTATTTTACAACGACCACTCCGTTCTGTCATAACCGTAAGGAAAAACAAGAGTAAGTAAAAAAGCTATAAACATAAACTGCGGAAATCTTTCTGGATCCACGGCTGCGTAATTGGAGGGCCGCCGTAAAGCCTCCCGCGGGCTTTATAATCCTTTTGTTGAAGCTCGCTTTTACTCCATTTATAGGTTTTCATGATTCTGTTTATCAATATTTTTTGTTGAACTGTAAATCATTATATTATTTTCATTCTAAAGCAATGCTTAAAGCTTGCGGTACATTAATCGTTATTATAATTGGAAAAAAAATGCTATTCGTATTTTTCCAATAGAATTTCCCATGCGAACATGTCAGATGAATAACATTAAATATGGCGATATTTAATCGTTGCACCTGAACGACGCCAATAAAAATAAAGTGTGGTGATACAACGCGTGTGTAACGGGCTTTATGGCGTGGCCACAGTATAATAGCGCGCCGCGGAATTGGCCGGCTCCGGTAAAAAAGATCTCGGCCGGTCAAACGACGCGGCTCAATGCCACTTTAAACCGCGCGTTTTATTGCGATTGCGGTTTTGTACAATATTTCGGCAAATCCTAAATGCTTTGGATTTATGACGCGTTTCGATGACAATGCGGCGATATTCGATGTTGTTTTTGTATTTGATATATTTATAGATTCGTATTTATATAGCGCAGTAATATGATAGTTTATCAAATTGGCAAATCTTTCCAGTATTCTTTTAAATACAGCTATTAGCTAAATATTCATATCTATACTTACTTGAATAAAAAAGAATATTCTTAGAATCTATGATGCATCGACTAGGAAAAAGGAATATTTTATGTTATTATAAAATGTGTAATATCATCTAAGTCATTTTCTACAAAGGTATCTCATTGCGGCACACAGAAACATTCACATTACGTTTCCTATTTAACCAATTGGATGCGAGATGGCAAACAAATCTCCTCCGGGATTGAAATAAATAAAACCCAGTGAATCGCGTCCGGGCGACGTCAGCGCGACTGACGGCTCGGCCCGGGACGGTGACCCGCTCATTTGTCCTCCACCACGGCCTGTATTATACTGGGATTTGTTTCCGATACTGATTTAAACCTGTACAGTTTCTGAAACCGCTGAAATTTTTGATAAAAACAGTCGTGTTTATAATAGTTAGTGTATAGTAGTTATATTTTCATTTTAATATTGCACAAGTCGATATAGTTATAAAAATAAAAACATTGCAAACGAAACGTTTTTTAAAGAATGAAGGGAATGTTGATTTTACTTTTTAAAACTGTCTATTGTCTACGTCTCTACGACATTGTAACTAACAATTATTCATTTTTGTTTGCTTTAGTTCAGTTGCAATGCTACAACAATTTTATCGCAAATGAGTTAACGTTAAACTGTTTATTGTAGTTTCAGTTAGAGTCGTCTCTTGATCGCCCTGAAGGGTTGAATCTACTTAAGAGTAAATAATCTTAGCAGGACACGCAATAAATCTTGTTAACATGGGAACATTAGACCCGATGAGCGATTATCAAGGGACACTTACCTCGTGTGTGACTCGCAGACCCTACTTAGTAGCCCGGTGACGTCACGAGTGTTGCTTATGTGTCCCACGTTCATTAGGAATATGATATGTATGTTATGAATCTCTGCAATACTCTTGAAGCTTAGCACCCAACCAAGATGATGTTATCTTGATTCGTGCCTATGAAACCATTTTAAGTACGGCGATTTCAGTCGACAAATTTACATGTTTCAATATTTTTATGATCTGTTAACAATAACATATAATGAAGCAATCTTCATTTTTATTTCCATTATTATGCCAATGCATAATAATGCAAATAAAATGTATACGGAATAACTTATACCTACGTGGAAACAATAAATAGAAAATTATTATTTAAGACGTATATGTAGTGGCAATCTATTTCCACCCCCGGATGTTTCGACTCGACGTAATCCCTGTCCATTATGAGCTCCTAGTAGTAATACAATACTTTGTAAAGACTCTATTTCCTGAAGTTCCAGTCCGAAAGTGGTTGTGTTGACACCGGGTATAAATAACCAAGTGTGAAAATGTCGACAACATTTATGCAAATCTTAATCTCCAATTTATTGCTCATGCAAGTAAAAGCTCTAGAAAATTAATTTAGATATATGAAGTCTTTTTAGAATAATGCCGCTTAGCGGAAATCAACAAGGATGTATTTTCCTCCTGGTTTTAGAAGACTTCTCAGCTGCAGCAGACATTTTAATGGCTCTCGGTAAACGATGCGTCTGGGCGATACATTTAAGAACTTACTGGAAACGAAACCTCTTGCGGAACGCTAATTACCTGGTACTTAATGCGCTCCGCTCTTGAGGGCTTACGTTTACGTAATAAATAATTGCAAGTTAACGAACAAACAAAATTTTAACACATCCTATTTACCTTAAATATAATTAACAAAAAGCTCATGGGAAAAGAACGACACTCCAATTATAACTTGATATCACCTTCAAAGTTACCTTCGTCATTAGCTTCCCGGTTAAAACAATAAACTATCCAGCTTTACGAAATGTTATAAAATATTTTATCCTTTTTCCCCTCGTTTCATTTAAGACATTTTGTGTTAGTTAAAATAATGCAAATTTACAAAAAGTTATAATTTAAAAATGTTCGATTATTATTTTATGTTAATTGGTCTTGTTAAAATTGTTGTTAACGATGAGCGATTTGCTTTTAATGAATTTTGTTCCCTTGAAGGAATAAGAAAAAGATATATTCATAATACTTTTTTTTTTAGAATAATCGAGATTATTAATTTTCTCATTAATTGCAAAGTAAAAATATATTATCATCAAGTAATTAATTGTGCATAATCTTTAGGGAATACGAGTAGCGAATAGTTATTTTTGTAAGGGTTCCAATTAAGCGCGTTATCAGCGCTGTCAGTTTACCTGCCAAATGATATTAGCGCAACCCTTCATAGCCGAGATTACGTGCCTCCGCTCTCATTATCTTGTGAACGAGCGATTCCTTTGATCGCTGCTTAATCATCGCTTCAATAATTGACAGCTTTGTCCTCGTTAATTTTGCGTTATAAAACAGGGTCAGCGGGTTTAAAGCTTTCATAAAAAATAAAAATGTACCCGGCAGGAGTTCGAACCGTGAATTCGATTTGGTTACTAGGTTAACAGCGTGCAGGGGTGGTGTAGGAAAATTGTCGCAAATTGCAACAAAGTGCTCGATTCTGGCGGGACGTGCGGCTGCCGAACTAATTCTCTGGGCACGATTTAACGCCATTGTCACAACTACCACGCCCGCCCAACAATTGACTTTAATTTGCCTACACTTCTCTGTCTTGCTGACGAAGTGGATCTTGTACATTTTTAAACTGAAATAAATTTTTACGAACAATTCCAATTTTAAATTTTAGTAATAAAGAATACAAACTCGAAATAAACCTTGTTAGATATACCATAGCTTAAAAGCTTATTGTTTACGGGTTATCGGGTACATGTTAAAAAAAATGAATATTTAAATTAACATTAACTGAGACGCTAAAAATGTTGGAGAATGTACCTATATTGACATAATAGGAGAGAGCAAAGGTCGAAACTTTCGGCTCGTGGAGCCCGCAGCCCGGGTTTGTGAGGTCCGCTATAATTTGAGTGGCGCTCTTTGAGACATTTAGTGTTCGCTAATTATGATAAATTGCTCTTCCTTATTTCAAAATAAACATACCTATAAAAGAGAATTCGTTGTGAATTATCCCTTATTTTGGTTTATAATTTATATTCTTTACAATTCAACATAGTATAAAAAATGAATTCTTTAAAATACGTCAAAAATTGGCTGTTGCCTCTTTATTTGAAATGCTTTGTTCACTAAAATATTATTGAGAAAAATATATCAATTTAATATTCGCCGAAACGGTGTGTTCGCGGAATTTCAATATGCAAGGTATTATCGACGTGGAGCTTTATGGAAACTTTTCAATGTAATATGATATAATTGCTATAATACCGGCTATACACGTCTGGAAGCGGATTTGCATCCGGGCTTACTGATATAAATAGTCTGCGTAAATGATGCAGGAAATATTTTGAAAATAATGCAAATATCCCCTTGCAAATAATTTGAGATTATCGTCAAACGTTCTTTGTTTTCTTTTCATTCCTATAACGAACGCCTGATAAGCTGTACAGCCTTACAGGTTAAAGAATAAAAAGATAATTAAATACTGTAATGGAATATAAAGCAGCGTAATATGTAATTTCTGTAAAATAAAACTATATTATAATTTTAAATTAGCTAATCTGAATTCTGGAAATGGCTCCGTATGAGATCGACGGGGGATACATAAATTCTTAATATAATCAAAGTTTCTTTTGGCCTTAGCATAATTTCGGTGATATATTGAAGACAATTTCACGGGAGTAATTGGTTTCTGAAGCGATAAAGTAATAGAGAGCTTAAAGTACGGCTCGAGTAAAACGTCGCTAAGTGCGGTCATCCATCTTGTTAACTACAGGCCCTGCTGCCTGCAGACCACACCCCTGGGAAATCTACCCTGTATTATTTAATATATTTTGGGAACGCTTTTAAATTTTGACGAAATTCTCATAAGCTGCTCGTGTACATTTTTGCTGAAGTGTTCGAGACACTGTTTGTTAAAAATGAAAAGCGCATTTTTAATCGGTTATAATTTTCCTAATAAGATGTAATGATATATTTTAACCTATCTCTGACATTGCCGTTAAACCTACACCATATGATACATATTTACGATTTTAAGAAAATCATAATTGAATTTCCCTTGTCTCGAATATTACTTGTCACTAGCTGATGTACCAGGCAAGCAGGATGTGAGTCCTTTGAATACAGCCGCAAGCTTCGCCGAACTGCGGCCGACTGAGGACGCTCCACTGCATGCTGCTGACGGCTTAATTAATGACGACCAGATTATATCTTTAACACCCTCGTGTTTGTAGTTTGGAATAATCCCTTCTTGGTATTGTTAATGCGACAGATATTTGTAGCTGATACTTATCTATGGGTAGTTGTATAAATAAATTTTCTATTGGTATTGAGGAGTAATTGTCAAGGTATAGCTTATGTTAAGATGATACAGCGTGTTTTTATTTAATAGCAATTTAATAAATTTTCGCAGTCGATACAAAATTGTATTTTCAAATGTACAATGATTAATAATATGAACACACAATTATATTTTATGAAGACAAATATAGAAAAAAGGCATACCTAGTTATAGATATGATATTTGATGTAACGCGAGGCAATATTGTTATTCATGAGATAGTATATTGGTGCCAACACGACATACATAAAGATGGACTCCAAGCACATATCGCGAATATTTATCGCTGCTTCTAAGAGCTTATCATAATCAAAAGACTTTTTGATTGATATATGGCTTTGATCGTTGGAAATAAATCACAGGTCATAAGAAATATTACGGAGAAGAGAATAGGGTAACAATTGCACTAGTATTCCGTGTTATATGGGAGCATTTGATGTACTTCAATTGGCAGAGTAGTAATCGATATGTAATTGTATCTAATGCGTTTTGTTACGATGTAGGTATTTTTAAGCTTTAGAAATGCACTAATATAATTTGTAGATTAATTTTTATTTAAAAAAAATGTTGTTCGTACCTGATCTAATTACATTATTGTCGGTACTACGCCACTTGAAATATTTTCTTAAAATAAGTAATTTCATGCATAGATACACGCAATACGCAATTTTAATCGAAAAAATACAATAAATTAAAATACTTTAAGCAAAAATAATACGTAAAAATCTTCTATATAATTCACGAATCTAATATTTTTATACCATATAAAATTAAAAAAGAATAGTATTTGGAGGCGCCGGGTATCGATCCCGGTACCTCTCGCATGCTAAGCGAGCGCTCTACCATCTGAGCTACGCCCCCAGTTGGCGGTGATGCCGAAATTTTGATACGGAAGCAGTTCACTTCGCGCTTATCTCACCGCGAAACTAGAGTACGTGACATTGATTATAAATTCTTATGCCTTTCACTTGCTCATGTACATATTATAATTATTTCATAATTTTACATAACAACAGTTTTCTGCGCATATCATAACATGACTTTAAATTATTGTTGATTAAATTTTTTGCTTTATTTTAGTTGCTTGCATTTTTTTATTTATTTTAGAATTTATGCTAAAATGTCTACCCGGTCGAAACTAAGATGATCGCCTAGTACCTACCGACATTATAAAATTAAATAATGCTATAGAGGCCTTTCAACCTTGTTTATAGTGGATCTTCCTGCGGGATATTGCACTGCAAGTTACGAGTATATTACATTTTAACCAAATTCGTGTCAAACGCAACCATCTCGTTTGCAATTTAATGATAATGTTCACCAAAGCCTTGACCGGAGAGGTGCCTCCGAATGAACGTAGTTAACCCTCTCAAAGGGTCCATTGTACCGACGTATAATGAGGAATAAATTACAACACTCAACCCGTGCTCGCCGTAATTATTGTTCCGTATCGGGAATTTGGTTAACAAATAACGAGGGTTGGAATTGTTTGCATTGCATGCGGGTAGGAATGCCTGTTGGTCAGTCTACAATTACAGAGTTCGATTTAAAAGATCATGGAAACTTTTTGGTCGAATTAAATTTATATGTACATCATTATTGTTTGTAAAATCCATTTTATAGTCTTGCATATAGAAGTTTATTTTTAAAGAATATTTCTTAGATAAAGGATTGGTCTCAATCCAATCCTTAGTCTAAGGAATATTTCTTGTTTTTGAGATATTTCAGTAAGTATCGGTTAAATTTTCAGGCGAACAAGAACTCATTCGTTCATAAGGGAAATTAATAGCTTCCGCTAATATTTAACGTTGTGACTACACAATAGGGCACATACCCTGCACCCTTCTCATCTCACCCTAACCGCAGGGGGTCGCAGCATCCATATTGCAAAAAGAACTCTGTATGCAATATGCTATCCTAGTCCTTTTATTGCATAAATCTGTTAACTTGTGATTTTGCAAACATATCCCGGAGCAGGCGATTTTTTTAGCAATCACATTGTGAAGTTCGAAATTTGATACTTGATATTTTTGAATCACAATTGTTAATAATAAATACCCCATAATATATCCCATTGAAATCAAAGGAAGAGATGAGTGGCCAATCAGATGCAAGCATTGTAAGATACCGTCTTATAAGTTATCTTCTCCTAGTACAAATAGTTTTGTTAAACCATATGTCTAAGCGTTGTTAGTTAAAACACTTATGCCCGTTTTCACCAACATCCCCTATACTACCACATAAGTATGGGACCCTTTACTTAAAAGGTCCCCTAAACTAGCCCCTATATAAAATTGCGTTTCACCATCATTTCTATCCCCTAACTAGGGGTTACATAACTATGTGACGTTTTTTTTTCGATGTTAGTGATTGTTTCACTTGTAGACTTATCGATACTTTTAAATAATATCGTTTTTTATAAAATTCTCTGAAGTTTTTACACAAATAGATGTAGTTTATGATAAATAATGTTTTCATAGCAATAATAAATATAATTTCATTCATTTTTTTAATTAATTTAATATTTTCTAGCATTTTTACTCTGTATATGCATAACGAAACATGCATTTAATCTGTGGTAACTTGTATTTGACAGTTGGTTGACATTTATGTTTGTTTTAATCTCATTTTAATCGCCTCTTAGCTTCCGTGTTATTTTTAAATTTCACAAATAATTTAGTTGCGTTCGACAATCGATTATCATAATAAAATGGCTGAAAAAAGGAAGCGTAGTCAAAATTTTACAGTGGACGAAAAAGATAAGTTGGTGAAATTGGTGTGTATTTTTAAAAACATCATTTTAAATAAAAGAACAGATGGTACAACCAACCAAGCTAAGAACGAGGCTTGGATAAACCTCTGTTCTCAATATAATGCAACGGGAAATATGTACAGGTTAGTTAAATAAACACAAACATGCCATATTTTATCATTTAATGATAACTACCACATGGTCAACAGCTATACATATTATATATCTACATTTTATCGTAGGAGTAAAGATGCTCTCATGAGAGTCTGGGAGAAAATGAAAAGCGAAGCAAAAACGTACAACTCGAGAAACAGGAGTTGTGCAACTGGAACCGGTGGAGGACCCTCAACTATAAAAACAGACCCAATATTAGAACAAGTCTGCGAATTAATGGGTCGAGGTTGCAGTGGTATTGCTGATGTTCTAGACTCAGATTCAGTTATCCCAATTTCATCCATCAATGTTATTGATCCAGAAGTGACCAGTGAAGAATCGCAGGGTATAATTTTAGACGCTGAACTGGTTACGGTAAGTACTGCCAGATATATAATTTTTATTCAATCAACAATTTAATTATAGGCAATATTAGTACTGTATTAAGTTAATAATTATATAAAAAAGCTACATGTAAGTAAAAGAAATAACGTTTATTGGTACACACCAAAGTGCACACAGTAATACAGAAAATAAATAGTATAAAAGAAAAGTATAAAATTTAAAACTAAACAATTTTTAAAGTACATAAATTTGTTTCCAGAACATGGGTATAAATGAAGTTAAGGGAGACGAACACAATCTAGTGAACACACCACCATGTTCTAAGATATTAGGAACTCCTCTTTGGAAAAGGCGTAGACCAATTCTCAAAGAAAATCACCATCCCCAGACGGAAGTTGTGTCTACCCTGTGTACAGGATTCAGGGGGATAAATGAAAAAAAAATTGAAATTGAAGATTTAAAAAAGAAATTGCTGGAAGAAGAAATAGAATTTAAAAGAACCTTACACAGTTTACAAATAGAGTCAGCAAGAAAAGATTTAGAAATAAAAATAGAAGTTCTTAACCAAATAAAGGGTATGCTATTATTAATTTATTTCACGTAACAGGTTTTCAAAATAATTTGTAATTTGTAGTCTTCTGTATCCATATGTGTTCTGAGATGTGATGTTGGTAATGTTTCCTATTTGACCATTTGTAATGAGTTCCTCTATATTAGGAACATTATTTTCATTCACCGGCTCACGTTCTTTTCTTAAAATACATATATTGTGTAGAACACAACACGCAATAATAACATTTATTGCATTTTTTAATTCCAGTCTTATACCAACAGCTAACACAGGAAAACGTCGTTTTAAGACTCCATATTGTCTTTCTACCACATTCCTGGTTTTTATGTGAGCCTCGTTGTATTTCTGCTGACCTCTTGTCGTAGGATTTAAATAAGGAGTCAACAAATGGTTCTGAAAAGAAAAAAATATCTGCTGTTTTATAAGTTCATAATATTATAATTTACTTTACAGGTGGAAACTTCAATCTGAAGAATTTATTTGGTGTGCCAAAGAATGACTAAATAGAGAAATTGTATTTTTTTAAATAAATTGATTATCTATGACACATGGATTGTATTTATTTCTATACATATTTTCCTTTTATAAATACTTGTACTTGCTTAACTATTTTACCTTCAACGGGTATCCACTGTCACCCAGTAAATAGCTGTCAGTAAAGTCTCCTCTTTCAAATTTTCTATATGTATGACTATTTTGATAAATAGCCGAGTCATGTGTTGAACCTGGCCAACGTGCCACAACATCCCTTATTAATAAATTAGCTGATGCTATTGTCTGAACATTTATGGACATGTATCCCTTCCTGTTCCTGAATAACTCTGCATCATCGCCACCTTAAAAAAAAATACAAAACGACATTATTTTGTGTAAAATACTGACTTGTTAACGTAATAAAGTTTAGTCTTGAAGTTTCACCTGGTGATTGAATTTTCACATGTGTACAATCGATGCAGCCAAGAACATTAGGGAATCTTGAAATATTATAAAATTCCATCTTAACGTTTTCTTGCTCCTCACTTGTATTAGGGAAGTTGACAAACTCTGGTCGTAGAGTTACAATCGCTGCAGATACTCGCTTTATTATCCGACTGCAAGTAGCCACACTGATACCACCCATGTCTGCCACAGCTAACAAGTGACTCCCCGTAGCATAAAACCTCAATGTCATTAATAATTGATTTATTGGAGATATAGAATTATTTCTGAAATAAAAGCAAATGAAATAGTTAAGGACAGCATTTGTAACTACACAATTTTAAAAGAAAATATAATCGTAGCGTAACTAGAAACAAAAAAAAAATACCACGCGCACTATTATAGCATGTGCATAAATACAAACCTATTTATAAAAGCTTGTAATTAGTAGATTGTACTCACCTATTATCAGGAAATTCTAAGGCGTGTTCAATCTTTTCCAATAAATACAACACTGATGATTTACTTAACCTATATCTCCGAAAAAAATCAGTTTCATCAAAACTTTCGAAGTAATTTGGTCGTTTTCGGTATATTTTTGGTCTACGATGGTTATTTACGTCGAATATAGTCGAAACCGTGTCTAAATTTTCTAAAAACTCATATAAATCACTATCCATCTTTGTTTCTTAAAGGATCACTTACTTATGTGCCGGTTTATGGGCCAAAATGTCGGCCTCCTAAAGTTAGGGGACTTTTTAACGTTTAGTTGACCCCTAATGGCTGTTGAAACAGAAACCATCTTTTAACGGTCCCCTAAGCATGTTTAGGGGATCCCATAAACTTAGGGGATGTTGGTGAAAACGGGCATTAGTTGTTTTAGTTAGAGGGGATTTGAGGACTTTTTTTCCAATAATTTAGCTACAAATAATTCATTTAACGTGAAGGGATATCCTACAAAGTATCTAATCGTTGTACCAGGATTCCATGACTGGACAGAAATTAAATACGGGATAAAAAGGGTCCGTAACAATAGGGCGACCCTTAGATATTCATTACTAAGAAGCGATTGGTTGACCGTATGTTGAACGTTTACTTTTTGTAACTGTTATTATTGCCCCTATAGAATATTATATAATAACTTGAATGAAATCAAAGAGCCGGATTAGTACATAATTGGTCGTATATTTATTATACAGGATGTTGCATTTACAACTAAATAATAATTTAAGTTTTATGCTAGAAAACGTACGGTTTTATTTTTAAATGTATGCATGAAATGTATTTTTTAATATTAGATCTGGCTCGAAGGACCCTGAAAAGAGTACGTGTTGTTACGGTAGGCAGGTGAAACAAGACGGACTCCTCGTTAGTTCAATTGGTTTATTGAACACCTGTACACAATGGTGGTGATGGTTATACCATAGTAACATTTACTGCTTAGGCCTTATAGGAACACAATCGATATATAGACAAAAATAATGTACAAATTACCATCATACTGACCGATCTTAATAACAGCCTGTTCATATGGAGATATTTATTATTAGAATACTTTAGAATTTCTTATTAATTTGCAAAGCATAGGAAAGATTATATACAAAGTAGTGTGCCGTGCACGTGAGGTCATCGCATTTAATACGAGAGGAACATTTCCCCAGTGGCGGCTCTCCCGGTAATTACATGGCGAATGTTTATGCGGCGCAAGCTGCCTGTGCAGACTGCAGATGTCATGCGAGCCCCGCACTTACATTTGAATAAAAATGGCGATCTTTGTTCCGTACTCAGAGATTTTCTGTTTTGTTTTACTCCTTTAAAATTTGTGAGGTCTGTTTTCTTTGCACGACTCGTGCTAAGGTTCAGTTTTTTACCAATTCATTGAAAAGGATTGCAAACAATCCTCAAAATTGATTTACGTGAGTCCGTTGTTCGAGGCGTTACCGGAGTAATAATAATGAGTGTATAACCGGATCCATCCGGATATAACCTCTGGCTACAGCCGGCCGGCCGAGCAATCGAATTACCGGCTCGGGATAACCACGTTTGTTTAAGTGACACGAACCTCGCGCTCAGCCTGGCCTAGCGACTGATACCTCTGTCGGCTCACATTTAGATTGATACTGATTTTACATGACGTAGCTGTAGGTACAATGCTGGTGGCTTTTTCTTACATTTAGATAATAGTATCGTCGTACCTACTGAAATATAAATTTAACAGCAAAAAATTAAAATTCTTCATTTTATTACTCTGTTTATATTTTATGTATAAAATGGCTGAAATGAAAAGAGCCGCAAATATTTTACATATAGCCATCCCCATCTTTATGTTCAAAAGTCAAATCCCAGAGAGCGGAAACGAAAAATTACAGCTCTCTACACCGTAATGCATGAAAAATGTTCATACATTATACGAAGTAACAAGTTATTTAGACCATTCGCGCTAACGACCCGACCTCTCCTCGGCATGAAGTTAATTTTTATTACGCGAATTACTTTCATATTATGGCGCCATGTTTAGTGGAAGATGAAAAGGAAAATAATTGCTGCCATTATAGGAATAGTTCTGGGGATGGTTCGCTATTTCTGACACATTTTTATTATTAGCTCTATTATTTTGTATTTCATTCATAACAGCTTTGATTTATTAATGCTAATTTCGTATCTTACTAGACGACCTATGTTATCTGGTTGCGATTTATAAGCATGATATTATAAGAAACTTTAAATACAATTCGCAAAATGATAGATGTCGCAAAATGTCAAGAATGCAAAAAGATAAATTCCCAGAACGTCAGAACCGAGTAACGGCCGAATCCTTGAAGTTCCAGATGTGAATATTTGGACCATTTAATCATACCGCTACAAGGGTTTCGAGTTGGATGTATTATGTATGTTGTACCCTACACTGGTATTACGTAACTAAACTTTGCTTATCAAACAGAAGAAATACCTTTGGACTAATGTTACATTAGTATTTTGGCTGGTACAGAATGTGTTTTTAATTATTTTTTATCTTATATATTATGTACTTAAATTAGGTCTAATTATCGTATACAGGTATTATTTCTTTTTGTATTTTTATCGCATTATGTATCAGAATAATAATAATATCTGTTATCGCAGTTAAGCTCGATTCTTCTGAGGTCCTATTACTGGGGTGCTGCTTTTTATGGTCTCTAAAAGACCCTTGACCACGCCCTCTTTATAGCGTTTAAAGGATCGTTAATATTTATGGCTCCGACATCGCCTTGTAGTTTATACGTTCCTGGTAAACTAAACGATATAATGCTAATTTATACGTTGAAGGTTATTAGCGTAATTTTTTTAACAACTCTTTGCCTGTTGTTATCAATCGAATAACTTTTTTTTAATTTTATAATATTGTGAAACGGATCATAAGCAGAGCTGTGTGAGAAGAATAGATTTTGTCCGCACTATCGTAATATAATATTCATAAACCCACCGCATGTAATGAAAATATCAAAACTATTAGTTATTTTTTCATGTCCGTAGTGGGCCTATTGTTAAGGCACACAAAGGGCCACGGGCACCAGGCGCACATACTGTGTATAGAGATTGACCGATCGCGCAAATTGAATGTCCGTCGAACACGGCGCCGGGACAAGTCGCTATTGTGCGTCGGCCTTTCAAGATTCAGCCAATATTTCAGCTGGTCAGAAAGTGTTATTTCGATTGAATAGAAATAAGTCGAGGGCAACGTATTGCCGGTGGCGTTTTGCTAGAGATTTGTTTTCTATAAATCAAGTTTATCGCAAACGTGGATGGAATAATATTAAGACATTAACCCACCTTGAAGAAAAAGCAAAATAATACATTGATATGTCTTATAATAATCGTATTTCATTCACATTATCATATTGTTTTTGTTTAATAAATATTCCTTGGCATCAGATTAGTATTAGGCACCTACACTCTGCACAAAAGATCAGCACAAAGCTTGTGAAAAGCTTTAGAATATTGGTATCGTTAGTTTTATATCAATCATATTGAACACCAATTAAGTAATTTTAACGTCATTAAATCGAAAAAAGATCTATAAGATCTATAAAAAGATCTAAAAGATATATATATATATATATATATATATATATATATATATATATATATATGTACAGAGTTAACATCTTAGTTTATAATCCAGTCGTTACCTCTTTGTATGATAATAATAGATCGATAAGCTTTATTTTGTAATTTGTACTAACGTGATATTTTGTTTGCAGCTGGTGGGCGGCGAGTTCGACATGGAGCTGAACTTCGTGATCCAGGACGCGCAGAACATACAGCACATGCTCGAGCTGCTGGACCACTGCCCGCCCAGCTTGCAGGTGAGTGCAATGACCTGCCACCAGAATAGCGTGGCTGTGTAAATCTATAGGTATAAGAAAAAATTATGATAGTATATTACTCGTATTTTAACTGACATAAACTTTTTTGCGAACTGTTTGTCTAAATGAGCCTCAGAAGTTAGAACGCTCTACTTTAACTAGGTACTCTTCTTACATAATATCATGAGCAAAAGAAATACAAATGCTCGTTTTTAATTATTAAAATTACTCATCAATAAACAATAAGAGTTATTTATCATCGACTTAACATTAAAATAGGTTTATAATGTAGGTAGTTTACAACACAATTCAAAGAAAACGGTGACATGGAAAGAAAAAACATGCTATAGCAATTCTAAAACAAGGGGATGTGACGTCATAATATTTACTGTCCTTCACTACTCCACCCCTACCCTATCGGTTCGAGCCATAGCATCGCTTCTATTTTTATGCTCGCCTAGTACACAAACACCATAGGGGTAGTTTGTCTATTGTTTAAAGCCATGGTTGTAGTTTCTCCACCATAGTGGAATGCGATTCAACAACCCCGTTGTCGTATAAGTAAAGGCGTACAACAAAATATTTTATTCATTTTTAGCTTGATTATAAGTCACATTATAATAATTAAATTGAACCACAGCATCATTAGGCTATCGAAAATTTTGACTATTTAAATTGTATTTTTTTTAATATAATTTTGCCCAAGTATATTTAATATAAAGTTTTGCCAATTTTTCAAATTCAAAATATTAAGATGGCCTCCGCTTTTAAATAATTTTGATATAATTAATTTGTTTTAATAAATTATCGCCTTGTTCTTTTAAGAAAGCTACAGAGTAAAAATTATTAAGTTAAATATTGACAAATATTTATGGAAGTAAACAGGTTTATAAAAACGTTACTATTGGTCACGAAATCATAATGAACCGCCCACATTTGTTGCGGGAGCGGTGCATATTGTTTATTTTTTAACCCAAAGGGGCGGAACGGTCCATGTTTTTTTATTTATTTATTTTACTTGTTAGTTGTAAAGGCGTTCAAACTGACCTCCTCGATATTTCTGCTACTCTGTTACTTATTTGGAGCAAGATTAACCCGTTGAAAGTTCTTCAATTTTTTTTTATTTGTTTTCGCAATAACCATTCATGGTTGTACAAAACATCAATGAAGCTTCTATAGATTACACAATAAATAATTGCAAATAGTATGGTTAGTTCGAAACGCAAAGTTCTCAAACAAAATACTTGAAGGGCAAAAGCACTTCAAAAAGCTCTTCCCTTCAATTTTTAACTCTCTATAAGTCATAAGCTCCTGGTAGAATACTGATTTTGAATAAAGGGTTAAGTGCAATTTTTTTCTACTTTTTTATGAGAAAAAAATTAATCGTTGGTTTTCTGATCGCTAAAAACTTTTTTTCTCTACTGATTATTGTCATATTCTATCTATAAAAATAAATAAATATCTACGCAAGAACCCTTTCATTATTTTGATGCACTCTACCAGGACTCTATCGTCGACAAGGAGATTAAAAATTTTTGGTCGCTTTTTATGACGTAGTATTGGAAGAATGGATGATGGTCCGAAGATGGTTATGAAAATATTTGTGTTACCTGTTCCTTTTTTAATGTTTGGCACTGTCAAACATGGATAGAGTATAGCTATAATAATAAATAATAATATGTATACATAATCATCTAGGTAGTTATAATCGACAGTTTATTTTAAAATTATTAAATATTCCGTAAAAATTTTAACGTGAAAATTATATAATTCTCTACAGATGGAAATAGTAACATTAATTAAATTACTATTGAGTAAAAAGTTTCAATATGTGCACTATGAACGATATTGGCCGGACGGTTGCGGTCAAAGCAATCAAGACGGAATGTAATGGTACATTGTCGTCGGCCGCCCCATGCCCGCTCCCGACACGTTAATGAGAAACTTTCTCTTGTTTTATGTAGCTCTAATATAAGTGGAGCGCAATACCGATAAAGTTCCAATTACAGTTTTATTTTTAAACTATCTGTGCCCACTACTTTGAAGTATTGCCATTTAAAAAACAAGTTAAATGTTTTGCTGTTCGATTTATGTAACTTTTAACTTATAAACAAATCCTTAAGCTTTTATATTCTGTATTTTTCTACTAGTCAGTCACGTTAGTAAATGGAAAGTTACAAATGATGATGAGATTTCTTATTTTTTTTTTATACCAGGGTTAAAGATTAAAAAATGTCGAGTCATCTCGGCGGGATTGTATTAAGCGACAGAATGCAGGAATGAAACTTTGACAGAATCACTGCAATCTGCTAAGGGTCCGGTAGGTAGTTCATTTTATTTAGAAACACTCCACGAAATATATTCCTTGAATGAACAATGCCTTAAGGCTGCAGTCTAGCAAAATTGCGTTTTCAACAAGTTATTTGACAATTTTTTCCCGGCTAATGAAATGATAAACTGAATTTTTTTTTCTTGTTTATCAATTAGTGTTATATACGCAATGCGCGTGAATTTTTTCACATTTATAAAGTTACTTTATGTTACCTTAATCAGGCCTTCAAGATAAGTCTCTTTCCCCCAAAATCATTTCGAGCTAAGTTTGTGCACTCACTACGTTCCAACCGATTACAATTTACACAATCTGATCAGCGCATTATTATCCTTATATAGTCGTTATTAAAAACTGCTGAATACAATTGCCGAAAAACTTATGATTTTCTTAATTAGAGCGTTATAAATTCATTAAATTTCCCATTTTTTGCCTTACAAAATCAATTGATAAATACTGCTAAAAGTTATTTTTTCCATTAATTTATTCGAGTTGGTTGAAGACCAATGAGTATTAATCCTTTAAAAAAATTTTTTTTTTAATTTTGATAATTCTTTAAATATTAAAAAAATATTTAAAATAATAAGGAAAAATCCTAGCGAATTTCTTTAGTCGCGCTCCTTGGGCCGGAGCGTTCTGACGTGTGCTCTACGCTCGATTTTCCTTCATACCGAAGTGAAAGTTGCTCTACTTCATTAAATTTAATATTTTTGTTAATTGATTATTTTTATCTTAGTTTTGTGCAAATATTCGTATTTTTAAACATTTGATTTCGATATGGAAAATAAACGAAAAAAAAATACGCGTGTAACTACTAGAAAAAAAATTATCTTCGAACATAAAGTTAATGAAACCAAATAGATTGCAAAGGTGATTGGCAACAATTTCTTTATTTTACGGGGTGTCAGTAAAGGGATGTATATTTCTTTAAAACTAAAGTAAGCTCATAAATTTTCTTATAATATAATTTTTTTGAAGTTCCAAAAATGTTTATTTTTCGTTTGAGAAATACGAAATATAATATAAACTTGTATTGAGAACTTGAACTTCCCAAGTTCATCCGGGGAAATCCCCATACGGGGAAAATGATTTGTTTACTCCAAAATTGATCCGAGGTGTTTTAATTTTTTCTTCTAGTCATTTTCAACGTAGCGGCATGTTGTTTGATTATTAATTTTGTAACTTAAATACAGGATGTTGGTTTTATATTCTGATCTTACAGACGCGCTGACAAATTTAGTCCACCATTTCTAGTTTAGTCTACCAACTCTAAGTACCAATATTAAAACGAATGGATTATCATCACATCATCAAAATTCAGTGGGGTTGAGAACTAAACAAACAGAAGTAACAGAGACGCGAAGAATAAAAAAAAGAGGACGAAAACGATAATTCGTTGATGCTTTCCCTTTTCGACGTATTGTTAGGGTACATCACCAATCTGCAAAAAACAAAACTGATGATTCCCAATTGCTGATTAAAAATGAAAAACAAATAATCGACAACAGTGGTGAAAATTTGCTGATCACAATGAAACATCCTTCAGTGGTAGCAGATTTACTCATTTAAAATGTATCGGTGAACAGCGTAAAGGAGAGGAGGACAGGAAAACATTATGAATGTGGATGGTGGATTGTATACAGGGTGTAATCGATAAGTATGTGCAGGCGATTATGACGTTATTATTGCAGGTATCAAAAAACTTAAAACTGATATCGAAATTACTTTACCTAATGAGCAAAATGACAATAATAACTTTTTAAAAGTATAACGAGAAATATCTAAAAAATTTACTTTATACACTCCCATATCAAAAAGAGAAAATGGGACTAGTAGAAGTTAAATGTCTAATTCCGCCTTCCGGCAAAAGACATGAATGCGGAAGATGCGGTTAAAAAAAATTTAATATTTGAAATACAATGCAAAAAATAACACTTTTGTCATAGATAAGAATCACGACTATTTTTTCCAAATTCAGGGACAACTAAACGTTGCAGAAGCAGAAGTCTGCTTATTTGCTGTTTGGACTGGAGTGAATCATTCGTTAAAAATAGAATATATAAAATAGAATATATAAAAAAGTATGTAACGTTTAGGCAAAATAAAATGATGGACCATTATTGGATTTTACATAAATTGCCTACTGTCAGAATTGATTGATTCGAGACTTCAGCATTCGATGCCCATCAAGGACTCATCCTATATCATTCAAGCGATTGAAAAAAAAGAGATAAATCCAGTGCAACCGATAAAGCATCAGAATGCTAGCAAAAGATTTATTAGGTTTATCAATATAAATCTATATATTATACATAATATAATAAATCTGTAGAAGACGCGAAGACTGACATCCGCGCGGACGGAGTCGCGGGCGGAAGCTAGTCAGAAATAAATATCTTTCGTTTTCATTTGCGTATTTTTCTATTTTATAATTTTTTAACACAATCATTACATTTTTTTTATTAAATACAAAATTTGTTTATCCGTTTTATTAGTTAAACTGATTCACTAAGAAACTTAGGTCGAAAAAAATGTATAGAGTTATGCATTTTGTATGGAAAGCTTATTTTTTTTATATTTCGTCCAAATTTCTTTGTAAAAGTTGATCAGTTATATAAACATGAAGTTGAAGATATCAATAGAAAGTATTCGCAAATTTTGTGTACTGATAAAAAAAAATCACCCGGTGTAATTTTCACGAAAATTGTTTCAAATTGTCATTTTTGGTACTTATTACGAATATTAAATTATACGAATGATTTAATTTTTAAAAATTAAGTGGAGCAACTTTCCCTTAGTACATTTGTATTATTTACATATAGGATGACAGGATGCATTTGTTTGCACTACTAGACCAAGCCCTTAAGGGCGCTTGTGCACTACAAGGAATTTTACTGTCCGGCATTCCGATTTTTTACGGTCCGGTTTGGCATGAAAAAACCGATGAATTGGCTTGTGCACCTGTCCGTCTTTACTCGGATTAGTGCGGTACAGTTCAAGGAAGTTTGGCGGTATAATGCTATCATAAATGATTGTTTTTGCATTTTACAAGAAACGAGTAAAAAATATTGAAGATGAAATATTATATTACTTCGTTATAATAAAAAGTAAAGTTCCGTAAGAGATTTAAAATGCGTGTTTCACTTATTTATTTTAATCGGTGACGAGGAGCTAAAGCTATTCCCACTTGAACTTTAACTTACCAACACTTACTTAGATAATAATTATAGGTCAATGTATATAAAAATAACAATACCGACTTTTCAAATCACATTGCCAGCTAAAAGGAAGTAAAACAAGAGCTTGCTTTCAATTGGCATATGCTGTAAAAAGAGTAAAATCCAAGCAAGTGGTCATTCGAAAACAATTATATCTACAGCGACTTGTAGACACAAAAAACCATCCGGAATAGGGAAAAGTGAAATGTCGGACGGTAAAATTACGTATAGTGCACAAGCTAGCATTTAGATTAATGGCGTGCTATACCGGACCGTAAAAAATCGGAATGCCGGACAGTAAAATTCCTTGTAGTGCACAAGCGCCCTAATTCTGAATTTATTTTTACCTGCCTTCGTACATGTAAAAATAAATTCCGAAATTTCATTTCTTAGAAGTCATAGGAGCCTAGTATTCGTGAGAAAAATTTACCCCTTCATCGTCTTAGGAGCGCTTCGCCCCTGGTAGTTTTCTTTCTAATTTAAAGATCTTCTTTCTATTTTATGGCAGCCTAGTTTTTGTGGGAAAAGTTTAACCCTTTCTGTGCCGGCATTAAATGCTTGATAATTATTAATTTATATTTTAATAATAATTAAATAAAAAAATATGTAATTAGTACCTAGATAAATAATTAATTAGTGATATTTTGAGCCTAAAAATTCAGCGGAGTGTTGATCTGTTCATGTGTTCATTAAAATATTTCCCGTTGTGATATAGCACAATTTATTCGAGCGATGCATGGGTATTGACAATATTATCTGGCTTACCTGAAACTATGAACAAACGCAGCTGAATTATATTACAACATAGCGTGTAGCTTGCTTTGCGGCCTTTTATGAATTTCGCGGATTTTCACTAAATCGACCGTAAACGGAAAGCTTTTTTTAATTAACAATAGCCAATGTCAGTGATTGTTTGCACAAAAATGAATGAAATATAGATTTAGAAAATAGTGTTATCACGACTAAAATACGTACTTACCTATAGAACAGTATACAGGGTGTAATCGTTAAGTGTGCACAGGCGATTTTTCCGTAAGTATTACAGATAACAAAAAACTTTAAACTGATATCGAAAGTACTTAACCTAATGAGTAAAATGGCGGTAATAAATTTTTAAAAATAAATCGAGAAATATCAAAAAAATTATCTTTAAACCCTCCCATACATTAAGTATGAAATATGAATATCCCATATACATTTAATATGAAAGATTTTAGCTTTCTTTTTCTTTTTTGGTTTTCTGCTTTAATTACTTCACAAATTTGAAGTGGCATTTTCCACGCCGGGGATTTTCCGAGCATTTCCCTGGCATTTTTCCGGGGATTTTCCACGCATTTCCCACGCTTCTCCCGGACATTTTCACGCATTTTCCGGATATTTTCCAGGCTTTTTCCAGGGATTTTCCAGGCATTTTCCGCGGTTTTTCCGGAATTTTCCACGCATTTTTCGGATATTTTCCAGGTATTTTCCGGGAATTTCCCAGGCAGTTTCCGGGGATTTTCCGAGCAGTTTCCACGCTTTTCCGGACATTTTCCGGACATTTTCACGCATTTTCCAGGGATTTTCCAGGCATTTTCCACGGTTTTTCCGGAAATTTCCACGCATTTTCCGGATATTTTCCAGTCATTTCCCAGGCATTTTCCGGACATTTTCACGCATTTTCCGGATATTTTCCAGGCATTTTCCGAGCATTTTCCACGCTTTTCCGGACATTTTCCGGATATTTTCCGGACATTTTCACGCATTTTCCAGGGATTTTCCAGGCATTTTCCACGGTTTTTCCGGAAATTTCCACGCATTTTCCGGATATTTTCCAGACATTTCCCAGGCATTTTCCGGATATTTTCCGGACATTTTACGCATTTTCCGGATATTTTCCAGGCATTTTCCAGGGATTTTCCAGGCATTTTCCACGGTTTTCCGTAATTTTCCACGCATTTTCCGGATATTTTCCAGGTATTTTCCGGGAATTTCCCAGGCATTTTCCGGGGATTTTCCGAGCATTTTCCACGCTTTTCCGGACATTTTCACGCATTTTCCAGGGTTTTTCCGGAAATTTCCACGGTTTTTCCTGAAAATGTACGGAAAATGCGTGGAAATGCCTGGAAAATCCCCCGAAAATGCCTGGGAAATGTCCGGAAAATGTCCGGAAAAACGTGGAAAATGTCACTTCAAATTTGCGAAGTAATTAAAGCAGAAAACCAAAAAAAGAAAAAGAAAGCTAAAATCTTTCATATTAAATGTATATGGGATATTTATATTTCATACTTCATTTAAGTAGTATGGGAGGGTTTAAAAATATTTTTTTTGATATTTCTCGATTTATTTTAAAAAATTTATTACCGCCATTTTACTCATTAGGATAAGTTCTTTCGATATCAGTTTAAAGTTTTTTGTTATCTACAGATAGAAGTATTACAATACATACGGAAAAATTGCCTGTGCACACTTAACGATTACACCCTGTATATAGTACAAATACACACAACACACACACACGCAGTCACACACACAAATACACACACACATTCAAGGCCTAAACACTAAAACACACACATGCATGCCGAAAAAAACAATTTCTACTTTTATTTTTTATTTTTCTTATTGGCATTTCTTGAATATTCTTTGGAAGAGGGCGCTGACTCCTGACATACAGGTTTTTACCTAGTTTGGGAGTCAGAGACTTCAGCATTTAAAAATGTTGTATTCTATTGTCAATAAAGAATTTTTATTTTATTTTATTTTAGTATAAGTGATAGACAATTATTATTCATCTTTCATGCATTCTTCCATCATATTAAAGTGAAGTCATAACATTAATTAAAATTAAATAAAGTAAGCAATAAATAAATACGTAAGGGTAAGGTTGAGAAAAAAACTAGTGTAGGTATTTAAAATATCTATTTACGAAAATGAACTGTAACGGTATTACTTATTTAAGCTCTGTAAAAACAAAGATAAGATTTGTAAAACAGCAGTACAATCAGATTATAGCAAAATGAAGACTGAATGAAGCTATGCGAGCTCTGCGGTCTTGTTACTGATCCGCCAGCATCGAGGCGCCTCTGCGTCTGAATTTGACCTCAATTATACGGAACTAGGCTTTGCGGTACTCTCCAAATGTATACCGGTGATTACAATCGGGGATAGAACAATTTCGATCCGATCGATTCGTAACAAATTCACGCGAAAATGTGTAAACTATAAAATTTTACAATTTCCTGTACGAACATAATTAATGCTCTTGTTTATTTATATTTAATTTTTTTCTGTTTTACAAAATTAAATTAATTTTTTTTTGAAGTCAATAAGTATAATATAATTAATAGAATTGTGGACTCTCCTTAGATTTACGGGGTGGAACAGTTTAGCATGTCATCGTTTTTGATTTGTGTATTTTATTTGTTTTCCCTATAGTCCCCAACCTCCCAAACCATACTAAACTGTGTGCACTTGCAGGCGGAGATCTGGTCGGTGTTCATCGCGATCCTGCGCAAGAGCGTGCGCAACCTGCAGGCGTGCACGGACGTGGGGCTCATACACCACGTGCTGCAGCGGCTGCCGCGCGCCGAGACAGTCGTCGCAGGTGTGTACACGCCCTTATAACGATACAATATTGATTTGGATATTTTGTTAAATTGTAAATGTTTATGGGATACTGATGGTAGTGTTACGAGTTAGACGATACGATACGGCATTTTATAGGTAGATATACTCAATCTTTAAAAACAGTGGTGATCCCGCACTGAAGTTTTTCAGTCTTTTATACCTAAGTAAACAAAATGTCAAATTTCTTATAATTATTAATAAAATGTCAATTTTTTATTATAATTATTAATAAAATGTCAATTTTTAACTGTTTTATTGTTTCAAAACAGTCCCAAAAGTTAGAAGCGGGTTACTCTATTTAATAAAAGTCACGGAGTTGAAAGTACCCCGATATTAGGTAGTTGTTTGCTATCCATAGATTACGTTCGGTCCTCCGCATATTTTATGTTCTCCTAGTAGAAATCGTGTAATTAATACACGCCCATCGGGGGTTCCCAACCCCATACGGTTTTTAAAGGCCCCATGATTGTA
Organism: Colias philodice; assembly: GCF_061535455.1. NCBI lineage: Eukaryota > Metazoa > Arthropoda > Insecta > Lepidoptera > Pieridae > Colias > Colias philodice. The sequence continues at coordinate 271,786 of NC_143111.1, read as the reverse complement.
TTTTTTCATTTAAAATGGGACGTGCCCTTAAGGATAGGGATTCTTACAAACCCTTCTTAATCTTTTCGACTGCCTTATTACTTCTACGATCCTGGTATCGTTGGGAATATTAAGATTTGCGTAAGGAATTTTAGCTTCTTCAAGAAGTTTTTGTGTTCTTAAAGTGTTTTTGCGTCACTTAAAAAAAATCAATGGCACTCGAGATTTTTTTTTACTAAATAAAAAGTAAGTCTATCAGCATGCATTATCTATAATATAAAAATGAATCCCAAAATGTGTTGGTAAGCGCATAACTCGAGAACGGCTGAACCGATTTCGATAATTCTTTTTTTATTATATTCCTTGAAGTACGAGGATGGTTCTTAATTCTTATGTAGAGAAAACGTAAACATGTACCACGGGCGAAGCCGGGGCGGACCGCTAGTTGTGAATAAAATTATGTTCTTACGTTTATTGCATTTTAAACACGCAAATAAATTAATTTAATTAATCATCAAAATAGGTATACCTAGACGTGTTTTTCCCACTTTTATCATACGGAAGCAAACATCCTCATTTTAAATGTTGCCATTTTCAGGATGAGGTAAACACCATCCTGAAAATATAACTAGATTTATGACCAATATTATGAGATAAAATAATATTTATGACGGTCCCTATGATTTGCTGTATTTCACAAAAGTGGCTTCTTAACTGTGATATCCGGCACGCCGTGATCTGGAACGATATAATCATGTGGTATGATAAAATTATTTACTCATTTTTTTTGCTTACCTCGTGAATTGATTTAATATTTATTTAAAAAAGCGGATCAAATTATGTCTGTTTATTTCATTTTAAAATGGTAAAGTATCAAACATATACACAATACGAATTATTTGAAACTATAATGAAGAAATAGAAACGATGATAAACAACAGTACCTCAACGACAAGGAAGTTGATTTTAAGATCAGTTGTGAAAAAAAGAAGAAAACGAAAAAAGCTCCACATTATTCCTAATCGAGAGATGAGTTTAAATTCCCTGCTAGTCTTTAGAATTGAAGTCTTTAAGTGACGCCACGCCCGTATATACATGTATCACCTATTGTGTTCTTATGCCGCCCTGGTAACATCGCCCTTTTGATTTTTGCTTTTTATTTCCGACGTTACTATTTCCGAGAAAACGGGGTCAAATGTGACGCGGTAAATGAACACCTGTATAATGGATGTGACGCGTGCGATTTTACAAATAAAGTAATAAGTGATGAAAGGAAGTAAACACGTGCCGCAAACTGCCTGCGAGCAATAAAATATCTATGTAGCTGACAATTGTGGATCCTAATCAAAACATTTTTCGTATACTTTTTATCAAAACTGTAACAAGTAACAAACAACAATGTGACAATCAGTGAATTGAATCAATCATAATCACAACGTATGCGTTCTCATTGTTAATTTGTCTCTATATAAACTGTAACTACGTAATAAATATAATAGTCCTCTCCCCTGTGTGGTTCAGTACGTATTCAATTTAAATTACCCCTCGCTCGCTATTTCAAATTTACTACCGCGTTTAACTTTTAAATTAATTGCCTTCCATTGTTTCAAATTATAGGCAATATCTTATCATTTGAAAATTAATTGGAACATTTGAAATTCTTATTGGAATTGTAGAGGTATATGCCAACGTAGTTAGTGTATGAAGATTTCTAACATTTACCTACCTAAAATTATCAGGATATAGGATCTTTTTTTAAACAAACAATAATTTTAATATTTCTTTCAAAATCATCTTAAGATTAAGTAAATATTTACCATTATTATACATAGAAACGTTGACACGGTATCTTTTGATGAATGGGGCCACTTGTCACCTCAGTCAAAAAGATGAGGCAAAAACGTCTCTGGCTTTTATGAAAGAAATCCGAAGGGTCTTAACGTTCACACGGGTGCTAGGATATAATAAGCCACGAGGAGATGTAATTTTTGCTATTAAGAAAATATTTCTCTCATCCTATTTATATAATGGACAATATTTTACTTTTTTATATGTATGGAATTATAATATACATAAATAACAGGCAATATGAAAAGATCTTGAAATCATAGGATGTGCAGTGGAAAAATATCATGGGAAGTTATTTTATTTATAGCCAGTTTTTTTAATTAGTGTAAAACATGGACATTTCTAAAAATACCACTATTACAATTCAACCTGGACCTCTTCAAAGCTAGGGTGAATAGGCTCCTCCTAGGCAGACGTGCACCCCAGTAGACCACATCGCCGCTTTCCATCAGGTTGGATTGTGGTCAAACCACTGTGTGACCTATTGATTATAAAAAAAATAAAGGATCAAAAAAATGATGGAATAGGCAATAACATAAATATTTCACGGGGAACGAAATGACCCCACCCCAACCCAAGCCGATTGAAAAGTGAGTATTTACTTGTTATGGTTAGATTTAGGTTTCCTTATTAACCAAGTAGGTAAGGCTTGGGTCTAGGATGAGCTGTTTTCCAAAAACATATATTAAAAAGAAGAAAAATAAAATCTTTCTTCACCCAAAATCGATAGCAATAAGCGCATGAATAATAATCTCACAGCTACTAGGATATCATATAAATTAGAAGGTGTTTTAAATTCCTGAAGGATTATTATAATAAAAAAATATGCCAATTCTCTCACGATACCGACACCAAATTATCAAAATAAAAATAGAACGTCGGTTGTGTACAAATTTTACCTGAAATTCCAATTCAAATGAATAATCTCATGGCTGTCAAGGAATTGTAAAAAAAATGAAGTATAATAAATAAATAGCATACGCAACCCTCTAAAGAAAAGTGAGATCTTAAACTTCTCACGAATACCAAGAGATCAGAACCGAATAGGATGTAATTTGTGATAAAAGCTCTACCTGATTCCCATTTCAATTTCAAAAATGTCTCAGTTTCGCAAGGGATGGAAGGGAAACAAAAAGTAAAAGGAATGTGCATCTGACGTGGTTTCAAAGGGTTGAGGGTTAGTTTCTCATGAATACTAAGGCATCATAAACCGACGAGGGTCAGTGAACTGGTCTCATCTTAACCTCATAGACATAACTTTGTAGCGTTGTAATTAATAAACAATTTGTTGCCCCGAGTTATTAGAGAACTTTAATAAGCTTATTTTAGACTTAAATATTTTGCGTCTTTTGTTGAGTTATTCTAGAGTTTTGCAACGGTTTATATTGTTTTTAAAATTATATAATATGAGATTAAATTTTTATACCTACAGTCAAATTAAAAATAATGAACGTTTTTATTGAATGTATTTTTATCTTTAAATTACTTAGAAATATTTTTTGTTTGATTGTATATGTTGGTAATTCAACATGATATTGGCAATTAGAATAATATTAGTATAGATCATATCAGTATAATAGCAAAATAAAAAATATCGATTATACTTTAAACACCAAGTTTAACAGTTAAAATATAGCTCTATAAAAACAAAAGACGGTAAATTTTTATGGCGGTGTAAATTTTATCAAAACACATAAAAATTTGGAGGCGCCGGGTATCGATCCCGGTACCTCTCGCATGCTAAGCGAGCGCTCTACCATCTGAGCTACGCCCCCCGTTGGATTGTACGAATAAAATTAAATATCATAACGGTAATACCAAAGAACCTTGCGAAACAGCCCCGGGCAAGGACATTGCGGAGTATTATTTCACTTTTGTCGGCCTAAACATTATTATTTAATAGCAAATGTTTAAGCTTTCGTTCTGTTTTTGAAATGCTTTTAACCCATGTGTGTTTACGGAATAATACGAAATGATTCTCTCTTTAATATCTTGCTAAATAACCATACTTTAGGAGTTAAGAATAATAGAACATTGACAAAAATAGATTACACTGAAGGCTGAAGCGTATATACCGTTGATTATATTCTACTTATTTAAACTGAAACATTACAAATTAATAAGTTTGGTTTTCTGTAAATCAAGAAATAGTTGTTGCGATGTGCGGTACAATAGGTACATTGAAAATCATTTAATACAGTTATTTTATTGCATTAATCTTAGGATAAGATACAAACGTGTCTTATCGATTTTATATAAATTGGTGTAATAAATACGTGTGTAATAAGATTTAGATACAGAATAAAGGCGTTTTTTTATAAAATCTATGCAACGGGGGCGTAGCTCAGATGGTAGAGCGCTCGCTTAGCATGCGAGAGGTACCGGGATCGATACCCGGCGCCTCCAATTTTTGTTTTTATAATTTTTGAACATCAAATATTTAAAGAGAATTTTTTTGTTACTAATTAATTTATTTTACCCGTAAATGAATGTTTATTAACAAGTCTAATGTTATTATCAGACAGTACGCGAGCCAGTCGACGCGGCAGTGTTGTGAAACATCGCCTGCAGCATTAACCTTTCTTAAAAATGACTGTTACAATAAATTTGTAGGATTTGTAACTCGGGGGCGTAGCTCAGATGGTAGAGCGCTCGCTTAGCATGCGAGAGGTACCGGGATCGATACCCGGCGCCTCCAATTGGAATCTTTTTTGTTTTAGATTTCTTATATGATTTCAGGAATCAGGAATACCAAGTTGCCTAACTTCTTAATTTAAAATTTTTTTCATATTAATTTATCATGTGTAACATTTTGATTAATTTAAATGAATTTGTGTTGTTATGAATTGAATTAAAATTATTTTAACCCGGCTATATCCTTTGTATGGGCTTATTCCCAGTATGAAAATTAAATGTATTGTGTTTTTGATAGTCGTCTATATAATAATGACTTCAAAAAGTGCTAAGATATTATTTAGTATTTTTATATAGTTTTCCGGGGTTTTAACTGAAGTTTTTTTTTACATTTTGGTACCTACTGCATAATATTTGAAATTTAAAATAATATGGACTTCTCTTGGGAAGGCCCTCTAACTTCAACATTTAGGCTTTTTATTATATGACTGTAATTATTATTTTTGCCTCCAATGCTGGTTTGAGTTTGATAATCAAATCTTTCAAACATTTAAGTACTCTGAGCTTCTTCTCAATGCAAAAAAAAATAACTATAAAAATGTATTTAATAACTAAAATGCCTTTAATTTGTATAGTGCGTAAAAAGGCTTATACTGTTATTACGTGTGCAAGTGAAAGGCGCTGTGCATGCTATAATGTCACGTACTCCAGTTTAGCGGTGATACAATCGCGAAGTAAGATTGTTTGCTTGAGTATAAGAATTTCGGAGTTACAACCAACCGGGGGCGTAGCTCAGATGGTAGAGCGCTCGCTTAGCATGCGAGAGGTACCGGGATCGATACCCGGCGCCTCCAATTTTTTGTTTTTATTAGATTCAAATATAGGATGCAATATAATGCGCTTGATCTTGCTATAAAAACGATAATACTAATTCATTTTTTATTCAATCCTGTGGCATTTTAGGTTTTATTTTTTGTAAGGTTTTTTTGGTAACCTCATTCTTGAAGTTATTCCAATAAGATTATAGGGTATTTGCTATATACTTTTCCATTTCTTCTCTCAGTACTAGAAGTCCGTAATATAATACTTAATTAAAATAAAACTTGATCAAAGATTGCAATTACCTTAGTTAGTTTGCTTGCTACCAGGAAAGTAAATTAGTCCGACTGCTTCTAAGATTACTTGTAACATTTTAACGATACTCAGATAAATATTTTAATACATAATTGATTTTCAGTCAAACGCAGGATTTAATGGAATAATAAATTTAATAACCAAACTATTATTTCGACATTACTAACAGACACCTCAATTGTATTTATTTGTACAGACGATTGAATTATAACGTACGAACATAATTATTAGCTTATTGTTATTGACACAGTACACGATTTAATGATAATCAACTTAATTAGAGATCCCCGAATAGGAAGCCGCGTGACGTCACACAGGTATTAATATGTAAAATGGCGGGCACCGTCAAATATTGGATATGTACCCTATAGACACAGATAATAATTAGTGAAACCGCGCAATGTGTTCGCTAACAAAGGACAGGTGATGTTTGTTGTTCATTTGCTGCTATTGTTTCTAGAACAATCTATGGGTGATTTTCTGTTGCCTTCATTTTAAATGGACTGTCATGGTTGCGTGCATATTTCTTTTTTCAAAAAAGTATTTGTTTTTTTTATACTTGATGCCTACGGAGATTGCACGGTTGATCATGAACGTACAACTTGTTTGTAGATTATATATATTATGATGTAGATTATATCATAAATAATTATTTTATTCGCTGAAGCTGTAGCTTTTTTATTATGATTTTTAATTTGGTTTGAACTTTCTGTACGCTATAATGCGAGTGTGACAATGTGTTTAATTAATGTGACAATTGTGAATTAATTTGTAAAATTATGGAGTTCCAGCGCGATTAGACTGGGGTAGAAGCCTTTGAAAATAATGAAAAGATAAAAAAAATCGCAGTCGGATGAAACCCATTAGAAAAGGAGGGGAATATGATAAAAATGTAAGGAAAAATAAATTACGGTCAATCCGAGTTCGGGAAGCGGGAGGGGGGAGCTTTTAAGAGAAGAAAATGGTTTCTCTCGATTTCCGACAAAACTACAAGTCCTATAGAAAAAAGTTCAATGGCAAAGTTGTAGGTAATTAAAAGTTCTACAACTTTTGTATTCACAATTTTTTCACATAACCTAAAAATTTAGGTGAAAAATTCAAAAAACCAAGTTTTTGGTCTTTTATTTCTATCTACTTCATAATTTATTTTTTTTCTACGAAATTTGGTGGAAACTTACTTTATTATGTCCCAAATACACTGTAATTTATTTGATTGAAAATATTTATTTTTTCGCCTTATTTTGACTTAATACCAAAAAAACAACCTAATTTTCAATCGAAAAGTCACCCGTCAAAATATCAGCTTTTTTCAAAACCTTGGGGTGCCTTTTATTAATTGAAATCTCTACTTTCATATGGTGTAAAAAAAAATAAACACCACTATAGTAAATGTTCTCAGGAAATGCATACAAACAGTGTGATAATGAGCTTTTACTAAATCAGGCACACTTCTCGAACTCTATATCTTCTCTTGTATCGGCTTTTCGGTAATATTTCAAAAGAAAAATAATTATCTGTTCTAAGTTTAATATTTTACAGCATATTCAAAAGCAAAATGATGTCGATAAAAACATTTCAGGTAGTTCGAGAAGTGAGCCTGATTTAGTAAAAGCTAATTTTCAGACTGTTTGAATGGTGGTGGTGGTGATGGTGGTAGTGGTGGTGATGGGGCTGGGCAGGCTAGGGTGCTGCCGGTAGAATCAATACCAGTGTTGGTAGACACGGGTATTGGTACTACCATGCCAGTAACCGTATATGATACAAATAGTACTTCATTTCCATTATCTATAGTTAATGGTACTCTTATATCAGAAAAACCTATAGATAATGCCACTAACCATGAAGCTAGTAAACTACACACACCCAAGAGGCTTACATTGAGTTCGCCTAAAATAGGTAAATATATTACCATTCATTAATAATAATTATGATCATTGTATCCTATAATTACTATAATAGCCTAATATTAGTCTAGTGGTTACTATCTTTGAGTATAGAATCAGTAGATTCATGCCTTCTGGCTGGTATTTATATCAAAAACCAGCTGACACTTGCTGCTTCAATCATTTCCCCCCATTTTACTCCCTGAAGAATAGAATTTTCAGACATGTTTTCTTGATGAATATGTTTAAATAATTCTTGTAGTTATAGATAGTATTATAAATATTTAAATATGTTATATATTATATTTATCAGTTTTCTAGTACCCATATCACAAGCTATCACTTACTTTGGGGCTCGATTGCAATGTGTGTAATGTCCTAATATATTCATTTATTCTAGGTAATAGTAGGTCAAATATTAGCGTAATCCATCCTGTCCAGTGGTTTGAGCTGTGCATTGATAGAAAACAGATTAATTCTCTGAACTAATCACATTTGACAGGTGATGGTTTTACAAAAATGTATTGGGGAGCATCCTTTCTCTTTTGAAAGAACCTTAATCCTAGGCTTAAGATGAAAAGTATTATAATATCTTGTGTAGTAAAAAAATTAATTTGGTTTGCAGGTAAGAAGAAACTCAAAAGTACGGATGGCAGTAGTTCTGCTCGAAATTTAGCAATAGCAGAATATTATACTGCCAAAAAACAATGCTTAGATGCTAAGAAAGAATTTATTTTATTACAGAATGAAAAATTAAAATTAGAAATTGAAAAACTTAGAGGTGGTCAATGAAAACCAAATCAAGTATACCTATAATAATATGCTCAATAATTTTTTCATTGATTAATCGACACTGTAATATTATAAAGAGGAAAACCTTGTTTGTTTGTTTGATTGTAATGAACTCATGGCTCATAAACTACTGAACCGATTTTAAAAATTCTTTCACCATTCGAAGTTACATTATCCACGAGTAACATAGGCTAGGTTTTATCCCGGAAATCCCACGGGAACGGGAACTATGCGGGTTTTTCTTTGAAAACGCGGGCGAAGCCGCAGGCGGAAAGCTAGTAAAATATATAGAAAAGACCTACCAAGAGATGTATTGTTTATATAATTATTATTTATTTTATATGTACCTTCTCAATTTTTCATTTTCTATTTTTTTTTAATTCTGTAATAATATTATTATGATAGCATCTAATCATAGTTTTTTGGTAGCATACAGATGGTGTATGAATTCATTTTTATTTCTATGTGAATAAAAAATAAAATATTTCAATACTATAGTCTATTCTTTTATTTCAAAATTAAAAATACTACATTTTATATTTATTTTGAAGTAGGTTCTGTAACTACACTTTTTGAAAGATCAATAGGTATGTATAGGCACATACATACCTCATAAAAAAGGAAATAAAAATTTAAAATAACACAGACATGTTAAGATTAACTTAAATATACTTTGCAATTATTAACTACTATACACAGTAATCAAAGTAATCAATAATTGGAACTGAATATAACTTGTGTATCTACTACATAATAATTATTACAAACAATGGACAATAAATAACAATCACAAAATAATGCCTTTATCCTAACTAAACTTATCCTAACACAAAATAATTATTTATAAGATCTGCTCTTGTTTGTACATCTTGGGCTTCCATATTTGTATTATTTTCTTCATTGGTACTATTTGTAGGAATGTCCAAGTCAACCTCAGGAGGAACTTCTTCAATACTGTTACTTCTACAAATATTATGAAGCACTGCAGTGGCAATAACTATTGACTGGGCAACGGGCAATGAAACCCGCAGTGTGAGAGCCACAACAGGAAATCTTCTTTTCCACACTCCGAACGTCCTAGAATGTTTTGGTTTAAACCAAATAATACTAATTATTATTAAGGTTGAAAGTGTGTAACAAACAGATAAACACAAACACTCCTTGGAATTGCTCAGTCAGGCAAAAAACAACATAATATGAATAAATTTAAATAATATATTTACCACCTTATTCATAAATGTTCAAAAGTGCCGGAATAGCGATTAACTGTTTTGTCTCTTTCCTTCAACTATCAAATAACTGTTGATAAACAAAGACAAAACAGAATATAACTATTTCACTGATATTGAATGTTTATGAATAAGGGGGTTAGAATTACATGGAATATTACCTTTCAATTGTATTTCTGGTCCTAATGTGTGCTTCGTTGTACCTGTGTTCAGCTTCAGAACTAGGGTTCAACAGTGGTGTGAGTAGATAACTTCGATTTGGATAGGCACTATCTCCAAGTAACCAGCGGCCATCATACTGCCCTGCATCACACTGAGCTGTAAGAATGTTGAATTAAATTTAAATTATTCATTAATCATTAACAAAATTTCTAGTAAACCATAATACACAACCTCTGAGAATGGAATTATTGAAAATTGTTGCATCATGGGTGGAACCCGGCCAGCGAGCAACCACATTCATCAGTCTCAAATCTGCATCACAGACTCCTTGAATGTTTAATGAAAAGTAACCTTTCCGATTTCTAAATTCCTCACCTATTAATAAACCTGAAAATTTTTATATTAGTAGACAAGAAATTTACAAGCAATGATTAAACAAAATGCAGTAAAATTATAATTACATACATGGTGACTGTATACGTATGTGAGTGCAATCAATAGCTCCAAGAACTCTGGGAAACTCTGCAATATCATAAAATTTTTCTGCACTTCTTTGGTGCACAAAAATGTATTTATCATATAAGTGGGCTATTGCATATGAAATATCCCGGACTATTCTGCCTGCTGTTGACTTTGATACTCCCACAAAGTCAGACACAGAAATTAGCATTGTGCCTAATGCATAAAACCTTAAGGTCAGCAGCAGTTGATGCAGTGGTGAGACTCCATGATTTCTGGAATAGATATTGTTAAATTTAAGTAGGTATACGATTAATGCAGTTTATAAGATATGATTATTTTTAACCCACCTTGAAGATTTTACACGCACAGCAGGCATAATTTCTGTCAACAGAGAGTTTACTGCTGATTTCGATAACCTAAACCTAAAGGTAAACTCTGCATCATCCAGACTCTGCATGTAGTTCACCCTTTTCATTCTTCGCACAGAAGCACGACGTGACTGTTCACCAGCATCATTGTCGGTATCTGTATCCCAGTCTGATAATTGAGCTAGGACTTCCATATCACTGTCACTATCACTAGAACTCGAGAATATTGCCAAATCCATTACGTTTTACGAATAAAATCTACAGATTCAACCCTAGAATCTGAGGAAAGTCTAAGATCAAGATTAAAGATTGTTTACACCGATCGATCGAAACGTCAAACGCGAGAGATATGTTATTGACACGCTCAAACTGCCATTTTCGAACAGAGGTCTATCTGTAATCTGTGATCCGTCCTCCCACAGATAGATTGGTTTTTGAGATTGCAATTTCGATCCACGGATTGTTTATTGGCACACATAACTTAAAATCCGGATCACATTTTCGATCGAAAATCTGCAGATATTAGATTGGATTGAATATTAATTTCGGCCGTTAATGTATTGCGCCTTGGTACATCTGGGACTTTGCTCAATCTCCTTGCCCTTTTAGAGATTACAAGAAAAATTGCCTTTCGGATAACACGAAAAATATATACAAACCTTATACGTAACTTTATCCTATCTGTGATCCTATCATACATTTACATAACGTTTACTTTAATTATCCATGTGTCACTTACTTCTAGTACATTTGTCTTCGCGTACTTGAGAATTTGAAGATTAGGATTTTGATTACAAAGTTACTTTTTGAATTACATATTCTACAGAACAACTTTGGAACATTAACCGTTAATCTGGAGAGAACATAACATTCGTATACAGTACCCAGTAGGTGCGCACCTCGGCCGTATCCACCCAACTAATTCTTAAGAGCTGTTATCTTAAGGGCGCTTTGAATTTCATTCGTCTCACATAAATCTCTTTATCGCGGAGTTTAAACGAAATGGGAATTTCACGAAAGCCGCAAGCTTTCGGATCTCCGCTCAGATGGAGAGATTCCGGGACGGCGAGATAACGTGACGATATTGTTGACATTTGCATACACAGTCCGAGCTACATGGCTTTTTACGTAATGACAGGCGGTTTTGAAAGTCATCTTCTTCGGGAATACTTAGAATAATCGTGGGATAGAGTGAAGCTTTAATGAAATGGAAGATTACTAAATCTTGCATTTCATTTTAACTTTAACCTTATTATTTTTCTTGTCTCTTATTTTCATCCACTTGTCTTATTTGAGTTCATCTCGTTCAAGTTATTTTAATACCTACATACATCAATATTCCCAGGGAGAAGGTATAGATAGGTATAATAATAATATGTTTTATTTGCGTCGTTTTAAGAATTCCAAATGATTCGTTTTGAATGAATGGCGGTTGTTGGCTGGACTAATGAAGTATCTGAAAAGGCTTTCGGAAACTAAATTACGCCGTATTTCCAATCATTGGTTGCTCGTCGCGATCGTTTGTTGATTCGTCACGATGTTTGCTATGATCAATTGGTGTATACGTTTTTATTGAATCAGATATAAGTAGAATAAATTTGTTATTCATATTGACGGAAATTTACTTAACAAGTGTTTTATTGCTCACATGCTGCTCGCTCTGACTCCGCCCGTGTAATTTTAATAGTGAAGTTTATTAAATCTTAAAATACATTTTCCTGTATAAGGACCTAATATATTTTGGTAAAAATCTAATAATGTAATCCGACTTTCCACTTTTGTGAATAAATTGATTAAAAATTAAAAGCTTCTAAGCTTCTTATGCCACGGTCAGGTTTATTGAAAACAATTGTATACTTATCTACGTGTAATTCTAAGTGAAAACTTAAAACCTCCACACAACAAATAGGACGGCCGTGTACAAAATTTAGCGACAAAATTTTAAATCCGCTTAGCTACTCGGTAATGCCTCCATCGGCAAATCGTTCACACGCCGTATGTATTTCACGAAACGAAACTACATTTTATACTGAACGTAGAAACAAATTCACTTAAATAAACGTATGTAAAAGAAGCACTTTTGTACGTTTATTTTACTACTTAATGTATAGTGGATGGAAAAATAGTTAAATAGGAAAACAGATAAATTATAACTTTTACATTGTCTAATATTATGACCTCGCCTATAAGGTTTTGTAAAACAAATAGAAAAAAAGTAGCTTTTTACCTGTACAAATATAAATAGGAATACCTTTTAAGTATGACGGTTAATATAACAGGCTTAACGCTTAATAATACATTATCTTATCCTCCCTTGGATTCTGGGAAACGAGCGAAATACGTACAGAAATATAAAAGCCGGCAATAATATTAACTGAATGAGATCTAAGGTAGGTCACGTTTTACTAATAAAGCCACTTTCATCCATCGTGAAGAATACCCATTTATTGCGTACTTTACGACGAACTATGTGTGTGCGTGTGTGTGTTACTATATAAAACTAACAAGCGGAAAACCTTCACATATCAACTAAGCTTATATAAAAGCTTTTTATGTTTTCCTATGTCACCATAAATATATTATGAATAGTAACATTTGCAAAATAATAGAAGAACTAGGAATGTAACTTGTATTTCAATAGTTTTCTATTGGAATGTTAATTCAGTCTAACTTTCTCTGCTTGTGTAAAATTGAGGAAATATGAGCCCCGAAATATAAAAAGGAAAGAAATTTAAAACTTGGAAACAAATTTATTTTTCGAGGGGAAAAACTTCGTACATGCATTGATCGATTACTGTCATTCGTCTACCATTAGAAATTGATAACAAAAAGGTCACACTGAAAATAAAAGGAATATCTTGGTACAGTTGAATATTGAAAAATGAAATCTTATTTCCGTATGTATGCATAGCAGTATATTTTATGAGAGCTCATGTATGGACAAGACTTTTGAAGAGCCATATTCGACCTTAGTATTGTAAAATTCAAACTTCATTTATTTGGTACCTACATATTACAAATTGTCAATAATCATTTGAACTTCATACACCTAAGTTAATTTACGTTTGTGACCGTCGACTAAACATTTTCAACATGAATGCTATAATATGGTTTATGTCAAAATGTTAGTTAAATTTATTAGTACGCGTCAACACTAGTGCTAGATTTAGTTACTAGAGCTGGCTTTGAGCGAGTATACGGGTTTAAATGGATTTGTCCGAGTCACGCCTGCCCGGCCCGACTGCAGCGGATTATGCAGTTACGCCGATGATGATACCCTCACCATTATGTGTCCCTGGTACGTCATTTACAATGCATTAAATTGAATGCAATAAGAAAATGAATGAATTTGATCAACATTCTTTAGTTTGAATAGTTTGTTAAAATTATGATAAAATAAGCCAGCTCTATGTTTTTAGCTCAAAGCTTTCGAGCATGAAAAATTAAACCACGTATATATATAATTACATAGTTTTTATTTCACACACGTGAAAAGTAAAAATTCACCAAGCCATTGGATAACAAATGCAACTGTGTCTATTTTCTGCTGAAATAGCAATAACTTTACATGATACATAGTAAACAATGAGTAATTCGAGTTGGTCCGAACGTGTGGTGTGGCGTGAACTGAGTTGCATCTCAAGCGCGCCAACAATGTGCCAAAATAATGCAGTACGGCGACGGTTTCTCGCGTCCGACATTGCGATGTCTCGCTTGAATTATTAATTCAATAGGAATGGCTAATGTGCCCGCCGAGGGATAGTTAAACGTAACCGCCGAAAGCCGGTAAACTGAAACACGATACGAGAGCGACGGTTTTCATTATGTAAAACGACAATTTGCATAGTTAGCGAGTTGCTCTTACCGTTTCACGGTAAATATTTCATGCGATAATCACTATTGACGAGTGTCGATTTACATTCGTTCTATTGGGATAGCGATGTTAGTTGATTGCTGGTTTTGAACGAATGGGGTATAAGTGTTTTGAATTGCTAATAGGTGTTTTACGTTTAGAAGAAAATCCAACATCAAAATTGTCTCTAGCTTCGCCTATAATTTTATTTGTTATTAATTTTCAATATTTTCGCTTGTTACAGACCTATTGATAGAGATGCTAGGCGTGCTGGCCAGCTACAGTGTCACAGTAAAGGAACTCAAACAGCTATTCAACGCTATGAAAGCTGTCAATGGAAAATGGGTAAGAAGCTTTTATTCATAGGTCATAATATAATTTAATAACAATTATTTATTTGAAATTATTCTTGATGACTCGTTTTAATTTAACAAGAAAAGGAGAATTAACATAAAATGCCAATAAATATGCGGCAAACATAAACAGCGAGGAATAGCCGCTTAATTGCCGCTTGCACTCGCTCAAAGATGCAAATTTAAAGAGCTCTCGCGGCGGTGCAACCGAACTTGCAATAGCGCCGTCGCAGTCAGCCGCGTCGCGATCTGCTCGGCCTCGTGTCGCCCTGGTACCGCCGAGTCGCCAATGCGGGGGAGGCTGCGGAATTTATCTGCTGGCTCGAATGCAAACCGGCTTTATCTTCTTTATAGATGGGATTACAAATGTTCCGCTCACTGAGAATTATGGCTCGTGTACACAAAGCCGGACTGTTGGACTGTTATACTGATAATGGATTATAGTTTTTATGCACTTTTCACAGAGTTAATTTTGCTTTTAATTGCTTTGTTGTGGAAATTACATTGAGTTAATTCTTGTTCACAAAGTATTTCCACTTCAAATTTCTATAATAGATACAATAGATAGTCAATACATCAAATTTGCAATTAAGTGCAATGTGTTAGTGAGTACATATTAGTTTCCATTGTAGTGTATCGGCAAGCAAACATGGGGGTGTTAGGAGCGACTAAATAACGTCATAAAATATAATAGTTGTTAGCGGCGATTCTAAATCCGAGCTCGCAATCCCCAGTTGCCGGTCAGCGAAACTTTTCCAATGTTGGCCGAGCGGAACATGTATATTTGTTATTCATGTCCGCTGGCACGTGCTAACTTTGCATTTCGATTTGAATTTAATGTTTTACTTGTTAGCGCTGTTTTAGCCGACCCAGCCTTTGTTCCAGTCGTGTTATTTCGTGCTAACCCCGTTTTTCTATGCAATTAGCCTGCGTCGAACCATTCGCGAATTCTCTTTAACATTCCCGTCGAATGAATCGTACGGTATAAATATTAATGTAATTGAATAACGTTAACAGACCCGTTGTGCGGTGATTGCCTGTTACCATACACAATCACGACTGAATTTGTTGATAATTACTTTCAATATGAGCTCGATGCTAATGTCGTTTATTTGGCTCGCGTACTTATTGTATCGTTATGAGCACAATAATACGATCTGATACAACGCTCTCGATGTCGGATATTCGATAATTTTAGAGATAGCAATTAGCGCTCAAAGAAAACAATCGAAGTTGTTTCTGATTGATTTTATTGGCTGTCAATCGTTAGTATGGGGTTACTAGACGTCTGCCCTTCGTTGACCTCCTTTAAAATGTTATTTTTTAGTTTATGAAATAGTCCTTGTTATTATAAGTTATAATTATCAAAAGAGGATACTTAAGGGATATTTATATAATTTTTTATGTGAGTTCTCTCCGTTATTGGTTATAGGTACTTTACGCAGTCTAGTTATTATTATTGCAACTAAACTTTTTATTTTTGTATATTGAACACACATGAAAAATATGACACAGTTCATACATATAACTTGTATCATAATGTAAAAATAATCAAAAACTTAATCCTTCTTGTACCAAGCTCATAAAAGAGTAACCTGTTTTTTATTGAATAATTTAAAGGCAAATGTTAGATTGTAACGATTACAATCTAACATTTATACTTTAGTGAATTTTGCACGTTAAGTCTTCTTATAAATTTATGAATTTAACTAAATATGGAAGGTACCTATCGTAAAATTAACATAAAACCTTAATTACAGCCGCGACACTCGGCCAAACTGCTCAACGTACTCCGACAAATGCCACATCGCAATGGGCCTGATGTGTTCTTCAGCTTCCCGGGGAGGAAAGGATCGGTAAGTTGGGATAAATTCATTTAAATTATAGCTAACTCCTGTTTGTATCTATGTTTTATTCAGAGGTAATTGCTTCATGGTATGTTTAAAAGTTTGCGTGGAGATGACGGGGACTATTGCTAGTATAAGAGTCATTCTGAATTCGTTGAAAGCAGACAGAGATGGAACAGATCATCTTATCTATGAATTACTTGAGTATTGTATATTATACAAGCAATATATCACTTGAGTGTACAGCCTAATTACGTACGTTATTACCTTCGTTGCAATGCAATCGCAGACGTTGCGAGGTGGCTTGATTGACCCTCTCGTGAACTCGACTGTGGAGTGCCGAGTGCCTCTCCGCAGACCTGCACCGACACGCTACTGTTTACTTTGCGGGGATATAGCTGTACAATGTACATGGGCTAAGCTTTCTTATTTGATGAGTGAGAGATTAAGAACGTATCAGGATTATCATATTTTCTTCTGATATCGTAATATTTAGGACTCAGGGTACTGTTATTAGGAACCAAGCAACTTTTCACGTTACAACTTGACTGCAAAAAGTTAAAACTTGGATTTATAAATGAAAATTGAATATATCCTAAAATCTAAATAAGATTAGACATTGATAAAATTAATATTTCATGTAGGCTTTCCATCAGAAATTGATGAAGCTATCGTTGTAATATTTTCAGTCCGCCAACAGGCATTCCGGATAAGGAGCACTCCGAATACGGAAATTAATCGTATTAAAAATTTCCCCTAATTTTCAAAGATTGGATAGAAATGCCTGTGGCAACGATATAAAATAAATAGCAGTAAATACAAATATTTTTACTTATGTTGTTTTGGACTAGACGCTAATGTTTATCGCGTTTCGTTAAGTAATTCAATGTATTTTTAATAAAAATTAAATTAATAAATTTGGAGGCGCCGGGTATCGATGATCCCGGTACCTCTCGCATGCTAAGCGAGCGCTCTACCATCTGAGCTACGCCCCCGAGTTACAAATCTTATAAATGTATCGATATAATTATGTAAGTATTTCGAAAAAAGGTTAATTGCTGCAGGCGATGTTTCACAACACTGCCTCGTCGACTGGTTCACGTACTTTCTGATAATAAGATTGGATTTGATAATAAACATTAAACTACGAGTACAATTAATTAATTCAAATAAACAGAAAGATTTTCTTTAAATATTTTATACTAGCTGTGCCGCGCGGTTTGACCCGCATTGCTCTTCTCCTGTTGGTCTTAGCGTGATGATATATAGCCTATAGCCTTCGTCGATAAACAGGCTATCTAACACCGAAATAATTTTTCAAATCAGACCAGTAGTTCCTGAGATTAGCGCGTTCAAACAAACAAACTCTTTATAAAATTAAAAATTATATTTTATATTAAAAATAAAAATAATTAACTTGAGGCGCTGGGTCCTGATACCATCCACCGTCCGAGCTACGCCCCCGGTTGTGAATGTTATGGAATAATATATTTATACGTAATATTATAATTAAAGCAATTAAACATTCGGTTGTCGCAGGCTTCGCGAGCAATTATTTTTCACTTCATTAAGACGTGTATTAAACGTAGAAATAAATCAACTCCGGCACGTGCAAATAATAATAAAAGGGTATTTTTTCGTCACAAAATTATCCTTTTTAGAGAAAATAATGAACAATAAATCGGTCAATCGTGTACACATTTCTCAGAATCGTGACGCGAATTACCAGCTCTCTAAAAGCTATTTTCATCGCAAAATGCTGGCTTTATTTTCAGGGACGTGTTTTTTCATGTAGGAGCCGCGCCGGTAGGGGCACGTACTCAGACCTTGCTGATCGTCCAGTAGTTCATTATGTTTATTATTTTAATTGTTTTCACATACCTCAGTTGTTATATTGCAATGTATATAATTTGTACAAGTAAATTAATTATTCGAAAGTACTTTGTCATATTAATATAACACTTTAGTGTGTTCTGCCTATTGATAAATATGTCACGTAGGTTGTTTTTTAATAAATACAGAAATAAAATACATTATTTAAAACAGTAATAAATTGTACATTTTTAAACTTTAGCAATAAAACTACGATAATCCTATTACAGTTTTGTCAAGAAATTCCCAGCGCAGTGGTCACGGGAGGAATTAAATTGTACTCGATAGAACGGCACGGAACAAAATTTCAATATCGTTGCTTCTCGAACATTCCGCCCCCACGGACTTTGCAAGTGTAACTTCAAAGGTGTACCTTTATTTGTGCAGTGTGTTATTTGTGAACTTTAAGCTGTTACTTTTTCGTGTTTGGATCGGGAGTCGGAACTGTGCCGTTTGTCTGCGGACTTTGCGACGCGCTGCAAAGTTGGGCGGCGTTGGCTGTGACTGTGTGCGGGATGCTGCAGGAGTTCGATGTCGCATCAATAATGCGTCAGTTGGCTTTTAAAAGTAATGAGTCGTGATCGTTAGTATATTTTTGTTTATAACGTTCATTTTATTTTATCTCCTGATACGTGGATAAGTATTATTTTAGGTACAAAATTTTTCAGTCGTTCTCATGATATTATACTTCGATATGTACCTATGTAATAGAGAAACAATGAGATATTAATATTGGATATCATTAATGAGATATTTATATTTTATAATTAAACATCACCAATCATCGCAAGTATAACATATACAAACATACAATACTGGCCTTTGTTATATACGTACCTATAGCAAACCTTTTTTCCTAAGCGCATTCCGTATTATTCGAATTAAAATAAAATACAAAGATACAATGTTTGCAATTTGGCAATAAATGTTCTCTCCCTTAGTTTATATAACTAAGCCGACATAATTTCCCCAACCTTTCTTATTTACTCGGTTTATTTAATTTCGTAAAAGCTGTTAACAAAATAATTTCCCATTCGCGAAGATTTTTGGCTTAATCCAGAAGCGTGAAGTAATTAAACGTCGAATATAAGGGGTAATTTATTGTGCCCCAGGGACCGGCCTGCCCCTAAATGGTACTAATTAAGGCATTCCGATAATGGATTCCGCAGCCTTGCCTCTAACCTCAAGTGGCTCGGAATCTGCATTTTACATCTCAACTTTCAATTTGAGCCTGGTTCCGTTTTTTGTTTTTGAAGTAGCCGTTATTAGATTACTGTCCTTTGGTTAGAAAAGTTTTCGGTATGATTTTATAGCTTGCAATTTGATGAATAAGTATTTAATAATTTGTTATTTAAAATGTTTTGAGACTGTTCAGGTCAAGAAATATTGTTGTAGAGATATTTTCAAATTTCCTGTAGGTACATATGTGTCTGTGTTTATTTTTATCTGGTACTAGCGGTCCGCCCCGGCTTCGCCCGTGGTACATATTTACGTTTTCTCTACATAAAAACCATCCTCGTACTTCAAGGAATATAATAAAAAAAGAATTATCGAAATCGGTTCAGCCGTTCTCGAGTTATGCGCTTACCAACACATTTTGCGATTCATTTTTATATATAAGAAGAAGAAGATTTAACATTTTAAGAACTGAACGTGTTGATTGTTGATGATGGTGAGATATTGCCGTACCAAAATGTACATAACCAGGTAGCGTTAGGCTTTCGTTTTTGTATTTTTAGATTGTTTTGTATAAGATAGAATTGTTTATCATCAACAAATGTATGTTATTTGTTTTCATGTCATTAGAAACAACGTATCTAATTTTTGAAAGTAATATGAAGCTAATTATTTAATAAAATTATTTCTAACGAATGTTTACACAATTTCATAAGTCATATTAGGCACTTATAAAACTGTGTGTGTAATGAAATATTTGCTGGATCGTTTTGTTATTAAACCTCTGTAAATTGTCCTTAGAGACAGTCATTGGTTAATAATACGTGCGTTTGTACCTCTGGAGGAAATCCTAAGCAAATATAGGCATGCCTTTCGAGGGGATCGATAAGCAAGGGACATTTGGAACCGAATCGCTATCCATTGGAATGGCCCGTCGCACTCTGTAGCTTCGATTGACATCGAAATCGCTGATGACATCATATTATTGCGCCGCCAACCCCTGTTTCTTATGCTGCCTTGGTAGTTGGTTAACACACTTATCTATTTCTGAGTGCATTTTTCTATTGTAGGACTTGTCTATCCCCAGTTTGAATTTATATAATACAAGAGGTATTTCGTCTATGTTCACGTTTTTTTTCAGTTCATCAGATTATTTGAAAAGCTTAATTTAGTCGTGGACAGGAACAACTTAGATCTACTTTAATATTCAATAGCACTAGGTATATATCAATTCATCATTATCAACAAAAAAGCGAAAACATAAAAACTTCATACTTAACATGGAGTTGACTCGTGTGTTATATCTATAAACTTGAACATAAATAAGGTTGCGTGCGAAGCGGTTTGCATTTCGCCGTGTAGCCGTACGACGAATGGCTCCACGCTCGTGGAATGAATTCGGTCGAGCAGCGGCCAGTTTTTCCCTTATTTATCACGTGCGGCGGCCATTTCTCTCCGCCAGCTCGTGGCGGAGCGGGCGCGGGGCGGGCGAAGCGTGCTCCTGACTTATGTGCAGCGCTGTTGGGTCGCACATCACGTTTTGCGACGACAGTGTGAATGCTTACGTGTCACCTGATGTATAAATCATTTTACGGGAAATAATAAATGTAAAGTAGTTGTGTTGAATGATATTAAATAATAAAATGCAAAATTGTTATGTTGAACTGATTAACAAATTTAATTGTGTTTTCTTTTGGAAAATTGCCCGCTCTAGAATTACTTACTTACTTACTTACTTACTTGTCGAAGTAATATGAGTTAATTTTATTGAAAATTTTTGTTCTGTTATTAAAAAAATAACCTGATTATCAATTTAAGTTGAAAAGTTATAAAGTTTTATTATAAAATATTTAGCGTAAAGTTTGGACAACAGGCGCGGCAAGGCAATGAAGCGCGGATGGATTTATTTCGTTTAAGAACTCATCAAAAAGCGCTTTTCAAATATATCGCGCTACAATCCGAGTGTTTATTGAGATAAAGAATTCGCTAAGAAATCACTTTTCGCTGGATTTACACATTTTTTGTGAACTCGATCGGTGCACGTCAAATACTTGTACATGTCTTACGACCGATTCAAGCGTTTTGTTTATGTCTAAAAATAACCTTGTTATATTTGTTATGTTTTTAGTAAGCTTTGTTATTATTGTTTTTAATATCTCAACTTTACATTTATGACAGTATTTTAAATTTTTATAAATAAAACATCTCTATATTCAATATTCCTACAGCTTTAAATATAGAAACTTAGGTAAAGATATTAGACCTGGAAAAACACCTACTTCCCACCCACAACATAAATGAATACAATTTTACTGGATGCAAAGCGAAATCCCACTTAATAGAACATGTAATATAAATCGACAAACTAACCAGCCTCACACAAGCAACACTATTCAGTTACAAATACGTATTTCCACGTCATAAAAGTGATGTTGCATATGATGCGATTGCGAGCGGAGGTGTGACCGGTGTTGTCGCAATTATCGCTCGCGTAATTAAACATCATCCCGTCGGCTGCGAACGGTCGTATCAGCCACTCAATCGAGTTAGTTAGCGAGCCAGCGATGCGGAAATGTAACTTTGCACAAAAAGAGAATTCCCGTGTCAAAATTTTAATGTCCTCGCCACCGAATTTGTTTACTGCGCGGGAAAAGTGCTCGCGCTTTGATGTCACGCGCGCTTTAACGCAATACCGTTTGTTGCTCAAATGACGATGAAATTTAAGAGCTATTTTTCAAGCTTTTTGTCTTCACTCCATGCTTTATTTAATTATGGATCAAAGGAAAGTTATTTGTCTTTTAATAAAGATCTACCTTCGTTGTAAGAAGGGCAATAATTAAGTTCAAATATTTATCTTTTATCATCGTTCTCTCTAAAGTAATCTAAAATTGAAATGTTCACAAATTCTCATAATATGATACCTATATGCAATGCAATCTGTTTATTTGCCTGTCCAAAAAGGCGTCAAGATATGCGAGCATGAAAACGTTTGTGCAAACTAAGCTTTTATCCCTCTTTAGTTTAAATTCCGCAATGTTGTGTACACGGTCTTTCAATCCGCCTTTTACTCCATGAAACAGGAATGCGTTTCAAAAGATGGTGTCTGTTGAATAATAACCGACGTTCAGTTTAAATGGAAATGCGAATATTACGAACACACATTGAAATAGTGCAATGCAATGCTCATTTGATCTGCGAATATAGTTTTCAATGCGAAAGCGTTTTCGAAATACATGAGTTTACTTATTAAAGTTATTCGACTATGAACCGTTTCAATACATCGCATGTGAACGTGGTTATGAAAATATATTTCGCTTTATGTTACTATATGTGTCGTGTTATACGGCTCCATTTGCTTAAGTGTAAAAATGAACCACTAGTTCGTTTGAATTGATGAGAGGAAGTTGTTATTGACGAGGTTTGTATCGGGTGGCACATGTGTGTGCAATAAAGCATGTCCCTACGGCCACACTTTATCGACATCACCATAAAGATAAATAGCGCTGTCAGCGATCTCCCTGCCACCCCTCCCCCCTTCGGGAAGTGCCGACCAACACTTTTATCACAATTTCGCAAAGATAAAACATGTTGGGTAAATTTTCTCAGCACTATGCGATGTATATTTAATGTTATGTGTGTTTGGTTATTTAAGACAACAAACAAAAACTTGCTTCTGCCAAAAGTATAATAACATTGAAAAGAAAAAGTTAAATATTACAGTTTCTGTTCCTTCTTGAATATACAAAAAAACTTATTCGAAGTAACAGAACATAAGAAACTTTTATGTAGGTATATTAATAAAACTTCGACAAAATTATTTGGAATAACATAACCAATATGATGTAAATAGGTAGATAATTAATTAATAACATTATTTTCTTGTGGAATTATTTCAAGCCTCAATTATTAAGCAGGCTTTTACGAGTAGAAAGTGTAAGCGCATTGCACAAACTAATACCCTTTCCCGGAAACCAATTATTTCATCTTCCGGGTATTCTATAAGCCCCAACAAGGATTAATGATAAATAACATGGGAAGAGATTTGTTTTGGTGCTTAACCAATTACAATTTGATATATGAAAGGAACGCTTACGTATCGAAGTATATTGAATTCTTAGAAATTAAGAAAAATAGGGCATCATCTCAATCGATATTTCGCTAGCAAAAGCTTTTATTTTAAACATGTAAGTTGTCCATTTCTATTCAAGGATTTTATAATCACGCCAGATACGTAGGTCAATAATTATGTTTCGTAGATGGAACCTTTTTTGGAATTATATTTATAGAAATTTTCCCCATATAGCAATAACTGCTTTAATTCTTGGTACGAGGAAGGCAGTAATTATGGTATTATCCTCTCGGCCAAATTGAAGTGAGCGTGCGTAACGTGCGAGCCGAAAGTTTTTATACAATAACGTGATGAGTCCTGCGACTGTTGTTGATTGCGACTGTCCACTTGGAGATATTATTGTGATTGCGTTTTTGCGATCAAACATCCTCTTAACGTGATCATAGACACACTGGTGGTATCTGCTTTTTGCAATAAAATTATCTATACCTAGCTCTTTTTGGTAATTGTATAAAAATTACTCAAATGCTTCAAATACTTAAATGAAGTTCAAGCATGATTCATTTTTGGGCTGGTAAGAGGCGAATAAATCGAAACGATATAAGTAGTTGTAGGTAATGTCTGGTAAAAGCAATGTAATAGTCGACTGTTAAACAGGGCAAATAAACCTTCCAAAACGAATATCGGCCGAGAGTGCGGGAGGAGGGATATGTAGATTTTATTGATACGATATTGCCGGAGGGATTTTGTAAGGAATCGTCGGAGGATCGCCTCTTTGCGTAAAGTGGATCTCGAGCGCCACTTGTCTGCGATCGTTCGCCTCTGGGAGATAATTGTGTCTTTAAATGCTAACGACATCATTTTTGTGACAGCTTTACCTATGTCTTGTACCATATTGGTCTCTAATGTGTAATATAGTCGGTTCTTACTTCTTACTGCGTGAATATAAATGCTGTTTTGCTGGCTCTACTTTTTCATATACATATTACAATTTTATAGCTTATAAATAACAATAGAAGTTGCCTATTTGTAGTAATAAGCTCTTATTTCAGTCACTTTAATGACTCGGCAGATCATAGACAACTGATGCATTATGACTTTGATCACAGAAACAAACATATGTGCTCTGCAGTTTGGTCCCTTCATTTCACCTTCATTTATTGTGATATTCTTGTTACTCAAAGCGATAATGACTTACAGGCGATAGTGCTGCCCCCCCTGGCGCGGTGGCCCTACGAGAACGGATTCACATTCACCACGTGGTTTCGTCTCGACCCTATCAACTCCGTAAACATCGAACGAGAGAAGCCCTACTTGTATTGGTGAGTTCTGATATCCTAGTAACATGACAAAATGTTTTACATGTATTGGTATAATTTGGTTTGATTAGTTTATTATGTATCTTACTAGTTCATTAGGGCACATTGTACATACATCTTAGACCTTAGCGTCGAATTACAACCGAGTTAGGCCAATTTGCTTGTCCTCAATTACCTACACGAGCGTTAACTACGTTGACGTCGGCTTGTTATATGAAAATCATTTTCTATTATAATAGGTGATATAAAAAGCTATTGAAATATATTAAATATAATAAATAAACTTCGAAGACGTGAGACGGTATTCATAAAATTCGACGTCTCGTTATTTAAGATCTGTTTTCTATTTGATTAAATAATCTCGTTCAGGGCAATGAACTAAGAAGTTTATATTCCAATTATTTCGTTGCAGGTACCTTAGGAATTTGTAACGAGCAGCGAGATATAAATTGAAATATTAAAACTGTTATTATCAATCAGTATATAAATACGGAGATATGATCCGCTTCACAGTGGGCTTCCCCTAACTGTTTATTGTTACCGACAGTTCAATGTGTGCCGATTGTATTACATATAGTGCTCGATAATTAGTTATTACGGGGCGTACACCGGCGGCGTTGGTAGTAAATAGTAATACTGTGATACACGAGACGTTGCTTGCTTTCCTATTAATTATACCTTACATATGCCTTCCTAACTAACTTACACGTAACTTGAGACAAGTAATCTCTCTAACTTGGTACAGCTTATTACGTGTTAAGAAGTAAACTTTATTACACTACGATCTGAATTAATTAATACTCATGAAAAATTGGATTCATTATGAGAAAAGTTTGTTTTCACTTCGCATTAAATACATATTCGAGTTGCTATTAAAGGCGAGATTAAAGTCTAATTAGAATTTCTTTTACTAAAGTATATTTCTTAATTCTTGGGGATATAAAGTTCTTATATTAAACGCTTTTTAAATACTCTTGCATCGTTGTATATAGTTTGAATGAATGAAGAACTTAAGCTGAAATCTTTTTATTTATGTAAATGCGTTCAAATTACTTCAGCCGATTGCTTCAGAAATAATACAAACACCCTCTTAAGTTCAGTAGTTGTTATTTATATGAATATATACAATCTTTTATAACTAATGCTACAAAAATGACGCGCAGCTTCAAGACGAGCAAAGGCGTGGGCTACACAGCGCACTTCGTGGGCAACTGCCTCGTGCTGACCTCCATGAAAGTGCGGGGCAAGGGCTTCCAGCACTGCGTCAAATATGAATTCCAGCCCAGACGGTGAGTCTATCACTAAAATGTAGACAAGCATATTATTATTCAGAAAGCCTGCATTATTATAAGTGACCCTCGTAACGGAGTTAGACTGTTTACTTAAAGAATAATTAATTATCTGTCAGGTGTGCATAAAAGGTTGTTTCAAGTTTTGAAAGGTTATGTTAACGTATGTGAAAAAATTTAAATTTAAATTATAAAGCACTAAATTCGATGTACATGTAATGAAAAATATAAATTATACTAAAATTTAAATATGAATTTTATGAATAGTGCCCCATTAAAATTTTAAATGGTTCTTACTGCTGGTTTAATATGGTCCGGAAATTGAACGTACTATCCGCTTTGTAAATAAATTATTCATTAAAATGGAAGTTCATTATATTGATGCGAGATATATTTGGGTGCAAATTTTTATGATTTTCACTGGAAAATTTGGCAAAATTAATAGCGCTATATTAAATGTTCAATAAGTTATCCACAACTTAACCGGTTTATTCAAGGAACGCAATAACATCGCCTTCATAAAAATTATCTGTAATTTTCCCAATATTTTGATTATTTTGTTCTTTGGGTGGAAAGTCGAATTAAGAATGGTGTAACTAAACTACTCTCGTAATTTGAAGATTCGAAATATATTGTGTTTTTATTATTGGCTCTATTGTAGAGTTTTTATCTTACCTAATGGATTCCTTTGTTTAGAGATTAAATATTTCTTGTAGATTTATCAGTTTTTATAGTTTTTCTTTTTTGTGTTGTCCAGATGGTACGCGATAGCTGTGGTGTACATATACAACAGATGGACAAAGAGCGAAATCAAATGTCTCGTGAACGGCCAACTCGCTTCCAGCACAGAGATGGCCTGGTTCGTCTCTACAAATGACGTAAGTTTGACAGTTACATAAATCATACATGCAGAGAAATGAGCTAAACGCAAACCCCAACAAACCGCTCTTTTCTTAATGAAATAATTAAAAATGTATAATGCGGCCGTAAACTTTGGCTAATTTAAACTTTCGAGTAGGCTTATAACAATGGTATGAATAAGTAACGACAATAAAATGTAGAGCGAAGTTTTAACAACCAGAGGTCGTGCGGCTGCCTGTAAGAATACTTTCCTTAAGGATAAAACTTGAGTCACATATCCTTAATCTGCCCTCGAGTACCAGGCGCACATAACTCGACGAGAAGTTGCTAATACTTTCAGTTATCTGCGGCGTGCGGCGTGCGGCGTGCCGCGTGCACCCCTCGCCGTTCGACTCGTCACGTACTCGTGTCGTTACGTCCAATTTATTGCCGTAATTCCATGCAAATTATATGTGCTACGGGGACGTCATAAAAATGTGTGTTTAAACGATTGATGTATGTTAAACGAGACCTTCGACATTATAAATTTTCTCATATTATAGCGAGAGTAAAGTAATTGATTACTTATAACATTTTGATATGTAGATTTTATTAAAACTTCGTGAAGGGTTTCGATAAACCTGGTCTCGTTTATTTGAAGGCTTATAAAACGCTACAATCAAAATAGGATAAAAAAAGCTTTATAAATAGCTTTATGAATCAGGAAAATCTGATCTATCAAACAAAGACACAATAGGAAGTTGACAACACACGATAAACATAATAATTGAATAATCATATCACACCCCGCAATGTTTGAGAAGCCACCGCGAGATTTGTGGCTAGCAAATAATATTACATGAGCCAATAGAGCACCCTCGCACGCGAAGATTAATTCGAAGATCCAACGTTAATTGAAAACTAAATCAGGCTCGAAGTGTGTCGTGGCGTGCACTCGTCGGAAAGCGCCGCATGAATATTCATGGCGTGTGTGTTTTAGTTGTCGCGGCGCGGCACCCGGGACGTGCTCGCAAGCGGACCCGCGCGCTTTTCCTAGCTAATGTGTTTTCTACACCTAAACACACAGCGTCTAAAATATGCGCATCTGTATATGTTAATTTGAATATTCATGTCTAGCTTCAGCTAGACGCTAGGTGTTTGGATGAACGCAAGGAATGAATATGGATCGAATGTTTGGCGGCGGTTGAGCTTGCACTCGTCCCGGTTTTGCTTTTCTTATTAAAACTTTTTGGATATTATTTTTTACCTGCTGAATTATTTTAGAATATTGACTTCGTGATTATAATACATGAATAAAACATTATCTGATTCATATCATCAGTCATCACATAACATATTATCCATGTATAATTTGGGACTAGAAAATTCATGGTTTGCGATTCTATTACACATTCTCTGTTTGAAATGTGTCACGTCAGTGATTCCCTTTGATATTATAATCCTCATTACGCCAGTAAATTACATAATGTGGGCTCGTAAGAGTTCCCCGGGGCTGAGTCCCGGTTTGACTGTAAGTTAACGGGGAATTGCGTCGAAGAATAGTCGACAATTGAGCAGACAATTGCTGCAATCTTCGTATCATTTCTTCAACATGTCTTACAGAAAATACGTGCTTTTAGCTACGTTTATATGGTCATATATTATGGAATTTATCTACCTACACTTTTATTGGATATGTTATATCATTTACAAGATAGCCAAGGGGAAGATCCCGGTCAAACATAAATAAAAAGTGTTTGAGAATATATGTAGGATGTGGATGATTTTTTTGAAATCATCTTTTTTTTTTAATTGTACGTGTAGCCGTTCGACAAGTGCTACATCGGCGCCACAGCAGAGCTGGACGAGGAGCGCGTGTTCTGCGGCCAGATGGCGGCCATCTACCTGTTCGGTGAGGCGCTCACAACGCACCAGATATGCGCCATGCACCGACTGGGCCCCGGCTATAAGGTATGTTATTATGCTTCATTGAATTGTGTTTTATTTTAAACGAGAAAAGTCTTGTAGTAGATGGGTAAAGCAAATCTATATCGGATAAAAATTTATGTCATGTTTAGATTCATCTCTTGAAGCTTACTGCTTCAGTTAAATTCAGAGGAAAGTATGGTTATATAACTTCTTTGTAATAATTGTTTTGCTTACAGAAATTCTTGTGATAGTAATGATAATAATGTTCAATTTGATCTCTACTAATCATAAAACAACTATTTCTCTTTTCCCCGCTAACCTGGACAGAGTCAGTTCCGTTTCGACAACGAATGCAACATCAGTTTGCCGGAGAACCACAAACGGGTGAGCGACGCCGCTCCCAAGCTTGCTGACATCCCCGAGCCCTATCCCATATCCCCCATCCCAGATACCCAAGGCGAGTCGCCGGGCGAAGATACCAGGGCGGCAGAGGGCGCAGGAGTACTGGTTAAGGAGGACGCGACGCCGCGCGGGCGGCGGCTGGCGGACGGCGCGCGCCAAGTGGCCGCCGCGCATGCGTCGCTCGTAGATATTGAAGCATGCAAGCGTGTAAGCATGCGCCCGCTGGCTGTTGCGTGTCGCTTATGTGTGCCCGGTACTTCTGGGAACAGGACACTTTCCTATTTTGTAAAACATGTAACAAAGATCAATCGATCGGTTACCGTCAAATGTGGCTACTTGACCTTTACTTGGCAACTTGACCACACCTTCCGTTTAACAACAAAATATCAAATTTTGTAGAATTGAAAGCAAATTGACCTAACGTATCGATGTTGGTAGGTTTTTAAAATATTAATTGGCAACATATTTTAATTTTAAAGCGGTAACGCTGTTGGTTCTCGCAATATAACGTATCGAAGTGTGACTGTGACTAAGGATCTTTTGCCGGTGTCAGTATTATTATGTTTGTAGAGCTTAAACTGCACATCTCAGGTGAGTACAGTTTTGATATGTTGTGTAATAAACCCTAGAGATTGATTTTACAGTGGGAACTATCCAACTTTAGGCTCATCTGTCGAAATATTTGCTTGGGCATTGATGCCTCAGGTTAGGTCAAGTTGCCATTGACCGCTGCGTGGCAACTTGACCTACGCCTAGGGTTGACACAAAAAATAACGTGACTGCATTTTTTCCTTTTTTTATCTGTTTCGAGTTTTGCATAGTAAAATCAATAAATTTGCTGCAAATTTCGGACAATCCAGATACTTATACTCTCTTTGATGACAACGATTTAGCATATTTCTAATGAAAAATAAATGTTTCCTTACCTATTAATAAATACCTATAAGTATTAAGTAATATACATATACATATGTATTAAATTTAGTTTAATAAATAAATAGTTCATTAAAATTTGTGTCTTGTTTGTGACAACCCTATCCGACATGTAATGCTTTGTATGAAATCATTACAAATCCCGTGGCAACTTGACCAGGTAGCCAGAGCCTAACAGTTTATTGTAAAGCTTCGGGCTGCAATATTTAAAAAGTCGAAGAATTAAAAAGTAATAGCAACTTAGCCTAAAACAAGAATGTTAAGCATCTACCTATGAAAACTGGTGTGCAAGGTCAAGATACCACATCAGTGTCAACTTGACCTGTATTACGTTTATTTGTAAATAATGTCAGATTCAATATATTTTAAAGAAATACCTAGTAAAAGTGAATGATGAAATCATTCATGACATGAACAAATCATAAAATGTTAATAAAAGTTTAATATAAATAAGTTAGCTAAGAAAAAGTAAAAAAATGTGGTCAAGTAGCCACATTTGACCGGTACTAAAAACTTGATAATTAAAATAGTTTCGAGTCGATGATAGAAATATCCTTTTTCCAGAAGTATCTTGACATTTTCCACAGCAAAATATGTTTGTCTAACACACTTGTTTGACTGCTAGTGTTTGTGTTAGGGCCAGTTTCGTTTCGACGCAGAGTGCCGCGAGCCTCTGCCCACCTCTGAGGTCCGCATAGATCGGTTCGGCGAGATCGTCCACGATCCCACACAAAACCTACACGACGTAAGATTATTGACAAATCGTACAACTCCTTCGGTATTCTGATGGCCGGGTACTAATAAACTAACGGTATCGTGCATGAGTAAGTGAAGGCGTTAATACTAATAAAAAAATTAATATCAGGTCAAACTAACTTCATTTCAGATTGGTTATCATTGAAAGACTTGGCTCTTTTCTTTAACAATTCATATTTATATTCACCATTTTCTATTTTTCTGATGCAAAAAATATCAGAATTATCTCTTCAAAGAATGCATGCTAAGTTGAATGAACGGTAACGAAACGCGTTATTAAAATGAACAATTTCATGAAATCATACTGAAACTTATAATTCCGTTGCACGAGCGAGTGGGCAAGAAACTACTCAATAATACAGCAACGTCTATTGTCCGTGATTCTCTTTGACTTGATTCCTTTTGTGCGAGCTGCTTAAATAAACCAGCGAGGTTATTGCTATTCATGTCGGATCGCGGCGACTGAACTTCAGCTAGACACTACTCGATACCAACTTTATTCTGATTAAATGTATGGAACGTTTTCTTAATAACGATTGGAACATCTGTAATAACAAAATTTTAGGAAGGTTATCTCTAACTCAGAGAGTCAAGTCTGCCAAACATTAGGCCTTAACAATATGCAGAATGCAGATATAAGCCGTACATTTTAATGTTACATGAATAAAGCGTTTAGAAAAATTCCTTCTCTTAGTCTTATTTAAAAAGAAATGATAAATACATGTCTTTATCTCATATACAGTCTACTTAGGCGTAGTTTAGCCAGCTATTACGCAAAGCGACGCATACAAGTAACAGCATCCGTAGCTACATCCGCTCGCCGCTCTCCGCTTGGCGTCTTTGTGCATTGTGCCATAATTATATGCTGAGATTGACGTGGTAAAGCGTGTGTCGGACAGGTTTCTGCTTCTTGACGACATTTTCAACAGAGGAAGCTTTTTATATTACGTATTCTTGTAGTTTTGTTTTATACAGGTTTGAATGTTATCTAATTTTATGTAATGCTTGCTATTTATTCCAGCATTTTGTAATGAAATATTAAATAAGTATAAAATTATATTCTTTTCGTAAAAATGCCTGATGCGCTCTCTATATAAAGCAATTATTTGCAAAATGAAATAAAGGGATATCTAACACACGCATTTTTCCTTTTTGTAACACTTAAATACTCAATATAGATTATACATACTTTACTATTCCTATAGTACCTAATATTCTGAAAAAGCATTCCGAATAAAATTGTTGTCAGTAAATCGATCTATTAATAATTCCAATCCTGTAAATTCCTACAGTAACTCAGCTTCTTTTAAGGTTATTTTACAATTTTCACAGTTTGCTTTCAATTCGTTCAAATACGCCGAGTCAACGCGGTAACACGTTTAATAAAAATTTCATCTCGTTGAGAAAATAAACAAGAAGGCAAATGAAAAAGTAACACATGTGTTTTATATTCGCACTTAAGCGAGTAGGTAATAAAACCTAAGTTACCAATAAAAAGTGACGTCACAGTCAATGACTTTATTTATAGTTGAAGCAACAGATTAGATTTGTTGCAAATAGTTATCAATTTACGGACATAATTCTAACAGAAGCTATTATCCCATCCCTTATAAACAGACACCTGATTATTTATAATTGGAAACTCTGTGTTCTGAAATCTGAACTGTATAACTGAATATAATCACTATATTAATATTAAAGCTACGTGTAATAAATGGCACGTGAAATACGAAATAATCCTTTTATAAAAGTCCAGCAGTCACGTAAAGTTGGTGCTTACTCAACTCGTAGTTTTTACTCCGCGTCTGATCCGCCGCTCTCCAGAGAGGTCAGCCTTGATTGAGGCTCACTCCAACACAGAGCCACTCAGACAAATATACATCATTCTAAATATTTAACATGCGGATGCTTCTTTTTGTACGTGCTTCTCGGATGTTTTTCGTCTTACAGGAGCAATTTCATTTCAATTTAGAGATAATACAGTATCATTTTTTATCTTGTAAAACTTGTGTAACTGGAAGTAACATTTCTTTGTGACTCGGACACATTTCGTGTTATATTTGAATGAAAATTATAATAAAATTCTTTATACAGAAGTGCAACGATGAATAAAATATTCAGGTCAGTCCATGCTACCTAGTGGCAACGATGTTCCGAGCCTTGCGA
Organism: Colias philodice; assembly: GCF_061535455.1. Lineage (NCBI taxonomy): Eukaryota > Metazoa > Arthropoda > Insecta > Lepidoptera > Pieridae > Colias > Colias philodice. Next base: position 238,491 of record NC_143111.1, on the reverse strand, counting down.
ATAAAAGCATATGCACGCTCAATGTTCTTTTACGATAGATATTTATTGGTCTGTGGACTTCAAATGTAAAATAATATAAAATTTTGCCAATATATAATGGAATAAGACACCTTCAAAATTACAGGCGTAAAATTCATTTACCTCAAATATTGGCCGCCATTACGACGTTCTGTCCGATCCGACGCCATTAAAACTTTCTGATTGAATTTTAAAAATTAATTAGTGCGGCCACGATAACGAATTCAGTAGGCCCGGAATGACCTCTTATTGCCTGTGTGAACCTGGTACCCGGGCCCTCTCCCCTCATCAATATTTGCCTTTTATTAACGGGTCTCCAGTAGTTTTAAAATAATTTGAATTGTTAACTATTATGTGGATCGATGAAAATAACTATTTCGTAAATGGTAGGTATATACTACGCAAATGTCATGTCATTATGTAGCATAAAAGTACCCAATTCCATATAAAATTAGACTGTATAAACAATATTTTCGAAAGCATTCATAATATAAAGAGATTTACCGCATTGGATAAAAAAACATACAATTGTTTAATAAAACAAAACACAACACATGAAAAAGAGTTCACGGATCTTCAGCAATTTTACAGACGAACCTTAGTAAATGTCATTCTAAATACAGTACTCGAAATAGACGTTAGTGATTGAAAGTAACAACATGCATTATTTGCTGAATTGAAATGTAGCTACAGTTATCAAGTCCACAAAGCTAATCTCGGTAGCAAGGAGTGCACTTATCTCCAGTTCAGCCTCACTCGTAATGAGATTGCCTTCCGCTTCCTGATTGTACTGCGCTCTAACTATTTTATTTACTTCTTGTACTTTTATATTAACTCAATAACAAGTAAATTGAGTACTCAGAATGAATTCCAAGTTGATTCAATACGTTTTGCAACACGTTAAAACGTTGAAGCTTGCATCCAATATAAATTTTCGTTTTTGTTACAATACACGTTTTCTTCCTGAAAGTAAAAGTGTGAGTTTGAGTAACTTTCGGTTAACAAAAGAAATCCAGCACACCTGCGCGCCCAATTTAGCTGTCATTTTATTTTTTACGATGCTAAGAAAATTTTTGTTCTCCGCCACGGCTTCCCAAGTTTTCTTCGAGTTATATTAGTGTCTGCTTTCATCACGGGAACTTTGAAGTTTGCGCCGTGAATATACTCGTATCCCTTAAGTGGGTTTTATGAAGTTTCGCGACATGTCTCGACATAGTTTGGATTTAAAATAGGTTACGAATTTTTTAGACGAGCGTCTTGGAAGTTTGTGAAAGCGAATTAGGTAGACTAGATTTACATTTAATGTTCCTTGCCAGCTTCGTAGTCTTGGGAATTGTAGAAAAGATAGAATATAAGTGCTAGTCTTATTAATTGTAAAAAAATAACTTCAAATTGTAGCAACTGCGTATGTGCATGTCCTGTTTATTATTCCTGTTATTTCTAAATATCTTGTTTACATTCGTATTGCTGAAACTATACGTGTATTTAGTTTTTCGTTCTATTCTTGACTTACATTTATACCTAGGTAGATGTGGTTAGCTTTTTTCATTATTTGGGTGTATTTTTTTTAGGTGTGTGTTTTACTCTGCATGCTTTTTTTTACAATTTATTTTTATGGTGTGTTTTTTTATCTTTTGAGATTTATTTAAGAAGTTTCTATGAGAGAGAATATGTCATGACTGTTTCTTAAATAAAAAAAATAATGCCAATTTAAGCTTTGAAACTCTATTAAATAGAGCAACAACTTTTAAAAATATCTCAGACACTTCTTAAATACCAACTTATCATAATATGTATCTATGTATTATTAAAGTCGTTTTACACAATATGTTGGAAATAATGCTTTATGATTAACGATACAATTAACCTTAGTATATTGCGAAACGGTTTTGTATTAATACTGTTTATTATAACTTATGTTAAAGGTAGAGATAGAGAAATAGAATTAACATTTTAATGTCATATATTTTAACTTCTGATTCAAATGTTAATCAATTTTGATTCACTTAAATTACTTGAGTTTTAATTTATGAAAATTTCCATAAATACCTTACTCTATATTAAAAAATTTTCAACTGACTTCAGAACTATTAGTCCTGAAATATTTCTTGTACTAATCTTTCATAATTATACAGGTACTATACGACGGCAAGTTGTCATCGGCCATAGTGTTCATGTACAACCCGGTGGCCACGGACGGGCAGCTGTGCCTGCAGTCGGCGCCCAAGGGCAACGTGTCGTACTTCGTGCACACGCCGCACGCGCTCATGTTGCAGGTAAACATACAGCTAAGCGTTTATGCTGACCTGGTACTTGATTTTCCGACTTGTGGAATAATATAATATGAACAGGTTAATTATGTGGGGTATGACCGCGTTGAAATGCAGTTCTCAAAGATAAATTATTTCAAGATAGTGAGATTAAGAGATACATCCTCTGCTTATAAAAAGTCATTGTGTTAAACATTTTGTTACATACAGTAAAGTCTAATAATATTATAATTTAAATCAGCTATGATAATTCTGATGTAGGTAGAGTTCAGGGGTGTTGATGCGGGAATTTATTCAGTTATAGATATTTAGTAATATTGTAAAATCAAATACAATCGATTTGAGAAACTCGACCAGTTAACGTTTTGTACAAAAAGACTTTTTGTTACATTGATATTGTTAAATTTCCAGGAAGTAAAAGCGGTGGTGACGCACTCGATCCACAGCGCGCTGAACTCGATCGGCGGCGTGCAGGTGCTGTTCCCGCTGTTCGCGCAGCTCGACCTGCCGCACGACGCGCCCGCCAACGACCCCAAGCGCGACCCCATGCTGTGGTATGCGACCCTGGTACTTTTGTAATCGACGCGCTCCAATAAACGCACATTTTTACGAAATACTTCTTACTAACATAATGAAAGTTCTAATAAAATTTTAAACCATAGTATGATCATGGACGCGCCCACCAACGACCCCATGCTATGGTATAATACCATACTGGTACTTTTGAAATTAATGCGATTTCATAAACACACATGTGTGTTTTTACTAAAACTTATATGTCCTATCTATCCGTGTTTACAAAAAGTTCTAATAAAAATTTAAACGATAGTAAAACGAATAGGACGCTCGAAAAGATTGCGTTTCTAATTGCATTAAAACTCGTTCAACGATATTGGAATAGTTTTATGGCGCCTTTTTCTATTTCTGAATTTAATTCGATTGGAAACGAATTTTATGTATCTATATGAAAAACATTACGTTTAGTTAATCGTGATATACCGAGATATAGCATAATGAAATAATCAACTTTGTGCTTCGTTTTTGTTTTCCTTAATGTTTGAAAATTGCAAATAGGAAAATGTTTGAAAATAACTATTCATGTCATCATGAACTATGTACTTATCCGTTAGAACCTATTATTCCCAACTAAATTTCCATGCCAAAGCCAAAAGCTAAACCTCTAAACTAAATCGAAGTTTGGAGGCAGATATGAGCGTTTGGTCCATTCATTAATATTCCAAGTAGCTCCCAAGTTGCCAGGCAAAATGCACTTTCGATGTCGATCTCTAATCACTGTAGGAGTTAACGTACCATACCGAGTTGGCCGGCTTATAAGCAACTCCTCAGAACTCCTAATTGCCTGGTACCTCGTGCATTTTGGCGTTGTTTTGTACCCGCTTATTACGAAAGATTTGGGTCACATGCATTATTTTTGTCATAAGAATTCGCTTGCAAATAAATTACCACACAATTACCACAAATTAGGTGGTTGGTAAAATGCGATGTATTTCAAACGTTTATTCCTTTGTTATTGTTTTTATTGACTGTACGAAATGTGTCATAAATATTTGATAAAATTGCAAATCGTATTCAGTAAAATTAATAAGTTTACATTATTAATTGAGCGAGTTATTGAAAGTTTCATAACTACAGCAGTACTCAATTAGCCCCGCCTATATAATAACCGAGAGTAACATTACTTTAATCCAAACAGTGATTAAATCCAAGCACTTGGAAGATTATACGTGGTACTATAAACTTGTTACAAATGGGACCGAAATCCCGATAAACTCGGGGAAGTTATGAGGGATTATAATGTCTTTTTTTTTTTTTTTTTTTTTTTTTTTTTATTGGTAATAGGGAAGCGCTTGACCACAATCTCGCCTGATGTTAAGCTGAGATGTGGTCTAAGATGGAACGCGCTTCCCTAGAAGGTACCTGTTCACTCTACGCTTGAAGACCCCCATGTTGTACTCGTCGGGGAACACGTCAGACTCAGGAAGCATGTTCCAGTCCCTCGCGGTTCGGATAAAGAATGTGGAACCAAACCGCTTAGTCCGGGTACATGGAACGTCCACCATATGGCGATGCCTAGAGTCTGTGCGCCTCGACGATCGATAGAAGAACGGGGATGGCGGAACGATATCGTGCAGTTCCGCAGCGCACTCTCCAAAGTGTATCCGATAGAAGACCGATAAGCTAGCCACTCTGCGGCGGTGACCGAGGCTCTGGAGCTTTTTGCCTACTAGGTCATCGTCGTTTATGAGCCTCTTGGCACGCCTCTCTATCGCCTCAAGCGCCTCCAGCTGGTACTTAGCGGAACCGTCCCAGAGGTGAGAGCAGTATTCCATGCACGATCGGACTTGTGCTTGATAAAGGTTGAGCAACTGTCCCGGGCTGAAATACTGTCTCACCTTCGCCAGAATTCCAAGCTTTTTTGAGGCTACTTGGGCTTTTGATTCAATGAAGGAACCAAAGTTCAGAGTAGGCGTTAAGGTGATACCAAGAAGCTCGAGGTGGTTAGTTATCGGCACGGATACACCTTGGAAATTCGGAGTCAGGTGGAATGGACTCCGTTTAGCGGAGAATAGACACGCCTGGGTCTTAGACGCATTGAACTTGACCAGATTGGCATCGCCCCAGTCGGAGACCGCCTGTAAGGACAAGTTCATGCGATCAACCATCGCCTCCCGTAGAGACTGAATTTGTGCCGTACTGGCTCGCGCGCTGGATACATATCTCTCCACAACAGTGCTATCGTTTGCGTACCCATAGATACCGGGTTTCAGCAGATCGTTGATGTGTAGCAGGAAGAGTGTTGCGGAGAGAACTGATCCCTGAGGGACTCCGGCATTTATAGCCATTTGGTCGGACGAGCAGCCGTCAACGACTACCCGGAGCGACCGGTCCCTCAGAAAATCTGAGATCCAGGCGCAGAGACCAGTTGGCAGACCGTAGGATGGAAGCTTGCCAATAAGACTATCATGCCAGACCCTATCGAAGGCCTTTGAGATATCAAGGGAGACAGCAAGTGCCTCACCATGATTCTCGATGGCCTCGCTCCAGATGTAGGTGGCGTACGCTAGAAGATCCCCAGTGGACCGGTTTCGGCGGAACCCGTATTGACGGTCACTGAGGAGGTCGTTTGCTTCTAGGTGTGCCAGGAGCCGGCTGTTCAGTACACGTTCCATAGTCTTACAGAGTATGGACGTGACTGAAATTGGCCTGTAGTTTGAAGGATCGGCACGACTGCCTTTTTTGGGCACAGGCTGCACGTTGGCAAGTTTCCATGATTTCGGAACTATTCCAGTCGTCAACGAAAGGCGAAAGAGGCGTGTCAAAACAGGAGTAAGTTCAGGCGCACAGGTTTTGAGAACTATGGCTGGAATTCCATCAGGGCCACTGGCTTTATTCACATCAAGATTCCGCAGCGTTTTAAGAACCTCCGTCTGACGGATGCGAATTTCCGGCATTTTCGCCTCGCATCCAGGTAGACTGGGAGGTTTCGCGCTTGCGGGATCCAGACGAGAATTTTCCGCAAATAGAGAAGCAAATAGGTTCGCTTTCTCTACGGCGGTGTGAGCCAGCGTCCCGTCAGGTTTCAGCAGTGGAGGAAGTGAGGGGCGGCAGAAATTCGATTCAACCGACTTTGCCAGGGACCAAAACGCTTTACTGCCGGAGGGGTAAGAAGCCAGTTTGTTCCCTATGCGGCTAACGTGGTCGAATCGAGCTTTCCGTAGAGCCTTCTTGCAGGACTTGGCAGCCCGGTTAAAGGCTTTCTTCTTTTCAGATACGTCCCTCGCTTTGCGGTGTCGAGCGTCAACCCAAGCCAGATACGCCTCTTGCTTTAGCGCTTCAGCGCGTCTGCAATCGGCTCTGAACCAGGGCTGAGCTTTGCCGGACATGGCTACGTCGGAGAATGGAATAAAGTACTCCATTCCCTGTCGCAACACATCAGTCACAGCATCCGCGCAGGTCGAGGGGTCTTCAGAAGAAAAGCAGACAGGCCGCCAAGGATATGATGCAAAAAAGGAACGCATCTCATCCCAATCTGCTGACTTGTATTGCCACACGCGCCGAGAGCCCTTAGGACTGGGATCGGGCGGCGAGTAGACAGATACAGATTTCACCAGACAGTGATCGGAGCTGCCAAGCGGCGAGGAAATCGCTACCGAGTAACGGTCTGGATCTGTTGTCAGCAGAAGGTCCAAGCAATTGGCTGCGTGGCTCTCAACATCAGGAACCCGCGTCGCTCCTTGAACCAGCTGGGTGAGATTCAATGCTATAGCAAGTTTACGCATCTCTCTCCCAGCGAGGTCAGTGCACTGGTATGGGTAAAGCCACTCCTGGTGGTGGGCATTAAAATCCCCCAGTAACACAAGCTGAGCGGAAGGGTATTTGTGTTGAGCAGCGTCCGCCGCCTCACTTAGGTACTCTGTGAGCCTGATCGTCTCCTGGTCTCCGCTGTGCGCTCGGTAGACACATGCATAGAGAAGTTTCTCTGGGCCTGTGTCCACCAGCATCCATAGTACGGAAAAATGGGGGTCTTCAAGATACCGGAGACGCCGACAACAGATGTCGTCTCGGACGTACGCGCACACACCTGACCGAGCTTTAAAATTGTGCTCCAGGGTGTAGCTGGGATAGGATAGGTACGCCAAGTCAGACGGACATCTTATCTGCGTCTCCGTGAGGAACAAGATACAGGGTTTATGAGTCTCAAGGTGGAAGTGGACTGCAGCGAGATTTGAGTGGAGACCTCTGATATTGGTGAGGTCCACTTTCAGCGAGAGGGAGTGCTGCCGCTGTGCAACTTTACTTCTGTATCTTGCTTTTTTCATAATTTGTTTGGAGAGTGAAGTAGGTGTGAAGACGGCAGTGAATCGAGGCGCTTTACAACTGGACCTGAGACACACACTTAGAAGCCGCAATGACGGGGACTAGTCTGGAGACTGCGGGGACGCCCGAGCCCCCCCAAGTTGTCCATAGGGCCCTCTCATCCGGTCGCCAACCGGCACTATGGCGCAACTTGGGATTTTTCGCTGGTTGGCGGGGCAGCCTTTCACATGTGGCTAGCACGCTACTTGGGCCCCCTACTGACCAGCGGTCGGCCAGCGGTGCACCGTGCCTCGGATCCCGCTACCCTCCATGACTAGCCACCGGAAGCAGCAACGATAGTGTGCGTCAGATCGTCCCGATTGTAAAAGCGCAACTGATTCGACCCGTCTTCACCATGGCTACATCAGCTTCTTCATGCCGGAACACGAACGCTTGGCGACACGTCTTCAGCTGATGGGTGGTCATTATAGCCGCGACAACTGTCTCCCACCATGTCACCTGTTTAGCACCACCCAGGGGCCACGTGTAGGGTTTCTGAGTTCTGGGTATACTCCTACGGACGGAGGTGACTCGGCCCCCCAAATGTCACACGAACTGGGTATCGACAGTTCCTATCATACATTGCTGCTTTTGTACGCGTATCAAAGCTGAACGCTTTGGGTAGAGCTATCAATGTATCATCATATATTAATTAAATCTACCCAGATTTCACGTTCAACTTGTAAGTAGATTTCGGCAAATGAAGCGTAGTGAGGTCGAGAGGAGATAGTACTAATTCAATCAATTAAGCTTAAGGCAGCTATTAATAAATACTTTATGCATATAGACTGACGGGAATATTGTTTGATCAATGCATTAATCATTACTTACATGAATGTTTAATGTTGATATGACATATTGTGAGTAATTTGCTATTAGCTGGTTTATTGTTAATCGAATATTATTAGATTTGAACGTTCATCAAAGCTTTGATTAAATTTTTAATAATACAAAGACATTTTATTGGTACAATAATGACATCTTTACGTTCATAAGACGTTGGGGATAGGAACCCACGGCTCTAATACTTTTGAATGTCATTGACGAGTGACGCATATAAGCAATGCCTATGCGGCTAATACATTGCGGTTCGATCTAATGCACCAGTAAATATCACATAGAGATCTAATAGTAAGCGATAATCGATTCTGATAAGAGGTTTCGGCCGTGAATTAGTCGTATAGCACAGTATGATGTACCGACATGCCGTTTGCGAATGAAGCGCGCAAATTGAACAGGTAATCCGCATCGATTGTGCCGTAATCCGCTGCCGGTACAATGCATTAACTATTCATTAGTTTTATTAATTGATACACAAAGCATCATTAAACAACGGCCTTATGGAACATTAATGCGATTATTTCAATATGCTTACATTTGGCTCTGTCACGGTGATTATTATTATTACCGTTATATATAATTACTCCCCTTTTCCGAGCAATTTATTATATATATATTTTGTCCTTATTAAGAGATTTTCTCGATTAATCAGTTCTTTTGTACAATGGATTTTTATTTATTGTCAAGGTTTATCAATTACATAGGTATTCTGGACAATATACATGTACATGTTGATATGTTAATACTTATTACATACCTACTCAGAATTATTAGCATTGTTATACTGGGCTTAGTACTGGGTTAGTGAACTAGAAAACCTGTTATAATTAAACGGTTATCATCACCATCAATCATTAAAGGTATATATATTTTATCTATATTAATATTATAATCTATACTAATATTATAAAGCTGAAGAGTTTGTTTGTTTGAATGCGCTAATCTCAGGAACTACTGGTCCGATTATAGCCCATTTATCGAGGAAGGCTATAGGCTATTTATAATCGCGCTAAGACCAACAGGAGCGGAGCGATGCTGGTGAAACTGCGGAGCACAGCTAGTATAACATAAATTATAGAACGTTATCACACTACACACTAGTAACTCAGCTTGATACTGCTGTATTTTGCGTGAACGACTAAAATAATAAGAAAACTGCGTATTCCTTAAGTTCTATTTTGAGTATATTGTAACATAATGGTTACACGTGCAGCTCGAAGCTGCTCGGCTTCGTGTGCTCGCTGGTGGAGTCGTGCAGCACGGTGCAGCAGCACATGCTGCAGTGCCGCGGCTTCCTGGTCGTGTCGCACATGCTGCAGCGGTGCGCGCGCGACCACCTCACGTCCGACACGCTCGCCAGCTTCCTGCACCTCACCAAGCATCTGGTCACCTGCTGCTCGCCTAACTCGGACCTGCTGCTTAAACAGGTAGGTGGTCTGGTGTAGGGTGGATAGATGTAAATAGGTCTAAAAGCTATAAGAAAGTAATTAAATTTGTATTAAGGCCAATTTATGACAATTTTAGTAGGTACTTATTGTAAATTGGGTAGGAAAATAAAAAAGGGATAAAAAGCCACGGTAAGATTTTTAATGCCAATTTATTGCAATTTATAAGCAGTTGCTGTTATTTAAAAATATTTATTAAGACATTTGGAAAGAATTAAGAACGTACTTAATACACACAACGTACAGCATCGTACTTTGGTACGATGCTTTTATATCAGCTTAAAACAACCTTAAATGTTTTTGTACAAAATAAGGTCTCCGATCAAATGATTATGCATGCATACATTATTTAAAATTGAAAAAGACGACGTGTGTCTCTTATATATAATTAAGTTTCGCAATTTTCCCAAGTCCCGAGCAAATACGTTCGCGGCGCACGGTCACAAATTATACGAGCACCGCTTTTCTGCCTAAATTGCGAAAATAAATTCACTTTACGCTTGTGTAAATATTTATTCACGATAGGGCCTCCGATACATTGTACAAGTTATGAGTTATGGGCACCGAAAGCTAAATCAATAAGCTTAAATATTGTTATTCCTTACATCAGTGGAAACGCAGGGTAAGACTCTGGTGTATAATTTATTAACTTTTTTTGGTAATTTTGGCACTTTTACAATAAAAACGTACATACGTTGAGAAATCCTTTTATGTGTAAAAACCGAGCACTGAACCCGATTCTTTCATCTTTCAAAAGGACAAGAAAAAACATATTATTTGCTTTTTGCTTCTTTTACTCAATTTTTTTGCACTCTTTTCCAAATTGTACTATTAAAACCTGGTAAGTTATTAAAATCCGTTTTAATTTTAATATTTGAGGTTAAAAGGGTACTTTTATGTTGTAGATATTTTAAGGTTTGTTTGTCACGACGTTTTATCTATTTTTTTAATCCAAAGTATCGTTGTAAATTTGAATTTGAATTGTTCATGAATTAAGAAATTAATTCAAAAATAAATATGTAAAACGTTGACAAAATTTAATTTTTAATGAGCTTTTTATTCAATATGGTTGTTAGCGCATGCCCCTCTTGCTTCCCCACCGTTCACTTTATTTCTTCATTACATACTGCAAAATACAAGGCCATCTATCACATTCATTATTACACTGGTTCAGGGCATTGACTTATGAGCTTTGTATTATGCAGTTTTACAAGCAATCCTACAAAAAACGTTTGTTTCACTGTTATCGTCCAAACACACAGCACTGTGAGTCCCGTTTAATATTTGACTTTGTTTATCGTCCAAACACACAGCACTGTGAGTCCCGTTTAATTATTTGACTTTGTTTATCGTCCAAACACACAGCACTGTGAGTCCCGTTTAATATTTGACTTTGTTTATCGTCCAAACACACAGCACTGTGAGTCCCGTTTAATTTTTGACTTTGTTTATCGTCCAAACACACAGCACTGTGAGTCCCGTTTAATATTTGACTTTGTTCCCATGTATTTTACAACCAAATTTCTGAAGTTAACCATAATATTTTCTAAATACAATTTCAAGTCAATGAATTTAATGATTTCCTTCTTATTCATTGGTAAAACAAATAAATACATTATTTACTATTCACAATGTCAAAACAATAAATGCCCTTTAAACTCTTCGAACCGAATGTAACGTTCGAGTACAAAGCAAGAGCGCGCTAGCGACCGTGGGGCAGTGTAAAGTCAATGCTAATGCAGTCGTTCTGCCAATCGTTCGTCACCTGGCAGCTGCTGGACCACGTGCTGTTCAACCCGGCGCTGTGGATCCACACGCCGGCCGCCGTGCAGGCGCGCCTGTACTGCTACCTGGCGACCGACTTCCTCGCCGACGCGCACATCTACGGCAGCGTGCGGCGCGTCAGCACCGTGCTGCAGACCGTGCACACGCTCAAGTACTACTACTGGGTGGTCAACCCACGCACCAAGAGCGGCATCGCGCCCAAGGGATTGGGTAACATTTGTGTGATATTTTAATGTTTATGCCTATTTATTTTTGCCTGGTATAATCGAGTCAAGTGTTACAAAAGAAACAAAACATAGGGTTATGTGTGTAATACGAGTTGTATACACATACAGCCATAGACATGATGTAAATACCGATTAGCGTATTATATAACATTCAAGAACGATAATTCCGATTTCCTTTATTATTCAGTCAGGTTAATATCTTCATGTCTAGTTTACACGTAAGACAAAAACAAAACACATTTGTGTAACATGAAATGTAATAAAAATTAATATAATCTTTCTTTAGACGGACCCCGTCCCGCGCACAAGGACATCCTCACGATCCGCGCGTACATCCTGCTGTTCCTGAAGCAGCTCATCATGATCGGCAACGGCGTCAAGGAGGACGAACTGCAGTCTATACTCAACTATCTTACCACCATGCATGAGGTAATTGGAAAAAAAATACAGTTATATGTTGCAAAAAATGTAAAATTTTTAATTTAATGAAAATTGATTTTTAACCATATTTATGGCACCCAGAATATAATGTTTTCAAATGTTATAATAGTATTTTTTTTCATTTCAGGATGAAAATCTCCACGACGTGCTACAGATGTTAATATCATTAATGTCAGAACATCCAAGTTCCATGGTACCAGCGTTCGATGCCAAGGTTATTGTATATTTGAAACTATTTAATAATAATTTTTATTTAATATAACACATTGATACAACAACACGACACTTCACACACGACACTTCATACACGACATTTCACACACGACACTTCACACACGACACTTAATACACGACACTTCAAACTCGACACTTCACACACGACATTTCAAACATGACATTTCAAACACGACACTTCACACTCTTCATACTCTACACTAATACCATGACACTTCAAACACGATACTTCCTATTCGAGGCGGAGAAAAATCCAATTAATAAAAAACCACGAAAATTGGTCCAGCAGATCTCGAGTTATAAGTGTTGTAACAAACCCGACTGTGATTTTATATACAGTGTGGAAATTTTCAATGGGCCCTGGGAGGAAAGTACGTAAAGTTTACGTACTTTCTCTCCAGGGTCCATCGAAAATTCCACACTGTATATAGATGTAAACACGTATAATTATTTTTTTCAGGGTGGAGTTCGAACAATCTTCAAACTTCTCTCATCAGAGAGCCAACTAATAAGACTGCAAGCTTTGAAATTACTCGGTTTCTTCTTAAGCAGGAGCACACACAAGTGAGTTTCAGAAAAAAATAGTTCTCAGATCTTTCGTTCTTATTTTTTTAGACAACATTATCTACAACATTTGTGATGCTGTATTTTAGCTGCTTTTCCACATTGTTCCAAAACGACGATACATACTAATAGTCTAAGATCCGGGATTAGAAAAATATATCTCTAAATCATCTGTTAAATGGAACAATTTTTTATAAAATAGTAATAATTAATTAATTAACAACTAATTTATTCTTAATTTTTACTTTCTTAAAAGTTAAAACCGTCAATATTTTATATCGACGAACTTTTCTTTAAATTGATGAACTTTTCCACCCAATTTCGGAAAGAATAAATTTTGGCACAATTACAAAAATATCGTCATTTTTAAGCTTTCGATTATAGTTATACTCATTGTTCCGCCGCACACGCAAATGATGAGTGTAGTGGTCGCTCGCTATTGAATCTGTGATTTTTATCACTAATATTTACTAAATTAAACAATATTGAGATTACAACCCAATTAAAACTGCACACAACATTTAAATCATTACAATAACATAAAAAAGTGAATACAGTAACTATTCACTATTGGGACTGGAACACGCTTCCTGAATCTGTGTTCCCCGACGAGTACAATATGGGGGTCTTCAAGCGTAGAGTGAACGGGTACCTTCTAGGGAAGCGCGTACCATCTTAGACCACATCTCAGCTCAACATCAGGCGAGATTGTGGTCGAGCTCTTCCCTATCGTCAATAAAAAGAAAAAAAAAACTACATACCATCATTAATTACTAAGTCAAATGTTTTATAAATATATCACACAAAAAGTACTCATTAAATTAACAAAAATAATTTAAATGAATTATAAGTAAAGTTATAATGAATTAAGTTCGATGGGGTCGGTCGGCAGACGCAAGTACGACGTGATGTCGCCGCACAACCTGTACACGCTGCTGGCCACGCGGCTGGGCGCCAGCGGCGACCTGGCGCTGGCCGTGTACAACGCGCTGTACGAGCTGCTCACCGAGCACGTGGCGCAGCAGGTGCTCTACACCAGCCACCCCGAGCCGCAGCCGCACTTCCGCCTCGAGAACCCCAGTCAGTCGCTCATTTATCTATTACTTTCATACGTCTTTGACACACTATAAACGAGTATATGTCAACAAGTGATGTCTAACTATTTAAACAGAAAAAAAAGTAATCTCATGACAAATTCGTCATTTAACAACGCGTCTTCTCACTAGTTTTTAAAATACTCAATGTTATAATCTAAAATATAACCGACGCGTGATATCTGACACAACTGTAACAGCGTGTTCTACTCATTAGTTAAAATACCAATTTAAAAACTACAAATGGTAATTATTACAGTTATCGTCTATCTGTTTTCAGTGATCCTGAAAGTCGTGGCGACACTCATTCGACAATCGAAACAAACGGAGCAATTGCTAGAAGTGAAAAAGCTATTTCTCTCAGACATGACTCTTCTCTGCAGTAACAATAGAGAGAATCGGCGGACCGTGTTACAAATGTCAGTTTGGCAAGAGTGGCTCATCGCCATGGCTTACATTCATCCCAAAAATACAGAGGAACAGAAAATATCAGACATGGTGTACTCCTTGTTTAGAATGCTGTTACATCACGCTATCAAACACGAGTACGGAGGGTGGCGAGTGTGGGTGGACACATTAGCCATCGTGCATTCGAAGGTAATTTTAAGAAAACTGTAGATTTTGAAAAAAAAAATCAAATGTATAGACTGTTAATAAATGTTATCATATTTTTTCAGGTGTCATATGAGGAATTCAAACTTCAGTTTGCTCAAATGTATGAACATTACGAGCAGAGACGTGCGGACAACATCACAGACCCGGCGGAGCGGCAGCAGCGGCCGATCTCAACGATATCCGGCTGGGACAGACACGCTGATGTTAAGAATAGAGTCGCTCCTGATAGTGAAGATAACGCCGATACTTCACCCAATACGAACAGAAAACAAAACGTCCTCAATCACGGAGCTCAAACTGAAATCGGAAAAGGATTATCTCTTCGAGAAATCGAAACGTGTAATTGTAAAAAGTCCAACGAAAGTGTCGATGACAGTCGGACTACAGTAGTTTATAGTGAAGTGTGTAAAATGCATAGTCCTGCCAAAAGTGTTAGTACCGAAGTGCCCTGCGACGAAGGTTGTGATAGTGATAAAAATACAGAATTAGAGCATGTAATCGATGAAACGACGGAAGATAAAACGCTTAACTCGAATAATGAATTACTACAATCTATAGAAGGAAATAAACATCAAGAAAATTCGGAATCAGGCGTCGTAACGACAGAGCTAGATTCAGATAAAACTGATAAACCACTTTCAAGGCAAGGGAGCCTCGATTACATTCCAGTAAGAGATGTGGGAGAGAATTTAAGTAAAGATGACAATACTGATAAAAGTGAAGGTTTACCTTCTAGCTTATCGGTTAGTGAAACTGCTAGCCCAGAGAGAGTATCTGATGGTTTAAATGCGATTAACGAGAGAGAATCGGAATTATCTGATCCATCAGAATTATATTTAACTCCGAGTGAAGCGACTAGTCCAAAGAAAATACAAGATAAGACTGATAATAGTATACCTGACGAAGTTACCACGGATGATCCAAAGCATGTTGCCATAAACATAGTTAATGACGTACTTACTATTGCATTAGAAACCGTAAGATTAAAAACTGACGACGACACCGATTCTGGTGCTATATCGGGTGGTCTGAATTCAGAAGGTAACACTCCGAACGGAAGAGAAGACTTAGAACAAGACATAGAAGATATTGTTAGCCAAAAACAGAGAGTAGAATCAATTGCTAGTGAATTAGTTAATGATATTATTAATTCAGTAGTATCTCAAAGTGAGGAGAAACATTGTGAAATAATTGAAAAAAGCCCTCACAAGGACCTTACGAAAACGGAAGAAGATTTAGTACCAATAGATAATGAGTTTATAGTTCCTACTGAAAACGGACATGAAAAAGAAGGCGAGAAAGAAAGAAACATTAACGAAGAGAATGCCAAGAATGAACGGGAGAGAGTAGAAACAAGTGAATCTGAACAGAAACCTCCAGAACCGTCGATATCAACAATTAGTGAAAACATTTCATTAGCGAACAAGAAAGAGCAAGAAAATCTTCAAGAGAGTGAGAAGAATGGTGATAACGACAGAGAAAAGCGGCGGGTCAGCTTGCCTGGTGACAGTGAGATGAAGCAGGAGGGCCTGCGCAGTGAGGGAGTGGCCTCGCAAGGAACAAACACCTCTACATCTCCCAAGAGACCGCGAAGTGCTTCGACCAGCACACAAGTTGATTCTAATCACTTTGGTAAGCTTTTATTTCAAATTATTAAAATAAAAAGTTTTCCTAATTATATTTTATTCTTCCCAGTGACGCGTCATTTTTTACTGTGATATAATTTCTAAACGCAACATTTTTTTTATAAAAATTACACTTGGACTCGTTAATAAGTTCTAGTATGTAAAATCATTATTTGAAAAATGTTTTTGTTTTATAACTTGTAGATGAGTATCATCATACGTTGTTTAACAATGAGACATTTTGATGTGAATATCTCTACACTGATTATATTGCAGTTCTACTAAATTGTGAAAGATTAAAATAAATATATAAATGTTTGCAGAATGCGGTCGCGGCGGGCGTGCATCCCGCGCGATGTTCTCACCGGGCCCCACGCGGCCACCTTTCCGCATTCCGGAGTTCCGCTGGTCCTACATACACCAGCGGCTGCTCTCCGACGTGCTCTTCTCGCTAGAGACAGACATACAGGTACTATAATATACTATTTTGCACTTGGAATGTCGAAAAAAAACCAAAGCACTATTTTGCACTTGGAATGTCGAAAAAAAATATCATGTGGCTGCTAACGATAGACACCAATAAACAATAAAAGATGTGATGGATTAAAAGCTTGTTGAAATGAATAATTCAAACAATCAAGACATTTGATATTAAACAATTAAAGCGGGATCACAACCGGCAACTTATAAATTAGATCACTAGCCTACCTATCCCATAGCTTATTATTATTCAAGCATTAATTAGTTCTCAAAAGATTTCTATGATCGTTAATGTCGTGTATCTGTAATGTTTTATACTTCAGGTGTGGCGCAGTCACTCGACGAAGTCAGTGATCGACTTCGTGAACAGCAGCGAGAATGCGATCTTCGTGGTGAACACTGTGCACCTCATCAGCCAATTGGCTGATAATCTGATCATCGCCTGCGGGGGGCTGCTGCCGCTGCTCGCTTCTGCTACTTCTCCTAATGTAAGCCTAATTAATTATCCTGGTACATTATTATACTCTATCTTTGTGAATTTTTTATTAATTTTTATTGTGCTAATTTGGCCTGTTTTATAGTACGCGGTAGGGTGAAACAACTGATTTATTTAATTTGTTATAAGTCATCTATCTTTATTTTACCTCGTAGATTATTATTAAACAAATTGTTTCTTAAAATTTCCTTTATTAATTGGTATAATCAATTTTAAGTAAAAATTTTTGTTACAATTCTAAAGGTAAACTTTTTAAAATGTATTTGCGTTTGGATTCATCGTATTATTTTTCTATAAATAAAAAATATTTACCAATTTTTAATTGTTTTATATGCTGATACATTTTCAGAACGAATTGGACGTCATCGAACCCACGCAAGGCATGCCCGTGGAAGTAGCGGTGACGTTTTTACAACGCCTCGTGTCTATGGCCGATGTGCTGATATTTGCCAGCGCACTGAACTTTGCTGAACTCGAAGCTGAGAAAAATATGTCCAGCGGTGGGATTCTGCGACAGTGCCTCCGATTGGTAAGATGGACGACCTTTTAATAAATTCTGAAAGAAATGTTGAAATGGTATTATAGGTATTTAATTACTGAATAACGTAGGTACTTCTAGTCAAGGAAGTTTAGTTGTTCCATTACTAAGTTAGTCGAGGTAGTCAATTATATTATGGAATGTTTAATTATTTAGTATCTAATTATCTTTAGTTTTAATAAAATGTATTTGTATTGTAGAACAAGAAACTTATCTCATGTGTAAGAATAGTTATTTGATGTGGATAAGTTGCAGTATAGTAGACACAGTTTTTAAACGATAGTTAGTCGTAAAAGTGTTCCCAAACATTATATCACGATTTTGTTTACATCTTGTAAAGTTGTGTATCATTTAAACGTATTAGGTAGTACCTATTTAATAACCGTAATTCATTACTTCTTCTCATCTCTTTCTCTATATAATTTAAAAAAATTGTCCCATTGTTAAAAGAGGGTCATAAACATAGAGCCGTAGTTGTAATACACCCCTCATAAAGTGACCAGGCGCACATAAGCGCATAGCGAGTAGGCGTAGAGCATAGTGTGTAGCGGTAGCGTGTGCCCTGTGCAGGTGTGCACGTGCGCGGTCCGCAACTGCCTCGAGTGCAAGGAGCGCCAGCGGCCCGCGCGCGCCGACGAGCCGCCCAACAAGGTACGTGCTTCACGGGGTTCATGCGAGCCTGGTACTTGCCCTCATTTACATGATGCGATTTTGGTTATATTGAAAAGATTTTTTTTGGGTTGGATCAGCTTGGGTAAAATAATAATAAAGTATTCTATGTGGTGATACAATAATTAGTATTATGATGCTTTTATATATTAAAATCAATTTAATTTAATCGGCTTATTGCTAACAATAAAAATTTATTACACGATAGTATAGTATACTTTTTTGTTTTTCATCTGTATCCAACGATTGTGTTAAAAAAAAAGACGGGTTGCACTAGGGGAGTGCCGGCAGAAGTGAAAACTTGATATTTAACGTTGAGCATGTTTGATATTTTGGAATGGTATCCGTCTTACGCTTTTTCGATCAGGTCACGAGTCCTGACGCGAGTTTAAGATTTTATACCCATTACAGAAAAAGTGCTCAACGCCGCTAAAGAAGTTTTCACTTCAAAAATTAACAATTTTCTTCGCAATAAATGTTCACAGAGCGTCGTCGCAAGTCTCGCCGACGCTGCGAGTCCAGTTAAAGATCCAGAAAGGCTGCTCCAAGATATGGACGTCAACAGACTCCGTGCTGTTATTTATAGAGACGTCGTAAGTTATTAATGCAATATAGAATATCCGTATTAAACTACATAAATAGGCATATTTCAGTAAATTATAAGTTTATCGTTATTCTTTTTTTAATTACAAAAGTATCATGTATATTTTGGATTTTTTCATCATCCAACACGCAATCTGAACGTTCACCTTTAATTGTTTGTCCAAACATATTATAAAGAGAAGAAGATATTGTAACGGTACGTGTGTGTCGGTTTCCAGGAGGAGACGAAGCAGGCGCAGTTCCTGTCGCTGGCGATCGTGTACTTCATCAGCGTGCTGATGGTGTCGAAGTACCGCGACATCCTGGAGCCGCCGGCGCACGCGCACGATCACGCGCACCCCCACGCGCCCGCCGACTGCGCGCGCAGACTGCACCACGCGCACGACCACCACGGTACGGCACACAACACGCACGCACACACACGTACATATACTTACCTATACGGATACAATTTAATGTCTAAATAATAATAAAATAACATGTAAGATTACTGAACATTGAACATAATATATGTACAATTAATATAGATATTTCGTTTGGTATATCGTTGATAGTTCGCAATGATTATTTTAGTGTATATTGATATGTCATTAATAAAAATATCGCTTTGTGCGCAATTATTTGCAGCTGATGTATACTTGAGTTCAATAATGTGTCATATTCTTATTATATAATATTTGTTTTCTTCATTTATTTTGCATTTATGGAATATGTTATGTATCCCTGTTTCGTAATAATTTTATGTATTTAATACGCCACACGTTGGATCACGAGATACTTGATGGTTTTCGTAATTATAAGTATATCTACTGTGTTATGTTTGTACATATTTAATCTCCGATTATTTTCCGGCTAACGTGGTAATATATTTTCGCTAAGCACTCGATTAGCTTTTTAAAATATTATATTATTATGTATTATATAGTTATTCATTAAGTCACGATCTAATATAAATCATTATCTTCATATTGCTATAGTTCCATTATTTTGCTTCTTTATAAGCTTAATTGCACATTCATAATTTATATCTTAGGTTAGGTGACGAGAGAGACAAATATTATTTTATATCGTCGGCCAGAAGTTGAAATGATACAACATAATGTCATTATCATTTCTTTTAGTTTCACTGCGATAAATTTCTGCTTGTGACCGACCACAAACCGATCAGCCTCGAGAGTCGTATATCTGACATATCATTTTTCCTCTTTTACACGCCGCTTGAACTCGCGTCACGAATGGGACACTGGTAAAAACTACGTTTTATTCACACTCGCTGCGATGCTCACACATCGACGCATT
Organism: Colias philodice; assembly: GCF_061535455.1. Classification (NCBI taxonomy): domain Eukaryota; kingdom Metazoa; phylum Arthropoda; class Insecta; order Lepidoptera; family Pieridae; genus Colias; species Colias philodice. The sequence continues at coordinate 218,370 of NC_143111.1, read as the reverse complement.
GCACCACACACACACTCATTTGAACTGTAATCTACACGGATTAAATCTCCACGACCCGTTTCCTCTTTGTTCTACTCGATTATCAATCGTCTTTATGATACTCCGCTTCTTTTCCATTTCGATAATATTCTTAAACTTTTGTACTCTGTTCTTTTAAACACACAACAAAACGCGCTTCGCTTCCGCTTTCTTTACTTTCAACATCTATCTCCACTTATAAACGGAATTACTCCGCCTCGCACTCGCAACTGCAATTTTGCATTTCTCTTTTCTTAAATTTTCAAAACGGTCGCCCTCTCCAATAACGGGGATAATCTGTACGTGTGCCCCTGTCCCCTCATGGTATCCTCGTTGCCTGGGGTCTGGTGGGGTTGGGGTTGGGGGCGCAGGGTCGCGGCCGCTGTTCCCGCAGTGGTCGCACCACGTGTACCCGCAGTTCCTGCCCGGTGGGCACCCGAGCCGCCACTCGCACTGCAAGCTGGAATGCGGGCAGCACCTCACTAACTCGCACGCGCTCGCGCACGCTCGCATCGCTAGTTACCGCGCGCACGCGCACGCGCACGCGCACGCAGGTAAACGCGGCCCCGAGCGTTCGCATCTCACATACAGACACGTCTCGTTCGAATTATACTCGAAACGTATTGAGTTTCGTCATAAACGCATTTTCATATGTACGCCCGTGACATACTATCTGTTACGAAACTGTAAATTCAATTCGTTCGATCATTATGTATTCGAACAGATATAACGTTATCGATTTTAAGGATACACGAAAAAGAATGCTAAAGTAAGCTTCGGTATCGCTTCACGCTTTAGTTGTTCGTTTCTTTTTCGTGTTCGCGTGGATATCTTATAATTTTTATCATGAGACGATTAAATTTCCAAACGATGCGAACGCCCTCCTCACGATACTAATAAATGTGGTCGATGTTTGCGTGACGTCACTTTATCTCACAGGGCATCATTCTGATATTTATAACAAAACCAATAAATACAGATTATCTTAAAAGATATACGCCCTGGAGAGAGAAGGTGGCGTAGATTACACTGCCTGAGCATTGCTGTAATTTTTATTTTATTATTTATTATTTGCAACATCATTTAGTATTCAACAAGTAGTTATCATGTCATTTTCAATGAATGTTTAATTTTTGTCATGATATTGTAGTCGTAGTCTTTAGACCTATAATGAATGTTAAACATTACTTAAATGAAGCTTTTACAAATAATTCATACTTTATTCTTAGCAATAACTTTAAAATAGATGAAGTAGATCGCTAAAGGGTTTAAGTTTAAGGTTTTAAGTTGCTGGTTATAAGGTTGAATGTGCATCAGTTGATGTATTGGATGAGTGATTATGTTTGTTTCCGCTTTGTGGCCGCTTGTCACTGAGGTGCGCTTCGTTATTCACTTACTAAAGCATTCTCTCCATAGATCACAACGGGGACGACGTGGAGTACGCGATGATAGTAGTGGATGAGAACAACTCCACCATCAATGAGCTAGACTCGCCCTCCATGAAGGTAAATTACGTGTGCCCTTTTGAAAGAAAGAAAGAAAGAAAAAGATTGTTCATCATTTTAAACCGCATGGGTGAACATTGATCATTGTTTTGTACAATTTATTACCCCCTTTTGAAGAGTTTGTAATTTTTGTATTTGTAAGTACATAGTATTTTTGTCTATGTTATAATTAGATGTAATGTAATAATAAATGAATGGGAATATCTATAGATATCATTACATACCATTCTATCCATTGTCAATATTTTTGTCATGACTCTACTTTATCAAATAGATTTAAATGAAAGATTTTAGCATGCCTTTAACTTTTTAAAATAAGTCTGATTCTTAGTAAATAGTAGAACTTGACATCCATTCTCTTAGTTAGTTTTAGGAGATAGTTAATGCATGCGTACTCAGTTAACCGTGAATATATCACGATTATCATATTTTCGTAGCAATTTTCATTTGCTGTTGACTCGTCGGTTTTGGTTGTCGCTGGAGTGTTTAGAATACGTATATGTGGTCTTTGTTGACGCTTCTTACATCCGTTGTTATTTTGCTGTCGCATTTGTATACTGAAGGAGGGGGAAGAGAGCGTGGCCAAAATTGAGACGAGCACGGACGAACTGAAGCCGAACGCTAGCGAAAAGAAAACTCTAGAAGTTTCGCCGGCCTCGGAGAAAGAGGAGCCGCTGTTCAAGTCGAGCCTCCGGCTGAAGCAGAGCAAACCCAAGGTTAGTTGACTGGGACGCGCCAGCTCTGCTCCTCTATTAGTTTCTGCGACTTTGTCGTCCTTCTAACTCCTTCGATGTTTACTTAGAATATTCGCTGCAGTCAGGCCCGACGTCAATTTCAATTTGTATCCAGTAACATCTTAATTCTCTTTAATTTAAATCAAACAAACGGGTCTCATTGCAGTGAATCCTTAGCACTAACAGTGTGGAATCTGAAACCTTTAACTTGTCAATGTGGAAAAGTTTAACTAAACGTATCTTATTGTCCTGTTGTAAGCCTCCCAGCTCGAGGTCCAAAACATTATCGGGGATCACGGTGTCCGTGGTGAAGTTGGTTTGTAAACGTTACGATACCCTGTGTGTTAACAACACCTCACAATAACAATTGGTTCTGGAAGCCTAATACTGTATTGTAAATATATAATAAAAAAGCTTTCCAGTTCCAATACGAAACACAAACACGAGCTTAAGTCACAAACACTAAACTGTTTCAAATGTAAAGTAACACTGAGAACGCTAACGCTACGCTCACACAAATAAGACAATAAACAAGCTAGCACAGCACTATAATAAGTATTTTTTAAGTACACAAAGTGAAATTACAAATGTGAATACACGAGACACTCAATGTGTACAACTTTGATTTTATTATATTAATGCATATCTTAAACTCACTGTTGATGATTTTACTAATAAATCTGAACATATCAAATAATTAAGTCAATTAATTGAAAATAATCCGCATCATTAGGAATATTCAATACATATTAAGGATAGTGTATATGAGCCTCAAAACAAAAATATTTACCATAGCAGGATCTTGTTATACATTCGGATATATCAAACAAGTTGTAAGTATGGAAAAATAAATATGAATGCGACGAGACATTTTGTTTATAGCATGTGTAATGTGTATGTATGTTGTGTAGCTTTGCTTGCTGTCACCCCCCACTTTTGTCTTGTTTGCATGTGAACACCCCCCACTGTTTCCTTATTCTTCTTCAATAACAATAAGTTTTAATCTTGTTATTACTTATTGAATCCTAATCTATATTTGGATTTGATATGCAAAATATAAATATAACTATGTATGTATTTTCATTAAAATCATGTTTTATCGTAACGTCATGAAATTAAATACATTATCTCTATTTTAAGTTATCTTAAATGCTAAGATGTTGAAACCGTGTCCGCAGAGCGTGGACTCGATCGAAGACGCCGGCTCGTTCCACTTGAACTCAACAGAGACCACCAATAACGACCCAGAGACCTCTAGTGAAATTGCAATGGATGATAATAAACTTCCTGTAAGTAATATTTTCACAAATTTATAAATAGCAGAACTGTCGAAAGATTTTTCCTCAAAAACTATGCTACTAAGTGATGAAAATTTTCATCATCAACATCAATCAATATCGACTGTATAGTATTGTGCTATATTTTTCAGGTGAGCAATGACGAATCATGGACAGACGTGAATTTAAATGAGGAGGGTGAAAGAGGTCCGGCCACTATTACGGGAAGGGGCAGGGATCATGAAGGTAAAAAATATTTATATTTTGTATTAATCTAAATCTGTTTGTTAAGGGAATGTTTTGAATTCGAGAATAAATGAAAATAATGTTATTTCCAGAAATAGAGAAACAAATTCAACTACGCAGTGAGCACCACGTGCAGAGACTGCAGAATAGAAGTCTTCAAGCCGCACAGAGACATCTGCACCAGGTCCGTATTAGTTTTATCGATGAACTGTTATGTTTTGACAAAAATCGTGCCTCGACATTAGTTTTGAAGCGTGATGTACTTCATCTCTAAAATAGATTCCTACGGGGAAATAATCCAACAACAAAGTAGTAATAAACAATGCACATATTTCTGTTCAGTTTTTTTAGGGTTCTGTTATGGAATTGAACTATTTGAATTTATAGTCTGGCTCTTTTCCTTGTACTTTTTACCGTGTTGTCACATGCGCGAATCCACGCTGTCCAGCCATAACTTTAATACTATGGATTTCTCGGAATGTTATATACGTTTTTATGTGCGTATTGTATGGTTGGTGGTGCAGGAGGCGGAGTCAGTGACGGAGGCGGAGGGCGGGGGCGAGGTGTCGCGCGAGGCGTCGCTGACGCACAAGCTGGAGCGCGCGCTGGGCGCCGTGTGCCCGCTGCTGCGCGAGATCATGCTCGACTTCGCGCCCTTCCTCGCCAAGACGCTCGTCGGCAGCCACGGCCAGGAGCTGCTCATGGAGGGTACGCGCTACCGACCCAATAAAACTAAAAAAGACGGGTTGCACTGGGGGAGTGCCGGCAGAAGTGAAAACTTGATTATTAACGTTGAGCATGTTTGATATTTTGGAATGGTATCCGTCTTACGCTTTTTCGATCAGGTCACGTGTCCTGACGCGAGTTTATAAGATTTAATACCCATTACAGAAAAAGTGCTCAACGCCGCTAAAGAAGTTTTCACTTCAAAAAAATTGCAGTCTGGTAATTATTAAGCTATAGCGTGAGGACCGAATCCAGAAATTCCGTAACGAAAAAAACCTCACGCTCCCCACGGGGACGGGCACGGAGTAGTAGCTTGAAGGCATAGCATGCAATAGCTTAACCGCGGCAGTCCCCGAGTGCCACACGTCTTTTTTTTAATAATAATAAATTCATGCGTATGCAATAACTTTAACAAGCTATCAAAACAGTTCTATTTTGACTTATTCTGCAGCAGTTCTTACTCCATTAAGCATCAGTTAGCTAATAAGCTCTTTCGTCAGTTTGGTGGTCGAGTTGATATCATGTAATTTAAATAATGTTACAATAGCATTGGTTTTAAGCATTTGATTCGTGTACGTAATCGCTCACATTTGTAATTGTTATATATTAATATTATTCTAGCCGTGAGAATTTGTAAATGGCTTATTGTGAGTATTATATTATATGACTATCTTTAAGAATATAGCTGTAGATTCTCCTAAAATATAAATAAAAATTTGGAAAATCCAAAAGTGTACGCCTCATAATTTTTTATTAATAATTATTTTTAATTATTATTTTTGTTTATTTAATAACAATTAAACCGCATCGAATCAGACCCTGAAAAATGAAAGGGTTCTATTCCTGAGCATACTCAAGCGTAAGAGAAAAAAAAGACTCGATTAGTAAAGTATTTCGGTCGCTATCGTGTTAACAAGAAAATCCTCCGCACATACAGACACACGGACGTCCAAGACAGAACTTTTTTAAACTGTTTTTTAACTAGTTTAAATAACAAAAATGACATCAAAAATATCATGAATGTTAAAAATAGTGTTTTTTCTTAATATGTGTGTGTATGTATTATCTTACAAGTGCAATGTATGATACATAAAGACATTTTAAGTTTGAAAAATCAGATGTTTTGCGCGAAGTGACAGTAGTACCCACCTCAACGCTTCGCTTATGAGGCGTGCAATAAATAAATAAATTTCAATGGCAGGTCTCCAAACGTTCAAGTCGAGCACGTCGGTGGTGGAGCTGGTGATGCTGCTGTGCTCGCAGGAGTGGCAGAACTCGCTGCAGAAGCACGCGGGGCTGGCCTTCATCGAGCTGATCAACGAGGGCCGCCTGCTGTCGCACGCCATGCGCGACCACATCGTGCGCGTCGCCAACGAGGCCGAGTTCATACTGAACAGGATGCGCGCTGACGACGTGCTCAAACACGCTGATTTTGAGGTTAGGAAATGTTTTTATCGATTTTATATGTTGTTTAAAATTTTCTTGTGGTAAATAATTGTACATATATTTATGTGTCTAATTTACTTTCAATAACGTTTCTTCGTAGATAAGAATGCTATAGTCGGGCTAATTCAATAGGCATCATTTGACGTCTATCAATTTTATCTTCGAAGAGAGGTAACCTGCTTAAAAACATCGGTTAAAGTGAATAAATCGATACGGACTTGCAACATTTGTCAATCGAACTTGAAACGCATTTCAATTTCAAAATTCATCAGGCGAATCCCTGTCCCAGTAATATACTTTATTTCGTAAATTTAAGGAGTAAAATAAGACAAGTTTGATACCTAATTTATGATGATTTTTATTCACAAGAATGTAATCAATGCATTCGATTCTAGAAGTCAGATTTCGATTTTTAGAGTAACGTCTCTGGTATTTAAAAAGAAAAAAAGGTTTATTGACACAAAATTGTAGCGACGTCAGTTCTTTAATTCAGAAATTGTTTATTATGTTTAGAATGGTTTATCAATAAAATGAAATCTTAAAATTACTTGTATCGGTCAGTATTATTATAAACTAGCTTTCCACCCGCGGCTTCGCCCACGCAGTCAAAGAAAAACCCGCGTAGTTCCCCTTCCCGTGGGATTTCCGGGATAAAACCTATCCTATGTCCCGGGGTAAAAAGTAGCCTATGTCCTTTCTCGGGTATCAAAATATCTCTATACCAAATTTCATGCAAATTGGTTCAGTAGTTAAGGCGTGATTGAGTAACAGACAGACAGACAGACAGAAAAAAGTTACGAAAATGTGCAGTTCTAACAAAAATAATAAATAAATAAATAAAACGAAATATCATGTTATTCTATGTCGTCGTTACTAGGTTACGTTGGTGAATTTTGTTGGAACTGTCAAATGTTGCCTATTAAAATGGCTCTACTATAATATTTGGTTCATTTCAATAATGCAGATAGTCTTTAAATATGTCTGTCCGTGTGTTGCGCAGTGCCTGTGCGGCGCGTGGAGCGGCGAGCGCGCGGAGGAGGAGCGCACGTGCGAGCGGCTCATCGCCGCCGCGCGCCGCCGCGACACCGCCGCCGCCGCGCGCCAGCTCGACAGGCTGCACCACCGGTACCGACCCACCGACACTCGCCCCACACAGTACCCTGCGTACCCTACCTCCTGCCCCCCTAGACAAGTGGCTTTCTATTAGCGTAAAGTCTAATAGAATAGATTATGAATGTATGAGATTGACGTAATCAATCGTCGTCGTCGTCGTAATCAAACGTCAATCTCATACATTCATAATCTATTCTATCGAACTTAACGCTAATAGAAAGCCACTTGTCTAGCCCCACTGTACGGACCGCCGTGTACCTGTACGCGAGGACAATTGATCCAGATCGCTCCACGAGCCCCAGTCATTTGCCAAGGTTCTGCAAACTCGAAGAGTACGCGTGACTATTCAAGTATGGACTTGGCGTACCGAACCCGCGTATAAGTACTGACTACGCGTGCAGGGTACGCGCTATCCGTACGGAGCTTTACACTCACCTCTACACAGTGCCTGTGCGGCACGTGGACGAAGGGAATTAAAAAGTTACCGACACAACATTTGATCTTCAAAAATGACACACAAACACAGATGACATGACTCAATTAAATTGACTGAAGTCAATTCTGACTGATTAATTATTATATTGCAACCACAGAACAGTAAAAACATATAGAAGTGCTGTAATGTCTAATTAGTATGAAAACCAGTGTCGCCAAACCCACACATTTAAACCGATAGTTACACAGTACACTACAAGTAAACTATGCCTTTGATTGGACAGCTTAATTTGAGTAAAAACTGACTTAGGTTATAAATTCAGCATTTCAATATGTACCCTAACGCACCATGTTACGGTTTATTTTAGTATAACATCCCTAGGTATATTAGCTGTTTTGTTTCTCATTGCACAGAAATTCCAAATTCGAAAACATTCAGCTACTCCACAACAGAGGGCGTTAGTTTTCGATAGATATAAATTTGAAACGCAACACATAGAGATAAGGTTGAAATTTGTGTCACTCAACATTAATGACATTAACTTGATATTTATCTGATGCTATGCTCTGAGGGATGTCAGCCTTGTTATCGATAATTCACAAATAAATATTTTTTGTGTATTTTTTTTTTCTTTCTTTTATATGAGTATAGTATAATGCGTCACATTTTGGAGTATGTTTATTACTACTAAGTACGTCTTTTTATATTATTATTATTAAATAAAAAACGGAATAGAATAGTATAAATCTATTTTTACAAAATACAAACAGAAAATATGCATTATTTTAAATCTTGGAACTGCTGTAGGTTTGATGATGATGTTTTGGTGGCCTTTGTTAGACCGCTTAGTACTGTTCGGCATCCAGTTAATTCGTCACGTTGCATTTATCCATTTCTCTTTTAAATTAGCCTCTTTGGGAAATCTATAAATAAATTAGACAAATGAAAGCTAAGGAAAAATAAAATAAAATTTAATATTTATAATGTTTGTCTTTTCTAAAGTATCGATACTGTCGATATGCACCACAAGCATCACGAAAGCGACATTCGTTTGTTTATTGCAATAATATTCCAGAAAGTCTTGTTTGAAGTTCAATCTATAATAGTACTAATTTCTTATGGATTAAGGTTCATTTTGACTAGATATTTGTATACAATTTTGACAAATTACGACAAGCGAAGTTATAATATAAAATATAATTAAAATAATTTGGAAAATCCAAAAGTGCACGCCTCATAATTTTTTTTTAATAAATATTTATTAATTATTATTTTTGTTTATTTAATAACAATTAAACCACATCGAATCAGACCCTGAAAAATGAAAGGGTTCTATTCCTGAGCATACTCAAGCGTATGAGAAAAAAAAAAGACTCGATTAGTAAAGTATTTCGGTCGCTATCGTGTTAACAAGAAAAAGGATCCGCACATACAGACACACGGACGTCCAAGACAGAACTTTTTTAAACTGTTTTTTAACTAGTTTAAATAACAAAAATGACATCAAAAATATCATGAACGTTAAAAATAGTGTTTTTTCTTAAAATGTGTGTGTATGTATTATCTTTACAAGTGCAATGTATGATACATAAAGACATTTTAAGTTTGAAAAATCAGATGTTTTGCGCGAAGTGACAGTAGTACCCACCTCAACGCTTCGCTTATGAGGCGTGCAATAAATTAAAATAAGACTTACCGACGGTATGAAATGCCTTCATTGCTGATATTATTTCGTCTGCTATCATTTTTGCACTCTTTATACCGAACAACACGTCCTAATTATTAATGAATAAATATGGAAAAAAGGTTTGACAGCTGACAACCGACTCGAATATTTTTCTGCGCACAACTGAGAGCAAGTGAGGTGATCTAAACTTATCATTGACACGTGGGCCACGCCCACATCACACTTCTATCTACTTTACTGTTCTGTGATTGCAACCTTTCTCTATAATATTCTTAACTAAATTTGTTATCAACGGCACCTAACCAGAATATATTTAAATACTTGACATTGGTACTTGCCAATTTGGCACAATAGTTAGCAACTTTTGAAATAGATGGCGTGAATGACAGGAATTAAATACTGCACGATGATCATTATTTATTATCTTAGGATTATGTACCTAATAGACTGCATACAATTTTTTAATAATAGATAGCGCTGCAACGAATAAAACATTATACCTACTTGATATAGTTACTATTTAGTATGATGTATTTTAGTTAGGAATAATATGTAAATAACATAATTTTGCAATACCAGGCGTAAAGAAGTAACGTGCAACTTTAACTAGACAAGCATTATATCTGAATCGAACATGTACCAGGTGGTAAGAAGTGTACGCAAATAATAAGAATAAAGCTAGATAGATTTTTCCGCCTAGTATTTGTATAGCACAAGTACCAGGCGGTAAGAAGTAACGTGAAATTATTGTATCTAAACTAAATCTGGATAGTTTGCCTAGTACTTGAGTAGCATTTGTACCAGGCGGTAAGAAGTATCGCACTAATAACTAGATCAAGGCCATAGTTTGCCTAGTACCTGTATAGCACTTGTACCAGGCGCTCAGGAGTGACGCGTAGGTGTTGCAGCGTGGGCGAGGGCGCCGCGGCGGAGAGCACGTTCTGGAAGCTGGACTCGTGGGAGGACGACGCGCGGCGGCGGCGGCGGCTCGTGCCCGACGCGCGCGGCCGCCGGCACGACGCGCGCGCGCACCACCACCCGCCCGCGCCGCCCACCGACGCTATACTGCAGGTCACTACATACATACTATAATTATTGAAGTGAAACTTCTTTATCGGAGTTGTAAAAAAATTTAGTGTAACATTTTTTCGTTACGCGTGACATTTTTCCGTTACGCGCCATCTTGTTCTTATCCCTACCACGCGTGGTTCGACGTATTTCTGTCAAGTTGCATATATAGTAAATTATATTTTGAAAAATAAGGTTATAAAGAAGTTTCACTTCCTACGTGTGTACAATAGTACACGCACACATTTTTAGTATTCACTACAATAATCGCTTTTTGTGAATTAAGAAAAAGTTTGACAAGATTTTTGGTAGCAAATTTTCAACAATCTTAGTGTCAATTTCATTTGACATCAAACGATTTGCTTAGAAACTAGTAACATTTCAATAACGTTTAATTATTTTGTCTGAATTTTACGGTAAATTTAAAATTCAAATGTTATTTCTTAACTTAAATTATTAATTCGTTTAAATTAATGAATCTGACGTCACAATGGGTCACCGTCACCTCTTATTTGAATTCCACAACAAATATACTTATTCAATTCATTATTTACTTGCTCTATTCTCTCTTCCTACTCTATTTTACCACAAACACCCAAATGTTTAACACGACATGTTCCCGTGTATCAGGCGACAGAGGAACTACACGCACGTATCGCGGGCGTGTCGGGCGGCGCACAGCTCGCGGCCGCGCCCGCACAGGAGCTGCTCGATGACGCCGAGCTGCTGGTTGATGAGCGGGACGCGGAGCAGGACCTTACTGGTGCGTACTCATTATTGTGGATTTATTCAAATAAAATAAACACGTACTCTTACTTTTCTCTGTTTATTGAGCATCGACAGGATCGTTAGTAGAACTCTTTATTGTGCACCTAGTAAAAAAAAGACGGGTTGCACTCCGGGAGTGCCGGCAGAAGTGAAAACTTGATTATTAACGTTGAGCATGTTTGATATCCATCCGTCTTACGCTTTTTCGATCAGGTCACGTGTCCTGACGCGAGTTTTAGATTTTATAGCCAACGCCGCTAAAGAAGTTTTCACTTCAAAAAATAATAACAGGTATATAATAAGAGAATTATTCGCAGGGACGTCGTATATCCTCGCGGTCCACACTCAAAAATAATATTGACACATTTTACACTATCACATACACACACACAATAAGAACTAAAATTTAGCTTCGCCTTTTAATTAGTAGGTTGTAGGGAAATAGTTATTGGTCACATTATAAATACAAACCATCTTTCGTTATTAAAATACTTATTATTAGCGTCATAATAAATTGTAATATGTATATTATTTTCTTTCTTTCTAATTCTGTGTTGCATTGATTACTACAGTTTATTAACATTTTCAATCCTGGTTTTTTGTAATTCACAGCCGCATCCGAGCGTTATTGCTCCTTAATAATTTTTTAAATTATCTGTTATCTATAAGTTAGTATATTGATAACTCTTTATATTTATGTATAAGCGATTGTAATATTTTATAGTCTAGTAGTCAACAAATGTTATTGCAATAACAATTAGTCATTAAGGTTTAAAGTGAAATAAGTATTGTACCTATATTATTGTTATATGTGTTTGTGTTGCAAATAAAATAAAATAAAATCAAATAAAATACAACTAGGCGCAGCATTTTCACTTCTGGACACAAAATAATATTACCTTATATACAAAATACATAGTTTTTTACCATTCAGAAAATTATATGGAACTACGTATCATTGTGCATAGTAAAATTTCACTCTACTTATCTTTGTTATGATCTGTAACATAATCTTGTAATAATGTACATCAATGTGCTTTCTATAGCATTTGACATGGTTTATCCATTAATATTATCTGTTGAATATTATGTGTTGTATGATATAGAGTAAGTATTAACTAAAACTTGCATTTTGTACTGGACGTGAATAAACAGAAACTCATACATAACTAATATCTTTAAGCAACTCTATGTACTGCAGATAAGCTTTAAGCAAGTGATGTGTTGCATATTGCAATTATTCGTAACTGCTTCTGCTCGATAGGTTTAGGCAAAGTGTTACGACTTGTTCTTATTTCTGTTAACTCCTCCGTTCTTACTACATTATTTGTCGTTTTATCTGTCAGTTACGATACACAGTACATGTCTAGAAGATGTGAAACTGTATATATATTTATTCAAGTGAAACTTCCTAAGCGCGTTGAGAGTAAAATTTCAAGGCACGTCATGACAATACCGTCACATCTTGGAGTAAAGCGACGATTTTTGTATTTATTTATTTATTTATTGAAATAGAATCATTTTTTGTACTTACAGTAATAATACCAAAGCATACATAGAATTTAGTAAGTAACAATATGTTAACAAAAATACAAACAAAATGGAGTTACATACTATGTGCATCCAAGTACCTGATACAGAGGTCTAGGACAGTATTTGTACTGCTAGCAAATATGTACTACTGTATCATTGAATGCCAAAGAAGTTTCACTTCTGACACGTATGCTCGGCACACACGCTCTCTTTTATGATATTTAATGTTTTATGGCATTCAATTGATATAAAAAATAGTATATTTATGTATGTAATGGTTACTTTGGTACCAGGGCCGGTGAACATGAGTACCCCCGCGAGGTTGGTAGCGGGCGGCGTGGTGGCGGGCGGCACGCTGTCGCTCACCTCCACCGAGCTGTACTTCGAGGTGGACGAGGACGACCCCGACTACAAGAAGGCGGACCCTGAGGTGTGTGCTAGTGTAGATATACTGTAGTGTATAGGGAAGATGTGGTGGCATTTTGAACTTTATTGTTTGGTATTAAGGTTCATTTTACATTGGATGAGGATATTGAGTGCCGATGATTTAGTTTTCGTTAACAAAAACATCATTTTATAGTTGATATCACTTTATTAATGTACCAATGGTAAGGACAGAGCATTATTCAGTTTGTGATCACTAGTTTTGCATATCTGATATACCTGAATGTCCATCTCACAAAATCAATATTTAAACGAATTTTTAGGAAATAATTTAATGCACGTAAGTAATTATTATTGAAATATTATAGCTAAAAACGATATTGCCCGTGACTCGTGTCTTGATTATGTTAATTTTAGCAATAAACCATATTAAACGACTTTATTCACAGTTGTGCCGTATATCGGATATTGGGATATTCGTAATAATGAATTTGAATTTTAAAATTAAATACAATTTTGCGCAGGACCTAGTTCATAACTTTAAAGTTGCGTAACTATGTTGTGTCAGACATAAATATTTAAATTTAATTTATTTGAACGCAGGTGACGTCGCGGTAAGAAGTTAGGAGGACATAAATCAATCGCTTGTATCATTCGACATACACTCGAGCTAGCTGTTAACGATACTAACATTTATTATACAGCTTATTAATAAAATTTTACAATAAATCGTCTACTTTATTGCTATATAAATTAAGTTTTTGTGAACGCTATTATAATATAATTTTATTTATAAAAGAAACACAGTGGTATGACAAAACTGATTTCAAATAAGGTGTGACGTGGATCTTTGTCCAGTAATTTATCGTTGTTTCTTGTTTGTTCAAGAGTAGTAAAATGGGAATTATATCCTTTACCACGTCAACTACGTTCGGCGTAAGGGCACTAGCAGGGGTAATGTAAAATAGATGTTATACAAAGGTGTTAGCGCGTAAGTTCGTTTGCATATACTTTTGCAGTGAGGACGTTAATGTTGTTGAGGTGATATGGATACGTATAGGCGTGTAATATAGCCGGTAACCGAATATGAGGCAGTTTAAGGACGAACAATGAAGCCCCGCGGCGCGCTGGCCCACGTGGCGCCACTATAGGGATGCTGGACAACTTATCGGTTAATTTACAATATTATTCATATATGTATCAACAAAAAAATGTAACTACATTATAAGGTATATAATCTGCTAAAAGTATTTCACTTGTTTTATTGGCTAAAGAAGTTTTAAATCAATATACTTACATAAGTATTATAATAATTTTTTAACGTGTGTTCTATTTTTCATCTGCAAAATTACTTGGTCTGTTATGCTAATTATTCGAATTAGCCTGTCTCTAGCAGCTCATTAAACTCAAATTAGGTATTGTAATATTTTTTTAGTAACATGAATTGTCTATTTGATTGTAATCTATCATGTGTAATTATTTTTAACCATATATAAAACGAGTTCTTATAGACCAATAAATATTCATAACGCAATCACTCACAGAAACAATAGGTTAAATATTATACCCACTACCTATTTAAATTATCATACAAAAAACCTGTATATGTAAGAAATAAGAATACAAAGAATTTTCGCACGCTTCTATATTTATTAACAAGTTAAAAATGGTAGCATTTGAGCATTGTTTATTTACTGTTCTGATTTACTTATAATACATAGAACACTAGTTTTGCCCCGTGCTTCCTCGATAAATTAACATCATACACGAAAATTAAACTCTCAATAATTCGAACCAATATTTTCTGAGATTAAAAACAAACATTCAGTATTATAATATGGGTACAGATATTGTTACATAAAACTTTATAAGAAGGAATACCAGGAAATTTCGCACGCTTGTATCTTTGTAGCGACACCTCGCTCTGAATCGCGCAAGCGAAATGTTTTCGCTACAGAGCTATATATACAACTTTCCGACATCATCCATCGGGGCCTTAACGGCCGGCCAGTCAAGTTGACTGGTCGAGGATCCTCCCTTTTTCGATGGAGGAATTCCACCTTCCTTCCTCCACAGTGGTGACCCCTGACAGTTCACAACTCCTTCTGTCCATCCATGATGTCCATGCCCACCTATCCCTTCCCCGCCTACGATCACCGCCCGCCAGCCAGCGCACTCGGCTTCAAATGGAGTCCTGTCCACTACCATGTGCGATCGCACATGCTTGGTCAGCTCCACAGCCACCCTCACTGCACACTCCGACTCACTGGAGCATTACACGCAGCATCACCGCACTCAGTTCCGACTCACTGTGAACTAGCGGCTTCCTGTTCCGACTCACTGGAACATACCTGGCACTGGCAAGGCAACTCGTACTACGACCTCCGGTCTCGGAGGGGAGTCCTGTAGCGACACCTCGCTCTGAATCGCGCAAGCGAAATGTTTTCGCTACAGAGCTATATATACAACTTTCCGACATCATCCATCGGGGCCTTAACGGCCGGCCAGTCAAGTTGACTGGTCGAGGATCCTCCCTTTTTCGATGGAGGAATTCCACCTTCCTTCCTCCACATCTTCATCAATAAACAATAAGTTATGTTTAAGTGCCAGCATTTGATACGTTAACTTGTTACCTTCATGACTGACTCATAATGCATAATATATTCAATCGTATAAAGTATCGTCTGGGTACAACACTAGAGTTGTTCGGTTGTGTGGCGCGGGCGCGGCGCCCCGCTGCGCGCTCGGTTTGTACCGTTTATACGCTCGCGCTCGTACTGTCCGATAACGAGGCGTACTTACGTGTACTTGCGATCATTAAGCCTTCCCAAATTAAACATTATGCTATCCTACGTCGTGCACTTGCTAAACTTTATGGGAATTCATTAATAGTTGCTGGTTTATTTTGACAAACTATAATGTGCTTTATTTATGTAAACAGTCTTTATTTGCTGCGCTGACCGAGTCATTATATCCAGATTGGTATCATTTTCTCGTTGATTACATGCAATTTAATTATAAATTACAAAGTAAACACATTTAAGCATTCGAACTTAAATTGAGTCTATTATTAATCATAAGTTTAATAATATGTACTAATGTGAGGAATGAGGATTAATATTAATTTATGTGTAAAACTATTTATCATGGTAAATGTCATATTTGTTTAAGATGAACACAATCCATATTCATGGTGTAGTTTTTATTTATCGAAGACCAAGTTTTATAATGCAAAATGTGCCTAATAATTAACTCTATGGTCTTTTCAGTCGTTTTTTAATTAGGTCATTGATACGACTAAAATTATTATGCAAATATTATTATGAGAAATTAGAAATGTGTTGCTCAGGGCAATGTTTGCTCATCTGTCAAGTATAATGAATTCATTGCTCTTCGCGGTCAGAAAGATTTTCGTTTCGAACCGTCTCAAGTTACAGCTTGCAGCGAATATTGCCCGCGACCAGTTTTATAGAAGTCACTACATATTAAAATTCTAAAATAAGCGGAGCGTTAAGTTATAATTGCATTAAGTATCCAATGTACAGTCGTAACAAGTAATGCGATGTTCTACGGTTCTGTTGAAGATGATTTTATTGTTTTCGCCGCGGACGAAATCGCTAAACCTCATGTTTTATAGCGGTCTGTTATTATACGATCTGTATCCGAAGTATTATTTACTGCGACTAATTCAAACGATTTCAAAGATTGTAAATTGAATTCGTAATGGGGCATTTTATTTGTTTATGCTAATGCAGGGTTTTAATTAAGTGTATCGTGTTTACGGTGGAGCGAGCGGGACGGGAGAGCCGCAGGAATTCCAACTATGTTCTTGCTTCTATTTGGATTTTTTCTTATTGTAGAGCGTATTTTTTTCTTGTTGATTATTGTTAATCTATTTATTAGGTATCGAAATTTCATTCCTGCTTAGTATACTCTAACATGTTCTAGG
This sequence comes from Colias philodice, assembly GCF_061535455.1. Lineage (NCBI taxonomy): Eukaryota > Metazoa > Arthropoda > Insecta > Lepidoptera > Pieridae > Colias > Colias philodice. The sequence goes on along the minus strand of NC_143111.1, from coordinate 201,480 downwards.
TAGCTACAAAATAAAACGTAGTCATGTGGAATACACTTTGTAGTTAGTATGGAATATTCAAATTTTATTATTTCGTTATCATTTTTTTCTTCGAAAAATACGGTTCTATAATATGAACAGATTCTTTAATAAAACTTTAACTTAATGTGTCCAAAATCTGGAACAAATTATAATCGATCCATTAGCTTATCAGTCGAGCGGCAATTAAGTATCATTTTTACATGCTCCATTTAATGAGCTGAAATATGGTCTCAATAAGTGATTCCCCATAGCGTCGTAGGATCGCCGGCTCCGGGCCGTTCCCATGTCAGCGCGAGCGCCGCGCCCGTCATAAATAAACACATTACGTCACTCTGACAGCTCCCGGTCTACCTGACACGTGTCATCGTGACATAAGATTTATTGGTGCCGCGCAGCAACACAACTATCTATTCTATTGCCACCGTAAAAGGTTCATTTTCACCTAAAGCCCGCCCGTAGGAAGTTTCTTCTTGTTTTTATGTCCGAAGGCTGGTGCACGGTGCCTACCTGTCGTTTCTGCATTATTTTAGATATTTGATTTCAAACAATGATAACAATTGAATGATTTGTTATGTGTATTATATGGATATGTCATGCGATAAATATTTGTTAAGAATGAACGGAAATAATCAGTGTCCATTTATCCTGATATAATATTTTATGTTTAATCTGGACTTGCAAGAAACTTGAGTGGATATTGCAGTTGCCATAAGAATGTTTATTTTTGAATATCGTACACCCGCTAGACACAGAGTCCACAATATTCTAGCCGAAACGGTCTCGTTATCCCGTCCGCGTCTGTCTGTCAGAGGCCCTTCCTATTCGCCGGTGTACGTTACACGCAGGAATTTAGGCGCCAGATGCGTTCGCGATAACCCCCCGTCGACTATTGTTATCTGCCGGCTTATCGATATCGATAATGCATGTTTCCCATCACTACCCGGTGTTCTGAGATGATTCGATTATCTTGATTTTCTTTTAGTATTAACGAGACCTCAAATATAATATTATATTACAACGAGTTTTGTGATAAGGCTGTTGATTTTTATTTATTAACTAGCTGTTGCCCGCGACTTCGTCCGCGATTCGGTCGTTTTTCGTCATTCGTCGTTAAAAAAAAAACCTGACACTTTATTTTTGAATGTTCTTAATTGTCTCTTATAAAATTTAACAACATTAAAATTGAATACTCTGATAAGAAAATCTTAAAATCATCGAAAATCATAGACATCGAATATCTGAGGAAAACATGAATGAATGTGATTTAAATTCTACATTTCTTAGTAATTAAAATAATAATCTAAATTAAATGTAGATTAACAGTTTGAGCGCACCATTATAGAATATGTACCTAAGTAATAAATTACGTTAGTTTACATAGTAACTTTACTAAAAACACGATGACTTTCTTTCGCGCTCGGTACCACAAACTAAACATGTTTGTGGTACGTGGCCCGCGTCACTTTACCCCCCACGAGTTCCCCTCCGTTGCTATGCGAAAATACATTCGTCGCCCTACTGTAGGAAAAATTGTAATACTGCGGCCTGGGCGTTATAACACGCTCAGGGAATTCCTGAGTGCTGATAGACTTCCGTCTATCGGCATTTATACCAATTTTATATTAATATCACCATCTTGAGGAAAAGCTTCTAATATCGATTTAAAACGCATATATACAGATTAACCTGATGAATTAACATGTTCTAAAATTGTGAAATGAGTTCAGTTTTAAATTCGAGAAATATTGATTTCTTGTATTCGATTATTCGTCGTAGTCGAATACAAAATATATTTAAAGAAACTTAGGTTGGCCTTCAGGCAAAAGGGATCCTATCAAATGATAAACTTGACCTTGTATCTTAAAAGTAAGAATGAAAGGAGCATCTGATAATTGTTGAGCACCAAAGGATCATTTAAAACGCAATACTATAAGAGCTAATATTGTCTAAGAACTGTTTAGATTGCACATGTTCCTCTAAAACTTAAAAGTAGTGATTTCAAAGGTTCCGGCGTATCTTCAAACGAAAGCCGACTCCTTACTCCACTTTAAAGCATTACAAAAAGAACATACTACGTTAATATCGCCTATACAGAAGATGATCTGTAATCGATTGTGAGGTTATAAGCAAACCCACTTTTATATTATTTTGTCGGACCACACCAACGAATTTGTAGATTGATCTTCTATGTTTACCTCTAAGTCATTAAGACTATGTCGAAATCTGTCTGCAATAAGACGGGCCTCTCGCTATTCGTCCGTTTAAAGAGACCAATAGTTTCAATTCTTAATCTTTCATTAAACAAACTTATTAATCGTTCTTGTCTCAAATAATGGTAATATTCGCGTCCCTACTCTAGTCATTGCTTATGCTCATGTTCATCTTCGAGAGATCGAATAATATTATGGTGCACCCTATTATTTGTCAAACGGTCTTCATATTGAGTAAAAGTTTCAGAATTCTCGAGATAAAATATGACGATCGTGATCAGCTGTGAGACGTAATTCCCTCTCAGTGAGGGTTTCGGTCTCACGGGATAGTACAATATGCCATTTGCGATCAGCTGTGAGACGTTATATATACCCTCAGTGAAGGTTTCGGTCTCACAGGATAGTACATGCCGTTCGCGGTCAGCTGTGAGCCGCAATTCTCGTTGTGAAGCGGTTTCAGGTTCGGCATAACACATGTTGTTTTCGGTCAATAGTAAGCCTCTTATCTCTAACGATCCTTGAGAACTCTTATTTCTCATTTTCTTAACTTTGCTTGAATTTCGATATATAAAGATTTTTTAGGTGGCACTGATGCGGGTGAATAAAAATTAAAACGGACTAAGAGTGTTATAATCTCAATCATCATCATCAATACATATAATAAAATTGTGGAAAAGTGATGTCTGTACAATTAAAATATGTAGAAAAAAAATAGCAGGTGTTATTATTATCGAGAAATCGAGAGAAACCATTTTTTTCTCTTAAAAGCTCCCCCCCTCCCACTTCCCGAACTCCGATTGACCGTAATTTATTTTTCCTTACATTTTTATCATATCCTTTTCTAATGGGTTTCATCCTACTGCGATTTTTTTTTGTTTCAAAAATTATCTACCCTGGTGTACCTATAGGTAAATTTTCCACATAAAATGTCCTTTAAATTATGTCGTATTATATTTTTAACCCCCGACGCAAAAAGACTGGTGTTATGTGTTTGACCGCTATGTATTTCTGTGTGTGTGTGTCTGTCTATGGCACCGTAGCTGGCTAACAGGTAAACCGAATTAGATGCGGTTTTTTTTTGTTAGGCAGAATATTTTCCGACGCTGGTTCTTAGATAAAGTGTATCAAAATTGGTTCATCCACTTATTATACCTACATAGGGGTAAAAGTGGGAATGAAAAAAATGAAAGTTATAATTTATTTTTAAAGATCGTCGGGAAGTTTATGAAATTATTTATTCCTTTTTCTATACACTTTTCTTCGTCTAAACGGTTTAGTTACGTGCTCTCTCTCTCTTCAGCCTTTAGTTACGTGCGTGAGACAGGAAAGATCTAATTTGGATTTGTTTCTGGATTTGATAAAAACTGAGTACTATCGATTAAGCTGATCAGTGGCTACTGGCTACACCATAGATTATTAAAAACATCCGTTTAAGAAAGGAAGGAAATAGAATTTGCTCCTCTCCCCCCCCCCTGGTTCCTAAAAAATAATATGACATAATTTAAAAGAAATTTTACGTAGAATTAGTTAGGCATTTCTTTTTTGATTTTCGATATTATATACTAATCATAATTTTTAATTACAATATGTAGTAACTATTTGGTTATAGGTTAGGCATTTCATTTCTTGATTTTCTTTAATAATTTGGTACGTAAGTTTTTTAGCTCAGTTTAGTAAGAAATTTTAATAACAATTCTTTTAATTATTTATGGTAGTACAACAGTACAGTATGGTTGTACGTATTTACTCAATAATTGTATGTTAAGTAGTAATTCAGCATGGGCGTAGCCACGGTGGGGCTGGGTGGGGCGCTTACCCTGGCTTTGATCTGGTAGGTACTAATTGTGAAGGGGAGTGGGCGTGGGCGTGGGATTGGGACTGAACGTGGCATATGGCGTGGGAGTGCGAGTGGGCGCGGGAGTGGGAGCATGAAAATAAAAATGATTTTTTATTGTTGCCCCACCCTGAGCCCATGGTCATAGGTCCCATAGTCACTATTCCACGCGAACGAAGTCGCGGGGACAGCTAGTAGACAAATATAATCAGAAAGCTTTGAACTCCTAAGCTCAACCATAAAAGATAGACATTTATGATGTCGGGAGATATTTTTTATATAATATGGAGAACATTTCTTTCATACTTGATCTCTGTGTAGCTTTAACCATTAAGATACACGCATTAAGAACGCACACGCGACGAAAGCTTAAAAATGGAGTTGCTGCTCTGCTCACGAATATGAAAAATAATTGTACCAAGTTTCGTTTAAATCCGTCGAGTAGTTTTTGTTTCTATAACGGTTATACAGACAGACAGACGGACAAACATTTTTGACGTCGATGTCGATCTCTAATCACCTCGTGATAGTTATTTAGGAAATATATTTCATGTGCAGAATTGACCTCTACAGATTTAATATAAATAGGTATACATATATTTAGATTCCAATTTCCATGTAACGTTAAATTCGACTATATAATAATTAACAGACAACGCAGGTTACTCTCGTTTCCGTAAGTTGAGGCGGCTACATATTCGGTCCTAATAACATGACTTTTTGTGAACGAAACGACAGCGCGGTTTAATGCGATGGCAACACCATCAGAAAAAAGGAAATATTTTTAACTTTGAAAAAATATTATGATTTACACTATTAATACTATTTTAACATTAACACAAAATATAAGACTGTGAGTATGTAAAAATAAATCCAGCTAGTTTCACATCACACTTATGTTTATAATTAGGTATACGACATGAAAATATATTAATTACCAAGCAATAATCATACAGATAAATACTGAACAAAAGTATTAACAGTCAAAGTATATTTTTACTAACAACATGTAAATGATGAAGGAATAATAATTATCAACGAACTAACCTTTTTGTATTAGAGTCCCGCCTCGTGATCGAATTATTAAAACACGAAGATTTTTAAAAATGTAACCAATGAACACAATCAATATTAGATTAACTGTAATGGTGTCTAGTTTGACTTAAAATAATATACATCTACCCTCACTTTTAAAAATGTAGTATATTCACACGAATTATATAAGCGCACCTTATAGGGAAGGGAAGATTTATTATGGGTTAAAGAGTTAAATAAATAAATAACATAATTATATTTAAATTATTAATTTTTAACATTGGGTTCAGTAGTGTTAACATGTAAATTGATTTGATTTTTACGAAATCTCATAGATGGCGCTGAATCAAATTTGTCTTTATAGTACAAAGATTCATTAAACAGTTTCTCTGCCCAAATTACGTAAATGACGTAGTTTTTATAGTGTAAAGCTAGATAATAGCATGGCTTACTCAAAAACAACATTTAAACATGAGTCTTTAGATTGTTCGCTGTCGTAGTACACGGAATACGTAAGAAAAGTAAAGGTTCACAGCTCCTCCCCCGGAGGTGATAGCATGATAATATGTTTAAAAAAACCTCACACGACCTGTTAGTAATATTCATGCAAAATTTGAAGTCAATCTATGCAGTACTTTTCGAGATTAGCTCGGACAAACATACAGACAAACAGACAAACAGACAAACAGACAAACAGACAAAAATTCTAAAAACTATATTTTTGGCTTCTATATCGATTATAGATCATGGATTATGTATTCTTTTAAAAAAATATTCAATGTACAGTTTTGACTTTCCTACGATTTTATTATATGTATAGATTTAACATGTAAATAATTAAATTCAATGAATGTGATGATTTGCTTAAATTATTCAATGGTTTCGGTGATTTTAAATATGTTTGCCGGGTGTTTGTTTTTCTGTAAATAAACATTAATCAATCAGCTAAAATTAGTCAGTCGTATTTAAGCATAATTACCAGGGCGGCATACCGGCGCGGGAGACGAGCACGCGAGGTATGTGGCTGACCCCGGGGGCGCCGTCGAAGCCCTAATTGCCGCAGTGCTAACGGGAGGGCGGAACCGCTTAATTGAAGCCCTATGTGAAAAAAGGAGATTCCTACTTAATGCTCATGTGTTTTTGGTTAGGGAGGAAGTCGCGTCGCGGTTGGTCTCGCGGGAGTGATTTCACTAATTTATGCTCGTTTTCATCTACTTTCCGATGTTCTAAGAATCACGTGAGATATTCCGGTGTCACTGCATCTTGAATTAAACATCGAATGTGCTCGTATTCAATGTTATATTTTCGTCACTAAGTTATTTTACGTCAAATTCGGCACTCTTTACTTAAACTTCTATCATTCATCAAAGACAACACTTTAATATATTATGTACTTAATTGTAAATGTAATTGTATATCTTCCTTGATTTATTACATTGTTCGACTATCAAAAGATTCTACCGTTCTTTATTTATGTTAAACTGTAAGGACATGTGATACTTTTCTCACGAGCGTGTCGTGCGATACTCGAGAGAATCGTGAATATAAGCGATAAAAAAGCGTAACAAATGTTTGTAAGTTTGACACTCGCGTGATAGTGACACTGGAACACGCTGGCCCACTTGCGAACTTGTGCTCTATGTGGTAACTGGTGACGTGTCATAGCTTCGTACCATTGGAATCGTGTCAATGGTATATGTACAATAAGGATGACTCTTCAATATCAGCTGTATTCGGCATAAATTACCCGCAAATGGTGGAACTAAAACGAAAATTTTACCATGTTATTATTTCTTCAATTACGCGAGTCACATGTGTTAACTATTATTATGAAGAGTTTAAACTTCAATATAAATGTAAAGAAACCCGCTCAGGACAAAGGAGTCGGGTCGCTTGCTTTTTCATAAGTAGCGACAGTCCGCGCTCGACGCTCACTTTTAAACACTGCAAATATTAGGATGCAGGTCGTGTCAGTAATGTAGAATTCCGGTAGCCCATAAAGCTGCGCAAAAAGCGGCGTTTCATACAAAAGCAGTAAATTCACACCGAAGCTCTCAAGTGTCGCTTTCATGCAGAATTACAAGTGCATCGTGAGATGCCCACAATTCGCACTCTTGTGGGATTTTCTGTGCATAGGTGTGTATGATATAAATTCATTTTACAGATTACCTACTCATTGAATATAAATAATGGTCGTTACTCATATTTAGTGTGTAACTTTTGTCTCCTCTCTCAATTGACTTCTGGTAATTGACAAATGTATGGTCTGATGAAAAGGAAAGCAGAAAACTTATACCTAATGTTACTAAACTTTAAAAAAAAATTAAAACATGCTCATAGGTGACCTTATTATTATTGGGAGTTTGAGAAATAGTACCGAAATGAATTTACGATTTCAGTAATATTTATTACGACAAAATACTTATGAAATACCTTCAGTTGGAGAATATATTTTGTTATTTTAGTATCAGTTCAATGAAACTTGTGTGAAATATGGATCGGTCATTTGAATGCATCCAACAGTCCCTAAAATATGTATTTAAAATAGGCGCCAGCGTTAGATCACGTAGAGTTGCCAGAAAAAACAATGGCCGATAAAATACAAGCGTGCAATATTAAAATAAAGTCATCTCGATACGTGAGCGGAAAGCGCAAGTCGGCTACATGGAATTAATGCCTAATGTTCCTGGAAGCGATATCTATCATATGGGAAAAGTTAATTTGAGGCATTCCTGCGCGTGGCCCCGGGTGGCCGCTTCCAGGAATGCGCTATGTTCCGTAATGTTAGCGTTGTGCCGTTTATATAACATTTACATGCACGAGTACTTGGCAGGAATTAGCTCGGATTAGGCTTATGCTAGATCTAATTACGAGAAGTAATTTGTAATCCCAGTATAATCTACTTTTTTACTGGACACAGCACACTCACTGTATGATGTGCTTCATAGATTGAGATAAGTCGTGTTTTTTAAATTATGTAGGTAAAGAAGTGCATAAAAAGTGCCGCACAAAATGAATAACTTATATTGAAATACTCCTATTTAAAACATATCATATAATATTGTTTATGGCTTATGTTACAATCATTTTTATATGGTGGAATATTCCTAAATATTCAGTAAATGCTCTACAGGGTATTTCGTATTGAAATAACTACTCTCTCATAGCATCGACGACATTACCGTTATGCTACTTAAAAGGACGAAAGAAAGTACTGGGCAATCATATCACAGCGGGTACCGTTGGTGGGCAATTTCCTCGGTTCTTGGCTCTCGGCAGGCTCGCGCGTGGCCGCCGCGGGGCGCGTGCGGGTGGTCCGTGCTAACCAGCCTAAACACCTCCTGTCCGGCTATGACGCCCTGGTGTCATTCAATGCAACCCATTTACTTGTCTCGTATATTATCTCTGTGCCCATTTGGAAATTGTAGAGGAACAGACGTTTTCTACGCGCAACTAACTTTCCTTTCTCGCTTGCACTTGCAACCTCCATTTGACGCTATTTGTCCAACATTACGCATTTCTAAAGTAGATTTGATAAATGCCGTGAAAAACTTGCGATGTTTAAAGTTTTGGCGAATAACCGTAGGCATGTAAGTATACTGTATTCAAACATACACATATTTGATTGATAAATACTTTTAAAGAACCGTGCCATTTTTGAATCACTTACGATGCTTAATTTCATGCTTATAAAACGTATGTTAAATATTGACGTTGAGTAATGCGTTTACGTTACTCAAAAGGTAATCACGCTTAAAACGGAAACCGATATTAACTCGTAGCTCTGTAGCTTCTGTATTTGCCGCAGAATCAATCAGGGTTTTAATTAGACGTGTCTATTTAATGCTCTTAGTACCAGGCCAGCATAAGCCGATCGGTGCTACGCTCATTTATTACTATTTATCAGTTATAGCATTCCTCATATCTCATTATTCATTATTAGAAACGGCTACCGGTACTCTGGGCACTTGCTATCTTAGAAATGAGCATTCTGTTATCATGGGTCATATTATCTTTATTTGAGTTTTATAGGTCGGCCTTTTCATTTCTCCTCTGATATTTCTGCCTTTTTGTTTTTTTTTACCAGTATTCTACCGACCAAAATAGAAAAAGATCGCAATTGGTACCTAACATTATATTTTTAAATTAATGATATTTTTTTGTCTCAACAAAACAAGTGTATCGAAGTGGAACATTACGTGCATACGTCTCCATAAGAAGTATGAGTGACAGATTTAAAAACAAATCCTCTCGTTTCGCCAGTGGCAGGTTGCGCTGTTGGTTTGGTAATTTATATGTAAAGTGAGGTGACGTCGATTGTAGAGCCGCAGAGCTGCCGCTGATCTCTTGTTCATCGTTATCTTGAAGTCTCTATGGACATTGTACAATTGGTAGAATACCATAGCATACTTGCATACCGAAATCATGTTTATGAATACAATATGTAGAGACTAGAGAGTAAATGGTTTCCTGAAAAACTTGAGTTCGAAATTTATTTATCTTTAGATGCGCTAATTGCTGCAACGGTGTTAATTTTGTTCGCCCTTTGGCTCGTATTACATAAATTTTTACTAACTTCATCGCAGATAAACGGCCATAAAATCCGTTTTTAATATCGTACGTTACATATTTTATCAAATGAATATATGCAATAATGCAAAAAACAGTGTTAAGTCTGTAGCGGTTTGGCGCTTATCGGCCGTTGGGGCAGTTAGCGAGATAGCCGCGTTCGGTTAAAAGGGTTTATTCGCATATTTATATATAATATGTATCTTATCGCGGGCTCGATTTACAGCCCTGTACGCGAATACTTTTGAAGTTCTGCACTGACTATCTCTTCATTTGCATTAAGACGCCGAACTGATAGTAGGTTTCCTTTCGTGCGATGGAAAAATTAGTGTAATTGCCGCTCCTTATATATTAACGTGAAACTGCTATTGCGATAGTTAATGATACTACTTGTAGATATTAATTACTATTTTGCCAAGCATTACCTTTAGGTATATGTAGGTATAGGAAGAAAAAACTCAAATACCATTTTCCCTGTCGTTAGGAATTTCACTTGCTAGTAGGTATTTAGCAATTAGTATTCATTCGTGAAGAAACTAGTTTCCATGCATATTTGGTTAGCACTAACCACACCACTGTAAACGCACATAATACATAAAAAGTAATGAGTTATATTTCATTATATTTTTGTACACGTTCGTAAAATTGCTCAGTGCAACTTAATATAGAAAATTCATAAAGCGATTAACGTGCCATAGTTAAAAAAATAGCTGTTAATTCAGTATTAATTTGCTAATAATTATCGGATGACGATAAGTTTTTATCCAAAGTGATAATTGTCGTTTAAATTGATATAAATGGTAACAGGTGTGTGACGACTAAAATACTTCTCGTGTACGGACATACATTTACTTAATTACAACGGGGAATGAAAGGGTTCTTTATTTAATGTGTATCTGGCAATTAATTGTTATCCGATGTCCTTTCACACAATTAATATGAACCTTTTCATAGCCTCGGTGCCCTCGGTAAACACTTCAGTTATAATGATCCAATGAAAATAATATACGGTTGTGGATATATTTATCACTCGTAGTGGGTCCGAATGTTGGTTTTCGAATTCGACTTGAATACTGCTTAAGACCTATTAATTCTCTAGGTGACGAATTTCAATAATTATTGTAGTTACTAATTATTACCAATGTAGTATAATAAATCTCATAATTTCTTTCACTCGAAACACTTTTGGCACTTGTAAGGTGTAATATACCATCAATCAGGGAGTGACTCAACTAATTGTTATTGTATTATTGTGTAATTGCTGTAAGTGGCCGTCTCGTCTCCCGCCCGTAAACATCCAATAAAACGCAAAGCCTTTATTGCCGGCTGTTAAACTCGCGTCTTGTTAGCGAACTGGAACTGCTTCGGGTAAACGCTGAATTTATAATTAAAATAAACATAGGTTTCGATGTTTTATGATGTTAATACATCTACAAGATAATTGTTTTTACAGTACCTATCTTAGGAATGTGTACTTTGCAATTTTTATCACTTACACGCTAAGATGAAATAAAACAAATGTAATTGTTTATTTTTTCATTTATAGAGGAGCAATCCACGCCCTTACATATCTATACTAATATTATAAAGCTGAAGAGTTTGTTTGTTTGTTTGAACGCGCTAATCTCGGGAACTACTGGTCCGATTTGAAAAATTCTTTCGGTGTTAGATAGCCCATTTATCGAGGAAGGTTATAGGCTATATATCATCACGCTACGACCAACAGGGGTGGAGCCACGGGGGTGAAACCGCGCGGAGCAGCTAGTAAAACTATATTACTACCAACTTAATGACGCAAGCAATAAAAGACTCGTGAAATACAGAATTTTATTATATAGTTGTATTACGCAATTAAAAATGGTATTAAACTATAAACTAACATTAAACTTGCGTTAGGTGTGAAAAAGTACTGTTGTCTTATCTTATTTCTTTTTGTGGTTTTAAATGTAGATTTACATTTTACAATAATGTGAGTATGTATGTGTGGACACCTGCACTATCGCCCGTGGCTCACAGTCGAAATTTCAACAAAAATGATAAAGCTGTCTATTTGATATTTTCGTTATCTTTATTACACTTTTTGTGGAAGTTTTAAAATATAATTGCTTCCTATTTGCATTTGCGTTAATAACGTGTTAGGTTATCTGTGGAAGTTTTATGATAATTAAATTAGAGTACAGTTCACCTTTAAATTGGGGTCGTAAATGTTGAATTTATTGGATTTGTGATAGCGCCCGTGTTGACCTTTCGTAGCTCGTACCTACAGCAGGTGCGGGGTTGCCACTTGACAACCGTGCTCTACAATGATGTAGAATCGTGTAGGATATAACCTATAAACTAATAGACCTTAGTATTTTATTAAATTAAGTAGCCTTATAATAATTTGTGAAATAATATGACACATATAATTATATATAGTATAGATCGGTTCCTTGACCCTTCTGGCCCTAACGATGGTTCCCAAAACGCGAGGTGTTTTATAGCGAAGATAAGCTCAGGTGTGGGTTTTATTTTGCAGATAAGAGCATCCCAAAGATTTATACGCTTTTTAAGTGCTTGTTATATCTCGGTTGCAGCTTATTAAACCGCATTATTGGTTTAACTTTATTTTTATGAGACGTTTCAAATTTTAAGATCGCTTAAAAGAATATGATTCCTTATAGTTCGGCATTTTATTTCTTAAATAAATTAAGTGTTTTTCGTTTGAAGAATCACAATAACATTCAAAACCTTCCAAACACATAATATTATAATAACTTATAAAAATTCAAAAAATAAAACTAGTAAAACATTCGCGATTAGTGAAGCGAAAAAATGTTCCGTCTGTTTGACGTCCCGACGACATTATTTAAATGTCCCATTAGTGATGCGAATTTAAATAAGCACAGTCGATTGATGGGTGACCAACAGATGGTCCGATGTCGAGATAAGGGCGACAGTTGAATGTGCAGGCCCTTATGCAAATAGGGACCGGGTTAAACGCCGCGCAGACGAATGTTCTCAAACGGATCTTGATCTATTGTTTTTCCTTTATTTTTGATTTCGGTTTGCCTCACGTTATTTGGAACTAGATAAAGTTGGGGATAGGCATATGTATATGAATGGAATTAGTAGACATCTATTCATAATTGAAGGTATTATAATATAAAAACTAGTCTGATCTCCTTGGCTTATATGACGACCCATAACTGAAAGCTGTGCTTGAAGCTCGTATCTGAAATCTTCAAATGAATCTAATAAGAATATTAAACATCATGTACATGATAATGCAAGTATGTAAACATTTTGCTATTAATTAAGAGTCTGACATGTCTTTCCGGATCATGAGCCATAGGTTAAGGTTAACGTTAGGTCGTAGCAACGAAAAAAATCAATAACAAATCATGCGTTCCAAAAGTGTATCTGGCCCGGCGCTATCCCCGAGATATTAATTTAAATGTAGTTTTAAACTTAGTGAGGAATGTCCAACCGCCGCGGGGTGCTGCGCCCGACTGGTTTGTCTTGAGTTGTGAGCAGTGATGGGCGCCGGGGCGGGCGCGGGGGAGCGGGGGGAGGAGGGGGACGGTGATTATAAAACAATAAGCAAGCCTTCACCGGCTTCAACGTGATTTGTTTATCATTAGGGTTGAACTTCCTTGCTCTTAAAACCTGTGCAGAGGGATTGCTGTATTTGAACTACGGTTCTAAATACCTACATAATATTCGCAAGCATATAATTAGGAATTTGGCTGAATATAACAATTTTTAAGTTTACGGTTAACTCTATACGCTTAATCAATGGCTACTAAGCATAAGTAATATTGTAATTTAAAATGATATAAACTTATAGGCCTAATGATCCGATTATGATGCTAATAAATTTATCATTCGTTTTTATATTCAATAAGTATGCAAAATTTATTTCGTGACTCTCAATGCGATGGTTGGGCCTAAAATAAGATATAGATTATATGTAGTTTCAACATAACTATATTCAAATCACCAATCATTTACATTCTTATATAAATGTAAATTAATTGACTCACAATTTAGGAATAATGAAGAATGGCATGATAACTATGAACATTATTTTTAATCTATACTAATATTATAAAGCTGAAGAGTTTGTTTGTTTGTTTGTTTGAACGCAATAATCTCGGGAACTACTGGTCCGATTTGAAAAATTCTTTCGGTATTAGATAGCCCATTTATCGAGGAAGGTTATAGGATATATTTCATCACGCTACGGGCAACAGGAGTGGAGCCACGGGGGTGAAACCGCGCGGAGCAGCTAGTTATGAATAAAAACTAAAAGACGCCAGCCCTAGTGGAATTCCATATTTACGCACACTCGAAACAACGGCAAAAATAAGCCTTGTTATCCACGTGATAAAGGTTTTTTTGAATAACCGAATAGTTGAGGCCATAGAGCTTTTAAGTGGACAAACGAAATTGTTTTTGACGGCTGAATAGTTAATTCGAGTTTAATTGGTCAAAGCCTTTGTTGGTTGTCGTGTTGATTTGTTATATTGGTGTTTTGGAATATTAGTCAATGTACTTCTACCGTTCTGACTCACTAATCACTATAGCGATTAATAAAATATTATGGACTTCAACAATAATAAACTAGACCAACATTTTGTGTTATTCATTCACATACATCTATGATTAATTTAATAAATGGAGAACGGAATGACTGACTGGGTTTAATTTTGCATAAATAATTATTTTTTACAAATTATTAAATGTGAACGGCAAACCTCATGTCTTATAATTTATAACGATACCGTAACGATGTGGCTGTATACGTTTACATAATAAAATTCTAATATGACTAATCGGAACAATATTAATTTCTGAACTATCCTCCTTATAGGAAATGTATGCCCTCATCAGATGAAATAAACTTCGTGATCTTTTACGTAGGTAGTATGTGGTAAATTAATTATGTATATTTCAATAATTGTATGGTTGTCCATTCACAGTTTAAACATGTAGATATGTATAATGATATTAATATTAATCATATTTTGCTCTAATTTAATTTTATGTTGCTTCTTTTCAGGTAAGTTTATCCCGCTACTAAAAACAAAAGCAATACGTATCTACTCATCACAAGGTAAGTATTATAAAAGAAAATAATCGATACTTACACAGGTACCTATTCCAAAAAAATATTTTTAGTAGGTAATTATAATTTATAATAAAAAAAAAGATATTTCGGTGCCTTGTCTGTTTTACTTCAAGAAGTTGTAACACGAAATATGGTTGGCGACTCTACCACACTTAACATGGTGTTCTAGTAAAACTATAACCTCCTATAAAAATACACCACATGATGGTGACTCGAGTCTGCAGGACATAACTCAAGTATAGGTCATAGCCCATAGGATAGGCGCGATCAAGCGAGCTGTTTGGAGATCATAAATCCGTAGCAGGCGCGTATAGAGGCCGGCGGGTAATTGCGCTGCCATCGGGTCACAACTGACCACTAATTATAGTCATTTGGTGAACACACTCCAATATATTCAGTCTAGTGTACTTTGATTATGATAAGCTTCATTGGGTAAAAGAAAACCGTTTAATCTTTTTGTTGGTATGTAGAAAAAACGGAAAATAACATCTCTTAATAACCAGAAATCTTAAAACTTGGAAGACTTTGGATTGGAAACTTGGAAAATGATATTTCGCGTTCTTCATCAATATTATAAATCCAAATATTTACTTACATCCGGTTTTCTCACTAAATCAGTAAGAGCAATTTTGAAAAATATTTCTAATCAGAATAATTAATATTTAGGTAGGTACTTACCAAATATGTACATTCATTTCGAAGAGAAAAGATACCGTTCGGCTATGTTTCGAAGCACCACAGTTATGATAGTGCGCACCCGCGGCGACGCTCGCTACCGTGTTCTACTTGTGTGGTCTACGGGGACGGTAACTCATGCTTATGATGTGCCTGCCCGCTAACTGTTTGCCATTTTTATACCACTTGCCCGGCAAAACAAACCATTAGCAGTCGTGTTAAACCTATACTTAAGTCTTAACTCATCTGCTCTTAAGTAAATACATGTTCACATCATAACTTTTTTCATTAATCAATCGGATACGTAGCACACGTGAATAATTAGGTATTTTTATAATTAAATTAATATGATTGTCATAATAAAAACACGTAGGTAGGCATACGTACGAATAAAGAGTAGTAGGGGTATTTGATCAAAATTGTTGGGGAATTTGAAGGAACAATAAAACGCGTGCTTCGCTATAAAAGGTTAGAGAATATGCTAATGATATCATTCTCGGTTTATTTCCCTCGTAAATTTAATAAATGTTTGAACGTTTACAGTCCCACATAAACAAACGTATGAACAAAATAAGAAGTATTATTACTGTGGGTAGGTATCTACCAATAAAACAATATTTTATTTGAAATAGAACTTTAAACATAGCCTTTCACGTGAGCCTCGGCGTGGCGTGTGAGCCTCTATAATTATATTTGTACGTGATGATTTTTAATAAATAATAACCCCGTGTGTTGAATGCCAAAAGCTAACTACTGTTAGTTACCATTATGCGTATTGGGCATTAGACTTCGTCAATGTTACGGAGTGAATTTACGATTACAAGAGACGGAGCCAAGCTCAAACATGTAGAAAAGTAAAATAACAAACAATATCCCGAGGCAAGATATCGATCATGATGCATAATATTTATTAGCATAAAAACATGTCGCATCGTTGTCAAAGTCGATGACCGTAATTTTAATCAATCGCCCCCTGCAATCTCGCTGACGAGACATAAATTTACTTTTGCAAATTTCGGTGAATTTTTCAAGATAACTACTAAAGCTGTGCCAATAAACTATAAACGTGTAATTCCTTCTTCGTGGCAATGTTTTCTCTCTGATTCTTATTTCTGTAAATATAGAGTTCAATTTACGAAAAGTTAGGTGAAAATTAACCCTGCAATATATCATTACGGTACTTTCGGCCCAGAATGCGTAGGTTCCACGTAAAAGGGCGCTAAGGCGTGGAGATATGGAGTATGTTTCGCAAAGCTGGCCGCACCGCGCCGTGGCTGGGCGTGTAACTAGTTAGCGAAGTGCGTATTAGCGATGTAACGTTGTGATCTTTTTGGCCCGCGCCTAATTGTAGGTTCTCAACGCCTCGTATTAACGGCGTTTACGTGCCAGGGCTGCCACAACATACACAAGTAATACCTTTCGAACCTAAAAATCAACTGATCAACTGAATGACATGATAATATGATACTTTACTTCACTTTTTTTCCAAATTCTACTGTAGTTATCAGTAACAAAAACGGTTTAAATATTTGCACGCAAAAGTTAAATAGTTGACTTTTTTATTAACTTATGTGAAGAAATAAGTTTGTCTAAAGTAAAGATGGCATATAAAGGTTCTGGGTAAAGAAATTGCGATTTTACGCAATTCTTCATTCCCAAATAGGAGATATGATTGCAGTGGTGACAAGCCCTGCATACGAAATATTAGGTACATAAAGCATCGAGTGGCAGGGAGGGCGTGTGTAATCTGTCGGCGCGGTGTGTGGCGGCCCTGCGTCACGGTCCGCCCGCTGACGGGCCCAATTGAAAAATAAACACGCTGAGCGATGCCCAGCGCCCAGCACTTACGGGTTGTTGACTCGCGCTAAACGGGTTAGCGTTCTGCAGGATGGACCTTACCAAGCGTTTGTTGGTATTGCTATAGTGTACAAAGTACATACATAGCTGTAGGCTTGATATAATCTGCACGCTCGTCAACGTTGTTCTAACAGGGAAAATGCTTGCTTAGAAATTTCAGTGTAAGTTGTCTCATCGTACCTCTTAAACTTCTAAACGTTATCCACAGTATGAGCTGTTGTATTAGTCTGGCCAGTTAGTTAAGAGAAAATATAATTTTCGTATAAATCGATCAAATCGTACAGTAAACGTGTAGGAAATAGGTATACAGTCATATTTTTGTTTGTGTTGATGATCTTTCAGAATAACGTGAGTTTAATGATTAACATTTTTTGCCAAGATTAAGATTTATTTTAGCACTGTTGATGCGCGTGTAAACAAGGCGTATTACCAACATATCTCAAGACTAGGTACTTCAGTCCTGAGGGATGCAATTCGCCTGCGGCGCTTCGTTCAACGCACGAAGTAAGCCACATTTTTATTAACTTTAGTTTACTTGCAACGTAATGTTAAACTCAACATTACCTCTTTATTGAAAAGTCCATATTAAGCTCTATGGTGAAGTTTTAGCTAGGTAGAGATATAGCGATAAAATTTCTATCGATTCCCTATTATTCATAAAAAATAGTTACCCACTGCCGATACTACCGACCAATTTCGATAAGTATTTTTGTGTATTTATGTTAACTATTTGTTATTATCAGCAGAAGGATTTTATAAACGAAAAACTTAAGAAATTTGCGCTAAATCAGAAAACTTAACGGATATTTAAAGTTCACGCCTTTGATACTCACGTGATGATACTCACGTCTGCATCTTCCAGGTCAACAAGATTATTTTATTAATTAATTGGTATGATACACAAAATCCCAGGAAATTTGAATATTAAATTGAATAGAGTAACTATTAAATTTTCTTAATAACCTAACAAATAATTATTTAAATATTTAGAGATACAAGATCATACATATTCATACCTAATTAGATTGTTGATTTGTGTTGCTCTGATATTTAAGTGAATATAATTATTTTGAATGGATTGGTGTTCGTAATACATTTTCACATTTAGGGCCGATTTTTCAATGCTTGGATAAAACTTATTCGTCGAATAATATATAAAAGTACCATTTTAAAAACGTAAATTGCCCGTATATTTTGACAGTTTACGTGACATTTTATAATTATCGTGTAATACTTTATTGGACGGATAAGTTTTATCCAAGCATTGAAAAATCGGCCCTAAGGAGTTCAAATACAATTTCTGTTCGCGTAATATGATCGGATTAAAATTATTTAGATAGAAATCGACTACCATTCAAATGGTTAATGTGCAGATAATATTATTAACTAAATAGGGCTACAAAATAGATGTTTCTGTACGAAATTGCAATTCAGTTCTACTTTATCGATATTGATAAACGGTATCGAGCGTCGTTAGGGTTGTTTATGACGATATTAGCGGCACATCCCTTGCGTAATGCTTGTAATATGTATCGATGTAAAATGTCGATTTTACTGAATATCAAGTACATTTCAAAATTCTAAGAGACAATACTTGTTAGACATAGGTTAAAATATGTAACTAGTGACTTTTGCTACAATAAATGAAATGAAACAATCAAAAATAAAAGATAAAACAAGAAGCGATTTGTTGTCTACGTGAAAAGAAATAATTAAATTTGATCAAGAAACAAGCAATCAATTATTTCTTCAATTATTATCGACGAGTTCGATAAAGAAATAATTATTTAGCATGCAACTTTAACTGAATTACATAATCTTTTAATATCCGATTTCATACTACAAGAAGTAACGTATGCTTCAGAAAGGTTTTTTGCATAAGCATCTGATTATTTATTATTTTATCGTATTATATACACGGATGTCAGTCAGGTGGGGGGATGATTAACTGCTTCCTCTGCAACGTTGCTTGAAATATATTGCCTGTGTTTTATAGTCCCCTGGTAACAATATTCGTTAATTGGTTATATTAATTATCAATCTTATAAGTTATTTTTAATTTGATTTACATTTTTAATATAAAATCCAAGTTTGATTTAGTTATTGATATTACTTACATGAAAATTACTGAAAGTAGAGTCTCTTCGTCGATTGTTCAGTTATTTGTTAATTAACGTATTTTTGTCTATAAACAATAATAATATATAAAAATATAATGAAAAACAAAAGAGATGAACACAATATCGTCTTACTTTATTTGCGTAGCTATAAACGACCCTCGTTAAATTCATTTTAATTTCAACTCCGTTGGCGCATTGTTGGGAATGATAAATTGATTTATAATTTTATAACAAAGGCTTGTTGAGGTAAAACAAACGTTGATTGACGTGTTTCGTTAATTAGTGTGGAATTCTCGAGGCGTCCTGCGGAGAAGGTACACCCGGGGGAGGAATGGGCCGTTGTTTATTAAATAAATCTATGGTACAACAAACTAATAAAAGTAAGATAAATAAGGTATATATCTACGTACCTACTTGCATTTTACTAACACATATTAATTCATGTGTGGCTTTTCATTTTTTTACCATTATAACTAATAATAACTCATACCCTAATCTTTAAATTCGTGTTACTAATCTTTTAAATAGACGTTAGATGATCATAATTATTATACACCAGAATATATTATTTATTAGCTAATTTTAAAGCAAATTTGTCATAATGCAATGCATTATCAACGAAATAGTTTTAATGATAACTAAGCATTGATTTAGTTTGCCAGGATTAGAACTCAGAAAATAATGTTTATTTGAATAGACGACGCTATTCATAAATTGTTACTTACTCATAATATGAAACAAACCAGGTTCCCGGTCGATGGATCACTGTATCTATCTATTCCATTACAGTCACCAGGGCGTATTAAAAATAAATAGTGTAATTTGTCTTAATCGGAATCGACTCCCGTTCCCTCGCGATGGATGCTCACCTCCGACCCGCCGTCATAATTCTCTGTAATTACTTAAATATACTCCAATAACACGCCCGACTTGTTTAAATATGCCAGTTTATTTAATCAGGCGTACGGTTAAAAGCTATTCGTCATATCTCAACCAGAAAAACTAGCATAAAAACATTGCTCATCGGTTTTTGTAATTAATAATGATCCATCTCTTTAATACGCTGCTTATATTAAGTCCTGGTTTAGAAAAAAATAAGAAATGAGTGAAATTCGCAGTAAAGAAACCGCACGGTGAGAAAAAGCGCACCGCGGCCGCTAACTGATTACCGCCCAATGTTTGTTTTGTTGCGCTTCTCGTTCGCCGTTGCCATCTTTGTCCCACTCTTGTTTCTGCAAATCGTGCATCCCTCTCTCGCAACAGTTATAGCTCCTTTGCCTTAACTTATCGCGACTTAATGGCATAAAAACGAGCATCGCTCCGAGCCACAGCAGTTTTTGAAACTGGACGTTTAAGGATTAATTTCCCATTAACGACGGTATAACGTTAAAGGTGATCGCGAGGGTCAGATGAAGAATACGTTCGGGTTTAACAGTGAGTATTTTATGGAGGCGAGGTATTATTGATTGTAATTATGATGGCGCCGTAAGTAAAACGCAAAGAGGGCGCTCACGCGATGCCGCGGCCCGCTCTGCTCGCCCGCGACGCCCGCCGCCCGCCGCCCGCCGGTGCGTTGGCGCGGGCCACGGGCTACAGCGCGCCCGAGATGCATGTTTGCGAGTTCGCGATGAGATATTGATTGTTGTTTGCGTTCGCTTTTACTGATTGCCCTCTTACATCTCTCTTTGTTGAGACGTGTTCCTATCGTCATGTGCGCCTAATCATAGATATTCCTGCTTTTATTTTTAAAGACATGTAGAAAATGACACGTGATAGATCAACGATAGTATATTCCTAATAACCATAATATCTAAAAATATCTAACCTTATTTATGTAAAGAATGTATATATTATATACTGGTGTGCCATTTAAAGTAGGTATTTAAAAATCGTTACATATCTAATCTCTTTGAAATCCCGAGCGCAAAGCGACAAAAAGTGGGAATTTTTAGCATGCTTATTTTTCGGTGAGCTAGCCGGCGGTGCAGCGACACAATGCGCCGTAAATCTGTCCCGTGTCACGCGAGGGAAGTGTGGGAGGGGGTGAGGGGCTTGATTGACCTTGCAACTGCGAATTTACATCTTAAACATTTGCGGAATCTTCGGTAGGAACTCAACAAGCCACTGCCTCTAAATGCTAACTAAAAGGTCTCGCAGTGAATCAATGGATGTTATAATGTTGGTTCAATTTAACTCTGCTACGAAAATGCAGGATAATGAATACGACCAAAACAACCAAAATGAAGAATATCCAGAAGTGTAGGTACATTTAATAGAATAATCCTCTATTCAAAAGTAGCGAATCCATAATGAATCTGTAAAGGTGTAGAATTTTAATAAAAAAATGTATGGGAAACCTGAATCACAATTATCGACATGTAATATTGCAAGTATAAACGAAGCTAACGAGTGTCAAACATTACGTATGCATTATGTATGTTCTATTCTCATTGAAAGGCTTTTTGCAAAGTGCCCGTACAGACTACAGGCACCGTGGGATTGCGCTCAAAAGAGCACGCAGTCTGTACAAACATCTATATATTTAGTGCCGTAACAATGGCACACCTGTTTAACACTTTCATTTGTAATTACTTAATTAACGGCTCCATTATATACAATGTGGGATTTGTTTTCTTTTGTTAACGATTCAATAAGGTTAATGATTATCTTCAGTTTGACGCAACCGTTTGAGTTATGCCTTGCGTGCTTGACGACGATCATTCTAGTAACACTTTCGCTGTCCTTAAGTGCATCAGAAAAAAAATTAAGTGCCTAAATTAATTTAATATCGTATGGACATTATATGTGGTAGGAGTACCACGTACAAAATTTATTTGAAAGTAGTGAAAATTATGAAAATTATGGCCTAGACTAGTAGGTATTATTTACTGAGATAGAGAGACCAATATTTGAAGAGTATGTTATCCTAAAATGATTTCGCAAATATCACAGCGGGCTGTGACGTGTCGTTTGCTATTACCCGACATAGCAAAAAGCGCAATGTGTCAAGCCGGTGCCTCCGCGCTGTTGGACACTTGTCGTCATGTATAATACATGGCGCAGAAAAACGCGTCGCGAGTCCCGCTACCGATGTGTTTCCAACGAGATTGTCGCCATTTTTTCCCTGATATGATTTAATCCTTATACTGTCTGTCTGCGCCTTCTGATGACAATCATTGTATCAATAATATTGCATCTTTGCCTTTATATTTGCGAGTTGACAAAAAGGAAGTTGGCAAGTCAGATTTTATTGCAGGAAAATTAGTGATGTTGATGGAAATTGTAATTTATAACAATTTAAGTTTAAGAAATATTAAACTTTAATCGTGCTCCTTTTTATACTTCTTGAATAAAGCTAACACACCTATATGGCATCATAACTTTCTCTCGCACAAATACATAACAGCCCATGAATAAATGTACATTCCCGATATGAACAGAATTTACCCACAGTCGAGTGGCGGCTTGTTTGTTCTAGCAAGACGTGCGCAATGCTGGGCCACTATCGATCAAACAGCGAGAGTTGCGTCGAATTGCTTTGATATCATTAATCCTCATACCTTTACCGTTCGATCGGTGCTGTGCGCGCTCTGATGTACCTACCTATACCTACATATTCATCGATTGACTGATGATGTCTGTGTATGTAACAATTGTACAGAGTGACCGATTCCGAACCCGTGACTATTTACCGAATCACTCAATCATGCATAGCTATGCAAGACAGTAGACAAGAAGCTGCAGGAAAAGAAGTTGCTCAGGTCTCCTTAAACATGGTACATAAATTATCTTAAACTGTTACAAATCTATCAACCTTTTTGAATTGTGTTGAAAAAAATGCTCTCTTCTCATGTATAGTTTATGTAATTAAGAGCACACATACTCATTAGTTTAAAATATCTCCTTCCCGTTTTCCACAATAAATATAACCAAATTGATACAACATAGCGCGCCACAGCAGAGCTAGGTCGTTACATAAATCGTGCCGGAGATACCATCAGCTGCCACCAAACTCTAAAAACACTAAGAATGCTATGTTTTAATTCCGAACTTAAACATCCGATGCGTCGACGAGATAACCTTTATAACTATCCGAGTTTTTTCACTTACTTGTGTACATTTTATGGAGCTGGAGTTTTGTAATAACGAGCTTAGTCGAGAAACATTTTTTTTCTTTTCTGTCTTATCGACGACAACTTGAGTAGAAATACTCCATTCCTAAATTTTTCTGACACCCATTTTGCTTACAGACATTTTTAAATGCTTGTTGTAGATCCTGCAGAATAATAGAACCTTTATCAATAAAGTATTCATGCTTGTTTTACTTTTTTGTACCACCTACTTATGTAGGCTATGTAGTATATATAAAAATTATAGCAGACCTATCTGATAATTAAATTTTATAGGCCACTAACAGTTAAGAGCGGTTGTTAACGGAAGAATAAAATTTGAAGCGAATTTATATGCAATGTTGACAATGTAGCCGGCAACGAGGACTCGATCTCTTAATTAAGAGCTGCAACACAACAGGTGTTCATTAGACGTGTTTGTCTGTTAATTGCGGCGAAAGAAACGCATTCTGCTCACCTACCGACAGCACGGGATGGCATGTTACAGAAATCACTGGACTTACATAATATGTGTTATGGCATATGCTCCATTTAATACACGGAACGAGTAAAATAATATGACACATATTCATGAAATTGCTTAAAAATTTGCATGAGATAAAATATGTAAATGTAAAATCTGGTAGAAGAAAAATCGATCGAATAGAAGTTCGTAGATATGTGTCGCTACTACAGGTAGAGTTTCTTAAAGAATATGAGTTAAAGAGTGATTTTCGTTCAGTTTAGATTTTTCTAGTAAATTTCTCAATCGTTTATTGGCTGATTTTATTTTAGTATAAAATAGCAGTGTCACATCAATACTATCTCAGTTTAGGATGTTTGAAAGCGATAAACAGCCACCAAGAAATTGTTGTGCGGATTCAAATTTTGTGTAGGTACCTATTTATTATGAACTCATCGTTATTTCTTGATGTAATACAAAAACTTATCGCGTGATATAATATTTAATAACACCAAAAGCTTGGTACGTTCGGGCCTTACAGCTAGCGCACAAAAACGCGCCTTCCGTTAATAGCTTTATCGTGTCGCGACTTACACGTCGCTGTTATTAAGATTCCTCAAACGAGCCTAAGTGTTAGTTTTTACCGCGCATTGTATCAAGTAATTATGTTGTGTATGTGAAGGGCCTAATTGTGATGTCTTAAGCACTTATTTATGTTTTACCCTCGTGCTAATGGTGAGCATTCCACCTTCTATCTGTAGGCAAATATCGCAACTACTTTCTTTACTATGATAATAATTGTTTGATTCGCTGCTGACTTAAACACCTATTTTTAAACTTTTACCCGAATACCATATTATTCTTGGATAATATACATATTTATTGAAACAAAATATGTATATAATACTTGTTCTGATTAAAAATTACCATTCAGTGTGCGTGCACATTTCTTTTGCTAGATGATGTAATCTTTATTTAGTACTTATACTTATTTGTGCAATAATCAATATCTAAGTTTGTTATTTCTTCGATTGAATGGGATAATAAATCATCTGTGATTATTATTGATCGTCATATATTATTGTAGATAGTAGACACTAGACGGTGCGGTGCGCCCGCGCAGCACAGACTTAGCCGTGAGAGGCTGCATATACGGTGAAGATGTATTGCTATCGTATAAAAATGTGGTAACATTGATTATTTTTACAGACTTTCTATAATACTCCACATGCTAAAAATAATCCATAAAACGGCAGACGCAGTGATTAGTGGGAAAAATGGTAATAATTAGAGGTTAGACATTGCTAATCTTAGAGACAAGGTAAAATATAGGGCAATATATTTGTATAGTGTTTAATTGCACGGTTGATAAAGGCATAGTTTGTTGAAATAACGAGTCGGTGCGCTCAAAGGTGCCCCTCCCGCGCCCTGCTCCCCGCGCCCCGCTCCCCGCGCCCTGCGGCGAGCGACTGCGCTTTATTGATTGATAAATCAGACCAACTCTTGCACTTTGCGAACTGATGACAGGCCCGTATTGTGTTCGATTGTTTGTTTTTACCGCTTTTACTATAGATTGTGTGAGGTATTTCAATATTTTCCTAAGCGGCTTTGCTGCTGTTTGCTTAGTTTAAATTCTATCAGATTTGATTCCAATTTCCAATCGCAGACTTCTTCCGCGAAAATTTATATAGAGCGGACCACTGTTCTGACACCGCTGTTTTTGTTCTTTAATCTTTCTTGTTGTATTTATTATACGAAATTGTAATGATTTCGCAGTCTATTGAGTAATTAGAGCATTTTATTGTAACTCGTGGGATTGTGATCTCCGTCTGATACCTATGCTCTAAACAGGCATAATAACTTGAATCCGGCCCTGTGCTGCACGATATTGAAACTAAAATAAATGCCTTAAGGTATGCTCCATATAAAGAAATAAAAAGAACATTGAAATATTCGCAAAGTGATAATGCTGAGTCCGATGAGATATTTTAAAAGCATTTTAAATGATAACGTCTAATATCGTTGCAATATTGTATACTTACAATCCAGGGAATTCTTTAACTTTGTTGGTTTTAACAAAAATAAATAATATAAATTGAGGCCATTAGCTTTTATAACATCATTTTTGAAAACGTTATCGTGGATTTATGGAAAATAATACTTTTATATATAATGAAAAAGTTTTAAAATTTTATTTGTCGCCTTCGTTTAATGGTTCATTATGCGTTAGATAATTGGATAATATAAAAATCTTCGAAATAATCGTTGATTGGAGGTCTCATATAGCAGTGGATTATGATCGTAATGCAATTACGCGGAGAGTGTAACATCTCAGCGATAGCGAGGAGCGACAACAAAGCAAACACTTCGGGGGTGGAGATGGAATCGGAATTGGATTAGCGAGCTAATGAGCGGCGCCGGGGGACGCAGCTAAAGTGATTACACGCAGCGAGCGAGCGGCCAACACTGCTACGATCATTTGTGGAACATCTCGATATTTCATTGTAAACTTAAATTTCTAATGTCAAGGGCTAAAAATATAAGTACGTTAAATTACTCAAGCTAACTTGAGTAGGCAAACAGAAAGCTGTGCGTAAACATAACACTCGTTATTATCAGCCTTAGCGGTGAATGGTGATGAAACACACCTATGAAGTTGGTTGTGATTAGAAAAACCAACATTATTTTAGCACAGGGAAAATGTAAAGGAAAATGTAAACTCTCTGTAGACTTGGAAAAACACAATTTGAGTTAACCTAACAATATCTATCTAATCATATTTTCTTCTGAAATGTTTCCACAATAATAACATGTGCAGTGCGCGACGGGTGTTTCAAATTAGATTGTATTGGAATTATTTCCGGTCCGCCGCACTCCCTCTGAGGACATTAGTTTTCATTTGTCCTCCCCGTCCCGCCCTCCACCCCTCGCTCGCGACCCTCAGAGGCATCCATCGGAGTGTCACCGATTGTTGTTTGTCATTACATAATTGTGTTTTAACGCGCACGAGATTACTATTCTTTTTTCGTTTGGAAGGTCATTAAGATCACCCTAATATTTTAACACCCCATGTATAATCAAAAACTTGGTGTTGGATTGATTTGTTTTACAGTTAGTTTTGTAATCAGCTCAAAATTTTGAGAGAGTGATATTTTTATACAATAAGAAGATCAAACATAGACCTCTCCAGAAGTAAATTATAATAACAGCTTATCAAATTATTTTTAATTATTCCTCTTAACACTAATTAATTGAAAAACGAATGATTTATACAATTAGCTCTCAAAATGATAGGTATCTCACAATTATTATCATCTGTAAACAATAAGACATTCTAATTAGTTCATTGATAACCAAGTTTAACCACGTTTCTAATAATAATGCTTAAGGACGTTTTTCGTAAAGCCTAGTCAATAAGCTGTAAATATACATTCCATGCATATTATAGACTTATCTAATTAGGCACTCGAGTGACCCCAACCAGCGAATGAAGAGTGTTGGGCGCGTGTCGCCATCCGCAACGCCGAGGAGGGAGGCGTAGCGTGAAATTACAATATCAGTATTTTCGCAATCATTGCAGATTTCATATTATAAATGCTTATAGGGTTTGGGAGTAGTGGGATGTGCGTTCAATGCGTCTTCAGCGAATTAAAGCATTCTCGTTGCAATAATAATACGATTTATTAAAGTGACGTTGCTTATTAGACGCAGAACAGGAACCAGTTTCATAACTTTCCAACAGTGAGTCAAAATTAATAATTAATAAGCATTCCTAGTGTGATCTCGAGCAGAAAATTGAAGGAAAAAACGTTGAAATTTTTATCGAATTTAGAAGAGATTTTAATCAAATTACTCATACCTACTTAACAAAAATCTTACGAAGTTAATATCAATGTTTGTTCTTACTAACTATTACCCATGTTTGTATGATTTGTATTTACCAAGAAATTATGCAAATAAGAAATATCATTACGAGGTAGAAAAACATTTGAAAATGACTCTACCTACCTACTCTACGTATAATAAAGTGTAATTATTTGAATAACATTAGAAATACGTGGAGCTACTACAAAAATGAACAGCCATGCTCATAAATAATGAAACACAGTGAAATAAATAACCCGTAGAAGTTTTTGGTATCAATTCGCGCTAACCGCAAAGCCGCTGTAAGCGCGTGTAATCCCCGGCTTAGCCGACAGCGCCGCCAGCTGTCAGCGGAGTAGTGGTGCAGTCTCAACAGCTGCGGAATTGCACATCTAAATAATGTGTAAAAAATCATTGATTGCATCATGAATTGCTCGATTACCTCTTCGTTTCACAATAGACAAAAACTAACGCAGGTAGTAAAAAATGAAAACTTACTTTGTAAATGTCTTTTTATTTGTATTGAGGTGTATGATGCCTTTGCCAAAACATTTCTAATGAATTGTGTTGGTTGAAATATTGAGAAATATTGTTTAAATAGAAATAGAGGTAGATAGGTAAAATAATATTGGCTATTATATTGCACCACAACATAAAATTATTGAAATAGAGTCGCGAGTTTCAAGAAATGTTAAGGCAAACAAAACCTGTAGTTTTAATCTTTTTAATACAAGCTGATATTTTTGTACGAAATTAGCATTATTCTTGCAAGTGCATAATTATCGTGCGTGTCTGTCAGTTTGTGTGTTTATCCGAGAGGCATAAAGCCGCAGCAGGGGGCGACCGGCGCGCCGCTACCAAGCACCGACCGGCCTTAATTAATCCGCATATTTTCACTTATTTACGGTTCAACTGACTTGTTTGTTATTATCTTTGTGGATAAAGATTTGTGCAAAACGAGTGCGCCATCCCGCTCTCGCTAACGCACGTTAAACTAGAATGAAGAAGGACAGGTTGATTTTCTATCTTTACGGACGTATACACATTCTACTACATGTAAAAGCCCTGTGATGAACACGATGTTTACACGCAATCAGATTGCTAATTAGCTTTTATACTTAAATTTATTGCAAGATTTCGGCTTAAACTCCCGCGGTTTTGGTACGGATCGTCCGTGTGGTCATATAAAAAACCAAATAAAACAATTATACATCATTTAAATCTATCAATCACTATCGACATTTTTTATTTTGCAAATTGATTAAGATCGAACCTTTAGCTCGTCCTATTATTTTTTAAAATGACAGCATCACAAAAATATGATGTACTTAGGCATCTTTTACTTATGATTTAAAGAAGTTATGTGCACGCATACCTACACAAAAGAATTGAGGCCA
This sequence comes from Colias philodice, assembly GCF_061535455.1. NCBI lineage: Eukaryota > Metazoa > Arthropoda > Insecta > Lepidoptera > Pieridae > Colias > Colias philodice. Next base: position 172,213 of record NC_143111.1, on the reverse strand, counting down.
AAGTTTCGAAACAATGGTTTAAGAGGCGGTAATTAAATTGCCTACTTGTAAGTCTGCTACTGTTGTAATTTACGCAACAAATTGTTAACTGCGATTCTAAGCTGCGATAAGTTAGAAACAGTGTTTATTTAAAGGCGTTGGATAAAAAATAACGTTATCTTTATTTCTCAATAAAAAGCTACTCAGGTTACGTTCGAGGAAGAACATTCATGAAATACCTTGATTGATATGAATCAGGCTGTAATGCAACCAAATACTGCAACCGAGGTGGGAATTAAATATGTTGAGATACGCAAATCCTTATACATAAATACACGTAAATAATGGAAGCAAGGGTCAATAAGTTGTTTGGTGTAATGATTATTAGGAGCAGTTTGCAATCGTGTCAGTGTTTACACGTATTTACTGAACGTTATGGTCGCAGATACCATCCATTTTTGACGTATACTTAATATTCATTGGCATTAAATAATGTTAGCTCATTTGTTTTATTGTTATTTTATGCACAATTATGCCTAACTTGATCAAATCTTGCGGAATTTCTTATACCATAGTTCAGTACTAGTAAAGATTGCACTTTATTGGTCAAGAGTTACATGGTACATCTAATCCCTTCTGAATCTGAAATCTGAATGCAGTTTTCAATGAGACAATAATAATATCTCGTATACGCGCCTACCGCATTCCATATTTGCTGTTCGAAATTTTTCCTCATAAAAGTTTGCTGCAAAATCCAGTTAATTAGATAGTATTCTACAATTAATATTGCGATTCGTCCTGTGAGGTTTGTCTAGAGCGGCGGCCGCGGCGGTGCGGCGGGGCGGCGCCGGCCACATTACGTGGGCCTGGCTGAGCGCGTGCGCATCGCTGACTTGCACTTATCTGCCGATATTCATATCATTGGAACGCTTTATAATATAGCGACTGAAAGAACAAAACAATTAATTATTGAAAGGATTATATAGGTACCTAGTATAACCTGTAGAAAGGTACCGCAATTTAAAATAATTGGACTTTGCCACTTTAAATTGTTACAATAAACAACTAACTAAAACAACAGATTGCACAGAACTTTTTGAATATGTTTAATTGCCTAGAAATAACTTTAACATTAGTTTATCACACGTAGTATGTTAATGTAACACAGTTGGTCAAGGAATTTTGCAAATTCTGCCTACAGCTCTGCCTGTTAAAGTAATAAACAGATGCCTTCTCCTGTGGCATTTGCTACAAATAGATGAGGATCTTGATTGCATCTGTGGCGACCTTTGTCTCGACTGCAACAAAGCATGTCCCCGCTCAGTCCACTGCGCACGATCACATCGATCCTTCCAAATGATTGGATTTCACCTGATAAGCCTTGTCGTACCTGCGCGATACTAATTCTACATTTCTAGATGAAAGATGTGATATTTTGTGACAGATCTATGTATTATTTATGCAAAGAAATTCATATTACATCCAAGGAAGAAATGTTTTAAATATTTCACTTGATATTGAATAACTGAGATAATAACTTTAGATTTCTCTATCTTTGTAATATCCACGTAACGGTAAATTTCAATAGACGATTTAAAGTGACGGAAGGATTAAAGAAAGCAAATAAAGATACACTTTCTATACAGCATATCTGCACCTTTACTTTCCTATACGTGTAGACTTAACTCAAGTGTCACAATGATATTTAATAACGTAATATAATTAGCATACAGACGTTCGTCATCGAAGGGATTCAATATAGCGCTCGCGCTGCGCCCGCGCCGCCTTTTTGTCGCGCATGCGCAAAAAGCGGCCATTACTCGGCATTACGATCGCACGCCTCGAGAGCAAGCACAAAGAGCCCGCGGAGCCTCCAAATACGATAAGGGCCTGGTAAGGGCGCGGCTGCTTTTGGAGATGGGATACATTTAATTGTTATCAGGAATATAACATACTGGTACTTTAAAATGTAATTAAGTGTTCAACAGTTTCTAAGTAACTGATCACGGTTAGTCTTATCGCTTAATTATCTACCTATAAACATAATTAATTAGTAATAATACCTAACAGAGTAATCACTGTTGCGATTAATGTGTATTTAGATACAGAAAGGTTTTTTTTCTCAAAAATGTAATTTATTTATCCCATATGTGCTATGTACTTATTTAAATTTTACCTTTCGTTAAGTGCTCTTCCGTCTTCTTGCTAACAAACTAATTCATTACTCTAAATATCGTAAAGCATGGCCCGTTTAATCGCCGTCACATGGACCGAACCTTCGCAGATACCCTAAATCCAAATTTTATAAAAGCAGCCGATAAACAAAGGCACTTCGAAAGGCCTTTGAATCTAAATCCCTTCTTAACTCCATTGAGTATTGTTCCCGGCCATTTTGTTGAAGTGAACGGTAATGTAATATAGCATTGTGTAGGAATAATCGAGATTCGAGACGTATCGGATGATCTCAGTTTTGTTTGCGTGTTTTGTGCGGCGTCTGTGAGGAGCTGCAGCGAGCGCGCCAGCTGGCCGCCGCACCGCACCGCCGCCGACACTCGCAACCAACGTGCCGCACTATTGTAATAACTGTAAAAAACGTACTTATATTACACAAGATGACATCTCACATGATGATATCTAAATAAGTCGCAACAATGACGTCAAAAAGGTATAGGGGCCTGAAGATTTCGCCCTCCTTGATACTATCAAGAAGATATTTTCTAGGCGGTTAATTGTAAAAAAAATGTGTAAAAAATATACTTAGAAATGATAAATTAATGTTCGTGGCTAAAATTACAAGTTCTTAAATATTAAAGCGTGCACATTATAATTCATATTGTGCAATAACATGCACCGAGCATTCAAACGGCATAAAAACACATACGTGATCAGGGTTTCTTAAAATATTAATAAAATAAATTAAAATAACATTATTATCAATATTTAATATTACATCTTTAATATATTACAATAAAAAAAACTGCCAATAAAAGAGTGTTACAAAACTGTTTTTAGACATAAAATGATAAAACCTATACTTATAAATACAATGCAATAAAGAATATGAAAGTGTTGTCAATCTGTAGGTACAATAGTACCTCCGTAACCGCTAAGCCGGGCCATCTATCAGTGCACAATAGCGGTGTGTTGACAAGCATTGTCGCCGCCGCCCCGCGCCCGCCGCGCCCCCCGGCCCTGCGCCCGCGCACCACGCCTCTGTTTGTTGTCGCATTGTCTGCTGCGGCCGTTTACTGCCATCTTGATTGAATAACTTATAATAGTTGTTACACATCATAAAAAATTTCATTCATTCTTTTCCTGAGATCCTAAAGTTCAACAATATCAATAAGTATTAACGCTTAGGTATCACAATTTCAATCATGTTGAAATCAAAATATTAAAATAGAAATTAGTTTGGTTTCCCGTGATCAATATCACTAATTTAATAACGTAAAAGTCGACGACACTCGAGATGCGGCCGTAAAAACGTCGGGTCGAGGCCAATCAATCTTGTTCCGTACCTGCGCCGAGATCGGACCTCGCAGATAACCCTTCCTCGATGCGTAATACCATTAAAACAACGGTGACAAACAAACCAAAAGATTTCTTAACGGCCTTCCATCGCCGATGGATCTTATACGGATCGAGTGGAGTCGAAATCGGCGTAGCGGCCGCAGCCCGGGCGATGATTAAACATGTGAGATGATGATGATCGCGGCTCCCACTGCGAAGGTCCGCTCGAGCTCTTTGTTTTTCTGGATCGGTCGTGGCTCCGTTTTAATTAATGCCCATCACGTATTTTTTTCGACGTTCGCTTTATCGTGTCGCATTTTTTTGATTCGCTTTTTGTACATCCATTTTTGAAATATGTCCGTGGGCCGCGTGTGATGCGGTATCTCGATGTCTCCTATTGTTTTCGATTTGATATATTTATGCGTCGCCTTCCCGGGAGTGTTTCTGAGGCATTGTTTTTTATCGAGAGCGGTGACGCGGTATCGAGCATGATCGGTGGGTGCAGGTCGACTGTTGATTTTATTTATGTCTCTCGAAGCATTTTGAATGTCTAGCGGTGACAGTCGCTTATCGTGGTTCCGTGAATCGGAACTTGTTGCTCTATTTGTTGCTTTAATCTTAATGTTTATCTCGATTCCAAACCGAATGAATAGAATCGACCCGGTGTGAATTGATGCTATTCACTGGAGATGACCTTACTTGGAGCACAACTTTGTATCGGTTCATTAATGTAGTTGTTATTTGAGCTTAGTTCCTCGTCTCCCTCTTTATAATGGTTTGCTATGTTTATACTAGCTTCCATGTACGTTTTATGATCTCGATTTTATAGTAACATAAACGAGGCAGATAATTAAATTGTATTAATGAGCAACGCTTAGAGCTCTTCGATTAGTAATCTCGTTATCGGGAACACGCATCACGGGCGACACACCACCCACGCAAACGCCTCGAAATGCATAACTTTAAATAATACCAAATTGGATTAATATCGTCGTTAATTCAGAAATAGAGGTATTTTTATGTCGGGTAATTAACCGCGTGAAAGGCGAGGAGACAAAACCGGAGACATATATAATATGTGACAGAACTGTACATCAACGTCCACATAAAACGCTCATAAAATCTGTGTGTCGCGTCGTCAGTCGTTACAAATGTGCGGCCGATATGAATGTGGATACAAATTAACTTATTTGTTTCAGCTAAACTGTAAACAATACAAATGGTAGCATACGTGAATAGAGCTTTGATGACTTTTTGCCTTATTTTTAAATATAAAATAGGTAGATAGTCATAACAATAAAGATTGGAGTAATAGATATTTTATAAACACAATAAAGTAACAATTAAAATAGATAGATAAACCAAATTAATACGATCGTAACGTCTTATGGTATGACGTGAAGGTAGTAGATATTAAATTAAAATGAGTGATAATGAAAGAAAAAGGATACAAGACCAATGAATTTGTACTTGGAAAAGGCTGTGTTCTTTTTTTTATTTTGAAGTCGTTATTCAATGTGTTTGCTTCAATATGAATTGCTTGTTTCCAGGTAAGTTGACGAAACTCGAGAGCGGCGACGTCACGGCCCTCGCGGCGTAACTCACGGCCGATGTGATCGCCGATAAGGTTAGACGCACGAGAGTCCTCCTACATAGTCTTATTTACATACTTACCGCAGCGGGCATCGCAGATCGGCCGATACGGGCCGGGGAAGGAAATATACTGTCGTTAATAGATAATTAATGGCCGATATGCCTTTTAATTTTAACCAGCGCATTCGGTGTGCGCGACCTTTACGTTAGGTTCGACGGACGACGCAGTGTGCTATTGAAATAAAGTCCGCTAAATTATTGCATCGAAAGTTGACTCGGCGCAAGCATTCGACACCGTGCGACGTCTTCTTGAACGTAATTGCGCCGCTATTTACCGTGTGTCGGTCCATGCTACTTTGTTTAACGTTCCTTGGATAAATAAAGTTGTGCCATTTATGTCTCCTATTTGCTCGTAGGTTTTTCAAGATTTCTATTCGGTGCAACTTTATTCCGTCATAAAAATTCGAATGATACCTTTTTCAAACTAAAATAATATAATTGTAATCGTACGAGTCTGTGAGGGGTATCGAGTGAACCCTCACAGTGGAGAAATTTAACATAGTGTTATTTGTGTACAAATTTATCTATTTGTCCGTCGGTCTCGTGTTACGGGTCCCCGGGGCCCGGCTCGGCTCTACCCCGTGTTTACTAAATGATTCACTAGAGAGATGTCCGTTCGATATAAAATATAGTTGCATGCGTTTATTTTATTCACATCAAAGGTTTAGACAATAAATATTGCACTTATGTTACGACTGTAAAATATTGTCCTTTGCGATTTTGTTTATAGCCCATCTATCTCATTTTAAGTACCACGAGTTTTAAGTGTCGTGTAATAAAGAAAATTTTCTTTCCTTAATAAGATTTTCAAATTTTTTACTAATAATTTGTAAAACATGATAAATCGAAACTTTGCATGTGTATTACGGATAGTAGTAGAAGTGTGAATATTTAGACTTTAGAACAAATCAAATTATTATCGAATATCTACATTCATCCTTTTTTAATTAAAAACGAGTTTCCAATTTATATAGCGTTTATTCAGCAGAATCGTAATTTGGCGAACATCTGCGTGTTAGAATAATGATATTTTACTGAGCAACTGCAATCTCGGCCGACAGAGAGCGCCGATGTGGAAAATTGAAACAAGGGTGGACCTGCTACGACTTATTGTACTCATATTTATTGTTACGCTAAAATGTCCCCTTTTTTAAAGCCTATAAGGTATATAAATGTATACAGGAAGCATTATTTATTGCCGCTAGCGACGGTCGTCCCATGCGATTTTCGGGATTTAAGGATTTCGCATTCGTAATTCAGAAATAATTCACTCGGAGCCTCGCTACGCATGTAACTGACTTGAAGTCAAAATAATGTAGAGAACTGTCTATAAAAAATATTATTATAAAATTAGTGCAGTAGGTAATCTTGTTTTCTTGGGAATTTAAAATTTAATTGAATTTTAATAGGAGATTCAATCAATATACAAAATATTCACAACTTATTAATTCTGAAATGTAGAGCCACCAATTCATTATTATCATTTTTGCCTCGAAAACGCAAAGTACATCACAGAAGTAATCTCCAAATTACATTCGGATAATAAATCTTCATCACTCTTATGATAAATAAAAAAAATTCAATCCCCAAACAAGAGGAATCGTAACACGATCGCCATTTGGAAAATAATGATGTCATCAAACACTAATCCCAAAGCTTTCATGTGGATTGAACTTTGCAAACTTGTCATTTTCGATTCTTTAATTGAAAATAAACAATTTCCTATCGTGTTACCTTGCAATAAGGGTTGTTAACGCTTAAAGTAACTTAAAATGGTATTATTGCCAAAATTCGCGTACGAATCAACGATTCGTAAATGGTCGATAGAAAATGAGGCTCAGTGCGCCGAGATAAGGTTACAATTCCTTCTGGTGTTGCTTTTTGGAACTTGAACTAATCCGATTTAAGAGCGGTTTGTTGTAAATGAGATCGTATGAACATAGTAGTAGAGGTGATATTCGAATGCAGGGTCGATGCTGGTGCTCGTTGCGATACATTAGGCGTGTGATATATTGGCGGGAAGCGTTGGAGTCAAAACACTCGCTGTGCTCTGTGCTGCTTTGCTCTTCGCGGCTGGTTAGTAGGGCTGACACAATTTTCTACAAAAAATAATTTTCAGGCAAATGTAAATTATTTTATGAATGAATCATTTACAATAGAAGACAAAAACGTTCATCAATTGAATATGAATTCATTGCTATGACGTACTTAGTCAGTGCGGGTGTATATTAAAATGGAGGTATAGTATTAAATAAATCCCTTCATCTTCTGTTCCATTTCATAAAAACTAAAGGTTTCGTAAGATTTTCATAGGAGTAATTTCAATTAACTATTATCCATAAATAAACAACTTATGATATAACTGTGATCATTTTCTAAAATATTAAATAATAAACAAATTTAAAACTTTGTGTCAACCCTTGTTGAGAGTAATTTGCGCGAGGGTACAGAGTCCCCCGGGAGTGCATCTCGAGGGCTCTGTTCCGTATTACTCTGGTCTTACTATACTTACTTTACAAAGCGGATTTTGTTTTTGTCCTCTTTAAGCCCTCATAGTGAACTTCCCGTGTTTTTTTAAACATACAAAATTAAAATTTGTTGATGGCAGTTTTTAGTTCTAACTGCACATGTTTATAAATAAATAAAGACTTCTGTAGGTAATACACGAATAGACCGACTGAGAAATATTCAATTTAATGAAAGTATGTAGATATTTAAATGATCACTCACATTATATTAAGATTAAAGCGAATAAGTAAATTACTCAATTTGTTTAATAATACATATTAAAATTCAATTCAATTCGTTTTCTCACCTATCATTATAATTTATAATATTATGATGAAATAAAAATCTAGCACACGTTATAATAATGGATTATTAGTAGGTTGTGTAGAGATAACTGAAGAACGTTTTTTATTCTTCTAAAACTTGAATATCACTGAAACACTCACATACTCAAAATTCGTAGTAGAAGTAGGCTCTATTAATCTTAAAAATTTAAAAAATCGCTCTTTTCTCAAACTGCAAAGGGCTGTGAAAATAATTTAATGAAGTAAAAATAATTAAAATGTATGAAGTTAATTAGTAATATAATTTATTAATCTGTATAAAGCATTCAATTAGAACGCAAAATACGTCAAAATGTAGACGTTTTAAAACGGAACATGATTAAATAACGCGAAAAGCAATCCATCACAGAAAGGGTTGGTCGGAGGGTGCATGTAATGTGATTGTACGGGGGTTAACGGCCACCTCTCGTTTTATTACTTTTAATTTGTTTACAAACGCAATCACAAAGGGTTCACTCGTTTAGTGCTTTTGTATTGCACTCCATGAATTGATCGTCTTTTATTTCGTATGGGCGGAATGTTGTGCGGTTATAGGGAACTTGAAAGGCTTCGAACGCAGCAAAAGTTAATTTCTTCAGATTATATATATTATTATAGCATTCATCTCCATCAACCAAATATCATTATAAATAACACTAGAATCATTATTACTTTACTAGTTTTCGACATTAAATGCTATTTATATGCCATGCCATTTTTATATATCATCAGATAAGGTTGTTACCATATAAAACTTCAAATTATACAATATAGAAATTGACTACAAGACAATGAACGATAAATTTGCCAGTTCTAATTAAAAATAACGTTAATAAAGTAAACAGGTATTTTATTCGTGGCTCCTAGAAATTGTCGCCGCCATTATATTACCATAGATACGATCGCATTAATAAATAATTTAATAAACATTTCGCTTTAACGAAAGTGACTCTGGTTATCATGAAGTAGGGAAAACGCTGGTATTTTTAAAGCAGCCAGTGGCACACTGCTAAGTGAGTTCGGCTATTAGGATATTGCTCGTTCGGGACGCGAACACCTGGCTCGCTCTATAAATACGGCACCGTTTAATGCGCTGCTTCCATTAGCCATCTACTAAATTATAAGCTACACCATGGCTATGAGCCCCTGGTACTTTGCTACTGTTAAGTGACACTTTTTATTTAATTTCCTTAGATGGTTTATACGATCCATTTAAGCTTAAAATAACTTATTCTCCCTTTGTAGTGTCAACACGCTTAAGATAAACTACTCATTATTTTTTGTCACATATTTCACAATCTATACATATAATAAAATCGTAGGAAAGTCAAAACTGTACATTGAATATTTTTTTAAAAGAATACATAATCCATGATCTATAATCGATATAGAAGCCAAAAACATAGTTTTTAGAATTTTTGTCTGTTTGTCTGTTTGTCGGTTTGTCTGTTTGTCTGTTTGTCTGTATGTTTGACCGGGCTAATCTCGAAAAGTACTGCATAGATTGACTTAAAATTTTGCATGAATATTACTAACAGGTCGGGTCAGGCTATAGGCTACATATTATCAAGCTATCACCTGCGGGGGAGGAGCTGTGAACCTTTATTTTTCTTACGTATTCTCTGTACTACGATAGCGTACAATCTAAAGACTCATGTTTAAATGTTGTTTTTGAGTAAGCCATGCTATTGTCTACCTTAACACTATAAAAACTACGTCATTCAAGTAATTTTGGCAGAGAAACAGTATAATGAATCTTAGTAGTATAAAGACAAATTTAAAACAGCGCCATCTATGAGATTTCATTAAAATCAAATCAATTTACATAATATTAACGCTTCTTGGAAATTCATAATTTAAATATTATGATGTTGGTGAGGTTGTTTTTTTTTAAAGTTAAATAAATAATTCATATCTTCCCAGAGTCCATTTCAGGTGCGCTAATATTTCATGTGAATATATGTACTAAATTTTTATAAGTGAGGTAAGGGTAGATGTTTATTATTTGATGTCACACAAGACACCATTACAGTTAATATAGGTAATAGTAGATAACAGTGATTGTGTTCATTCGTTACATTGTTATAAATCTTCGGCTTTTTTTTTAATTTTCGCCTTCTTGCGTTCCCACAAAAGGTAAGGTGTAGCTTTTGTATTTATTCTTTATACTTAATTATAATTATAATTATATAGTTAGACTCATGTTTTTAATTAGTTAAAGTTAAGTATGACAAAATAAGAAAATGATGAAATTTTATTTTTATGTGGGTATAACTTTTAAAAGACTATATTAAACGCCCAAAGAAGGTCACTTTAGTTCTTGATAAAACTTTATTTGTTAGTAGCTTTTTAATAAAACAAGGTACAGTTATCTTTTGATTTTTTTTTATTAACAGATTCAATGTTAATAAAAATTGACGATTTGCGTGAGGATGTAGTGGAAATTAGTAACCTTGCGCGTGGTCAATCATCAATCATCAATCATCAATACATATAATAAAATTCTAGGAAAGTGATGTCTATACAATGAAAATATGTAAAAAAAATTAGCAGGGGTTAAATTATTAAATCGATCCCAAACCCAAAACTGTAGTTAAAAATTTAACTTAAGCTGACGTAGTAGGGGGAGGGGTCAAATTAGAATTATGCTTACTTCTAGGTAAATTTTCTACATAAAATGTCCTTTAAATTATGTCGTATTATATTTTTAGCCCCCGACGCAAAAAGATGGGTGATAAGTGTTTGACCGCTATGTGTGTGTGTGTTTGTGTGTGTAATCCGAATTAGATGCGGTTTTGATGTTAGGCAGCATATTTTCCGACGCTGGTTCTTAGATAAAGTGTATCAAAATCGGTTCATCCATTTATTATACCTTTATAGGGGTAAAAAGTGGAATGTGGGAAAAAATATTAGTTATATTTTTATCCAATTCGGTTTATCCATTACAGCTTCTATTAGATTACAGCGGTAAAAGTGGGAATGAACAATAATGGAATGTTGTCAAATAATATACTCAAGCGGTAGATATATCAAAATATGAAAGAGCAACGTGTGAATTACAATTAATAATGTTTTATCGAAATCGGTTCATCCGTTTATTACAAATAGGGCACTTTAGGGGTGACAGTGGTTAGATAAATAAACCAAATGGAGCATCAAACAACAGGATATGACGTGTACATAAAGGTACAATTAGATAATATGGTTTACATCAAAATCGGTTATCCCATTTACTAGGGGTGGAAAGGGAATGGGTTGAAAGTCTATTAAAGAAGAGGGGGATATGGGAGCGAGAGGATAGCCACACACTGGAAATTTTGAACTCTACTCAAAGCCACATAGGCCTGGCCCTTGGCAATTTTTTTTCCTAAAGATACCACTTCTTTTGTCACTGTGGTCCATTACAATTTGTGCACGGTTACGGGCACCGTAACCGTGCACAAATTGAAAGATGTCAAGGAGCAACAGACTTATACATATCAATATGATGTAGGAATGTAAAATGGAGGTAGGTCTCGCTTACTTGAAAATAAGAAACCGAAGTTAAAAATTTAAAAATTAAAAAAAAAAACCAACGCAACGAATGTAAAGGAATAAATAATAATTTTACAAACTTCCCGACGATCTTTAAAATTAAGTACCATTATAAAAAAAATATAATATTGTAAGAGGTGAGGGGTGAAGGGTGAACGGAAATGCAGATTGATACTACAGTATTTATTGAGTGAACGTAACTACAGACTATTGACAATAATAACTGTGATGCGCGCCGTGCTATCAAGGTGAATCCCAACAGTGGTGGAAGTCCACTATGATAACAACGGGAATATCTGGGTACTCGACACTAAAACGTCTCAGCAAAGGTGAAAGCGTATAGCGTGCGTGTATCCAGGCCCTAACCGGAACGGAACCGAACCGAACGACAAATATTTGTATGCGGCCGAAGGTCACTATTCTTAGTGAGATAAACGATAGCGAGATCTAAATATCGTGATACGACAGCTGGTGCCATCTAGTTGTGAGTTCGGTTAACTTGCGTACATTGTGTTACAGATTCTCCCCCTCTGTCCATGAAGTCGACCCGACGAGTAGGACAGGAACAGGAATGTAGCTTTATTGACGAGGTCTAGAAGCCTTGGTCTTTGTAACGTTAGCGTCTGTGGTCTGGCAACTTGCTTCTTAGTGGGTTCTGGCACTACGGCATCTTCAGAACGATATCTCGTTAAAGCCGAGGCATGATACACACTTACAGGTGTATTGGAATCGGTGCTTGCTAATCCAAAGGAGTGTTCAGTTACACTCTCCCTCTGCACCAAAACTGCACCCAAAGCGTAGCTACTAGCGTCAGTTTTAATTGTATACGGTACGATTCGGTTTCCATTGCCAACAGGCATTTTCTTGGTCAGACGAGTAAGTGGTTCGGCAATCTTAGCGAAAGCAGGAATGAACCTTCTGTACCATGAACATTGTTCGAATGAACAAAACTTAATAAGTGTTACGATCACGGTTCCTTCGTTCAACCGGATTTGTTTGAATACAAATGGTACACCAGTTCACTGGTGTGAATCCGTGTTGAATATTAAGGCAATACGATACATTGCTGCATCACAGAGCTCACGAACTGCGTGCCGTTATCGCTGATAAACGTCTTCGACGATAAAGATCCAGTTCTGGTTCTTGGCAGTTCGGGGCAGTAGCCTGGTCACTTCGAATCGTTGATTGCTGGCTGTGGTCTGAGGTAAACCAGCGGGCACCCTCCCCCTGCACCAAAATTGCATCCAAAACGTAGCTACTAGCGTTGGTTTCATCCGCTTGGGCAAAAACTGGGGAAGACACCAAAAGCTCTCGAAGCCTTGCAAATGATTTTGTCCTCTCAATCTCCAACCCTCTTCCACTCATTAATTAATAATGTAGGTCGTCTTTCGTAGGCGTCGTAGCGCAGGCGAACGTTGTCTCGTAGATGCTCTACAGATCTCGTAGCACGTCGTAGCACGGTGACGTCACGTCGACAGGCCCCACGTTGGGCGCCAGTTGTAAGAGGTGAGGGGTGAAGGGTGAACGGAAATGCAGATTGATACTACAGTATTTATTGAGTGAACGTAACTACAGACTATTGACAATAATAACTGTGATGCGCGCCGTGCTATCAAGGTGAATCCCAACAGTGGTGGAAGTCCACTATGATAACAACGGGAATATCTGGGTACTCGACACTAAAACGTCTCAGCAAAGGTGAAAGCGTATAGCGTGCGTGTATCCAGGCCCTAACCGGAACGGAACCGAACCGAACGACAAATATTTGTATGCGGCCGAAGGTCACTATTCTTAGTGAGATAAACGATAGCGAGATCTAAATATCGTGATACGACAGCTGGTGCCATCTAGTTGTGAGTTCGGTTAACTTGCGTACATTGTGTTACAATATATGATATGATAATGATGGTATGGCAGCTCCGACGACTTTGTTTTTTTATTTTTATAAATATTTAAAATGGTATTTATTAATTTTTATTGCACGGTCTAAACGGTTTAGTTACTACAGGCGTGAGACAGGAAAGATCTGCAGGCCGAGACGGCAGAGATTATAATAAACGCTAAGGAATAGAAACTGCTATTGCTAATTATTATTGACTTGCTCATCACATTTTAGTAATGGTTCGGTCACACTACCAAAATTACGACGACGACAACGACCAAAATTCTCATCCAGACCAAATTCGTTCAAAATAAAATATAAAAATTTCCCGTCATACTGGTACTCGGAAGAAAAAAATTTCGAGGTCAATTAATAAAAAATAGATTTTTTTCGATTTTCTAGGAGCTACCGTTTCTACGAAAAATCTATTTTTTCATTCATTGATCTCAAAAAAAAAAATTCCAAGCACCAGAACGACAGGAAATTTTAATATTTTATTCTAATTGTGTTTAGCACTATTTTGTTAAATTGCGACTGGATGAAAATTTTGTTCGTGGTCGTCGTCGTCGTTGGTAGGGTGAACAAATCCTTAGCAAAACATCATACGCTTATGTCAATTATTAGTATCGATAGCGGATTCTATTCCTTTGCGTTTTGACGTTTGTCTCGGCGCTCAGTTGCTTCACGATTTATTATCAAAAACATCCATACAAGGAAGGAAGAAAAATAAATTTGCTCCCTTCCCCTCTGGTGCCTAAAAATAAATTTTACGTAGAAAATTAATTAGGTATTTATTTTTTTATTTTTTAGCTCAGTTTAGTAATAAATTTTACTAACAGTTCTTTGTATTATTTATGGTAGTACGTGTTTTTCCTTTCAATTCAATAAAAAAGACGGGTTGCACTCCGGGAGTGTCGGCAGAAGTGAATACTTGATTATTAACGTTGAGCATGTTTGATATTTTGGAATGGTATTCGTCTTACGCTTTTTCGATCAGGTCACGTGTCCTGACGCGAGTTTAAGATTTTATACCCATTACAGAAAAAGTGCTCAACGCCGCTAAAGAAGTTTTCACTTCAAAAATTAAGTAGTAACTACTATACAGTCACTATTCCACGCGGACGAAGTCGCGGGCACAGCTAGTTAAGTATAAAATAGCAATCTCTTCAATTCAATGTTAATAACATTATAAGGAACTTAATAACTTGCTGCCAAGTTTTTTTATAGTTGACCTCATTATTGTAATAGAAGGTTGTATTTGATTTCCGCGAGTTTGTACATTTGAGTAAATGTTTGCTTGATCAAGATTTTCTGGGAAAAATGTTAAGTTCGAGTTAAACAATCTAAATAAGATTGATTTATTAATAATTAATCGATCTATTTCAGTTTGCACTATAACGATTAGAATTTAGAACATAATATTAAAGGTCCCACAGGCCACAATATCATTACCTACAATTTTTCTATTCGCCAAAGTGCCGTTTGACTTAACTTGTTACATTTTCCAGTGTTCTAAACATTGTTTGTCTTAGTAAACTTGAGTATGATGTATAAAGTATATTTTATAGCGTATTCCCTCCCTCGCTTGCGCTTGAATATTTCATAACATTTTACGAGTGGTGTCTTACGCACTGTCATTTGTTTTCATTACGCGATCCCTCCAGATAGGTACGCGCAGCAAATTTAATATAAATTTCAAGATCAATGCTTCATTTTTCCAAACTCATGTTTTGAAAAATGCCCTGGATGAAATTGAATTATTTGCGAAATTGTAAAAATTTACAATCATTACGAGTGGATTTAAAGATGAGAATTACAATTATTAGGTATCCAAGTGGGCTTTGAATCTGTGCTATTTCATTTAATTCGCAGTTTTCTCTATAGCTCTGGTACTCGCAAAATATGTTTAATATATATTTTAACGTGCAATTTATTTTCATTATTTGAAAGTTACTTCTATGTATCATAATAAAATAATGACTGCATGTATAATAATATAAATCGTTTGCCACATTCACGTGTTAATATTATAGTCCAGAGATAAAAATAGTTGAATAATTTGGGAGCAAATCGATGTCGAAGTGACGCGTCGTCGACATTTCTCTGTTATTTTTATTGTATGTTGATGTTCCCGAAACAGCGCGTATCGCTAACATCGATAATCGTTTTTGTTTATGAAAATTCTTATGTGAGTGTTTCCGAATATTTCAGCTCCATTATTCCCGCGTCATTACGAAGTATTTATAACGAAATGTGATTAAATAAATTGTGCGTTTCTAAAATTGTCTTTATACCTAGAAGTTTATATTTTTGTGACTCAATCACACACTAGCCTGTCTTCTGCAAAATATTATGATACGATAAAAGCGCTTTCACTTTTTTTACGGCGAAAACAAAAGGTTATTTACATGGATTATTTTTTACATTTTTTTACATCTACATATCTAGATTTTGTTAATCAATATTGTTTAATTAAATTTGCAATAAACTTGAATTGGTTGTGCTCGCACGCCATACCTTCGAGACAAACACAGATAAGCTGCTCTCACTCGAACCGCCGCGACCGCATTACGACTCACACTGACCATCACGTGTAATAGAGATAACAATAATTATTAGAACATTATTACGAATGGGACATTATACTTATTTTAATTAAATAAATAAATAAATAAATAAATAAATAAATATTACAGGACATTATTACACAAATCGACCTAGTCCCACAGTAAGCTCAATTAAGGCTTGTGTTGTGGGTACTACTACTAGGCGACGATAAATATAATATTTAATAAATACATATATAGATAATAACACCCAGACCCAAGAACAAATAATTGAGTTCATCACACAAATATTTGCCCTGACCGGGGATCGAACCCGGGACCGTCGGCTCAGTAGGCAGTTACTTTACCACTGCGCCAACCGCGTCGTCAAAATTGGGAATTTAGAGGCGATTTTTACGGTTGCTACCATTGCGTTGACTCTTTTTGTTCCCGTAATTGAAGTAATTCGTAGAGATTGTGGGAACAATCCTAATGTTATCAATAAAATGTATAATCATTCAAATTCCTTATTAGAATACTTGAAATACACTATAATGTTTATTTCAAAGTTTGTTAGGAATTTCTTGAAAATGTAAACTCTACCGTTTTTTAATGTGATGATACTTAAGAGATTCTTAATATTCTATCATAATAGCTCATATTTTAGTTACATTTTTTAAAATTATCTACTTATTCTAAAAAATAAACTTGCATATAAAAGGCACGTGCGCTTGGAGGGTGCTTAAAGTCCTCAAGAGACCCTTATGTTGGAGTGCTTAGCTTCTGCCACTTTACGAGTGTCCTAATTTGAACATGAGTGCTCGTCAATATAATTTGCTCACTACCAGCATTATTATAGAATTGACTTATGGAAAGCATGCTTGGAATGTTTAAAATAGAAACAGAACGATTCCAATTGAGTTTGCTTCGTCGGTTTTTTATTGAAAAAAAAATGGTATTTTGTGACCCGATCGATAAATCATTTATTAATTTCTCATCGGTGATAAAAAGTGAAATATTAGTAAATAAAACATTAGTAAGATTTACGGCGCTGCTAGCAAGGCGGGCGGCGCAGTGGGAGCGCGGGCGCGGCGCCTGCCGCCCGCCGCGCGCCCGGCCCTGCCCGGTGACCATAGCCACTCGGGATTTGTGTAATGAAGCAGATTATCGGTAATCGGGAATTGATTATGAATAAACAATGTTGACAATCTCGGACATGTATATTTCAATTTCAAGTCAAACCGGTCAAATTAAAAATTAGGAGTCATCCTCATTGCATATTATTGACCTCTGCAAAAGAAACTGATTAATAACACCTACAATATAACAATGTACAATATTAACTTTAGAGGTACATTTGCAGTAATTATAATAATATTGTAGCCCTGAAAGCTGTCTTACCTCGTACAACTTATTGCACGCCTCATAAGCGAAGCGTTGAGGTGGGTACTACTGTCACTTCGCGCAAAACATCTGATTTTTCAAACTTAAAATGTCTTTATGTATCATACATTGCACTTGTAAGATAATACATACACACACATATTAAGAAAAAACACTATTTTTAACGTTCATGATATTTTTGATGCCATTTTTGTTATTTAAACTAGTTAAAAAACAGTTTAAAAAAGTTCTGTCTTGGACGTCCGTGTGTCTGTATGTGCGGATCCTTTTTCTTGTTAACACGATAGCGACCGAAATACTTTACTAATCGAGTCTTTTTTTTTCTCTTATGCTTGAGTATGCTCAGGAATAGAACCCTTTCATTTTTCAGGGTCTGATTCGATGTGGTTTAATTGTTATTAAATAAACAAAAATAATAATTAATAAATATTTATTAAAAAAAAATTATGAGGCGTGCACTTTTGGATTTTCCAAATTATTTTTTATTATCACAGAGACCAAATCTATAATATAAAAATGAATCGCAAAATGTGTTGGTAAGCGCATAACTCGAGAACGGCTGAACCGATTTTGATAATTCTTTTTTTATTATATTCCTTGAAGTATGAGGATGGTTCTTATGTAGAGAAAACGTAAATATGTACCACGGGCGAAGCCGGGGCGGACCGCTAGTAATCAAATAAGAAACAATACTATCTTCGATACCAACAAGTGACGACATCACATTAATAAAAGGCAAATCACAAATTGAATCTGTCAATGCAACAAATTAAATTTGGTGATTTTGTGAAGGTGATTTGTAAATCAAAATATATCAATGTTTCTTTCGACACGAACGTGTGTTTATTCTTAGTAACATGAAGTCGATTCGGTAAACAAAGTACATATTATAATATTAATTAGACATGGCCGCGTATGTAAATGCAACACGTGTTGGTTGCGACAGCCAGCAGTGCGGCGCGGAAAGCGCTGCAGAGCGTCCGTCACTCGCACACACTTCGGGCGAGAGTACCTATCATAGTAGCTGATAGCTACTATGATATGCATGAGCAGCTGCAAACTGCTGATAGTGGAGCAAACTTTTCATAATCTAACATTTATTCATACTACTTGACTTCCTTTAGAAGCACCATAGTACAGATAAATTTATTTATTGTCTATTTACTACCGGTTTTGGAAAATTCGACTCTTCTCTACAGAGTCTCTATTGGAATCTCTACATATCTGAATTTGCTCTATAAATATTCAAAATACACAATTTAGTAGCTAACATTTTACATTATTGTTATTTTGTAATAAGGAGACAAAACTCCAACTGAAATGGATACGTAGAAACGAACATTAACAGCTAAGATTGAATACAACTAGGCTATACTTCGTTGTTGTACAAAATAATGTTAGCAATCGTAACTAACCTTATCTTGCTAAAATGGCGCACTTCATAGATGTCAAGCGAGTGTAGAACGACTGTTTTCTTGCTCGTTTCCGTGACAATCTTATCGAAACAAGATACCGAATAACAATCCGTGTTACTGCTGAAGTCACGCAATGTGCCAAAACCCTATCACACGGTACAAATAGTGCAGAACACCTGTCTAGGGCCATAAAGAGAGGTGCGAGCATTATACACTTATTAAGTACCTCCATTAATTATGATAAATTAAAAACACTCAAATTTCGTCTAATTGATTAAGCAGGTACCTACTCGTTCATTGCACGACCCAATTTTTATCTAATCTAAAACATACAAGGTGTGAAAGCTCAATTTTCATTGGTTTTTTTTTTACGAAATCGTGACTAATTTAAGAGATTGACCAGTTTCTAATTTATGTCTTCGGTATTACATTTCTATAATGTTGTAGCGAGTGTGCCAGTGCCTTGTTTAAGAAGCTGGAGAGAAAGGTAGAGGATCTTCCTATGCTTTCAGTCTGCTTGTCCTTTTTATATCTGTAAACTTTAGCCGTTTACCATCTTCTATTTAAAATAAATCCGCATTCAACACAAGCATGCAAATTGGATCTACACCATGAACTACGTTCAGGGAAATTTGATGATATTTTAGATTAATCTGAATCGTTAATTTTTTATCTATCAGGTTTCATTTCCTTTCTTATTATAAACCTTATCTAATGTACCTATGTTTTAGTTTAATTAAAATACATGCTACATATATAAAATAGTATCGTTTTTGTATGCGGCAGTTTACATTTTTACGTGATAATTTTATGACACTTTGGCGTACAAAGTGAATAAATAAGTTGATGAATTATTCCGAAGTGGTGCGAGGCGGCTGGCGGCCGGCGGCGGCTCTGAGCCATTCCAGTTAATAATGTCACAGGAAGCGCTGCACTTTATATAAATCAACCACTTAACACTTTTTTATGAACGAATACAACGACAATGTCAACTAAATATACTGCGCGTGCATAAAAACTAAATTGTAGGTTATTTTAGAATGGGGATGAGAAAGTATGTGGCGCGGTTTGAGCTATGGGCCGCGTCGCGAGGCCGCGCTCGGCCCGTCCATCATAGCCGCGCCCGTCCCGCTCGCGCGTGCTCGATCTCCCATCTCCGTCCCGCTCCAACGAGCCATCCACGAACAGCTTAAAACAATAACGATGAAATTTCAAAAAGACATATTTTCGAAATTCAAACCTTACGCTGTTAGTGGCGAGGGATATTTTTGTTTTTATTTGTTGCGCGTTGAATAATATTCCCCCCGATAAAGGCACGTCAAGCGAGACGCGATAGCGCGCTCGAAATAAAACTCAACTTATATTTCGCCTAATATTTTTTTTTGCGTCGATATAGAAAAATGTCGTCTGCGTCACGGCCGGTTCGTGTTTTATTTTTTTTTCTTTTTCCGTCGTGGAAGTTACACAGAAATGCTTTTTGGGCATCCTCTGTTATCGCGCGGAAACACTAAAAAAGTTTGCGAAGCGTCCTTATTCAAATTTATATTATTAATATATTCATACCTTTTAACGCTTGCGTGGGCCTATGTCGTGTACTTTAAGGTAGGCCTTTGTCCGTTAAATGTTTATTTTGTATCGAAAAACATCTACATAATAAAACAAACAGACATTAAAAAATTTAAATTAATTTGTTTAAAATTTTAAAGATAGAGCAAATATTAAAGTGTAGCAAAAAAATAATAACAACAACAAAATTTGATTTGCATAAACACACACTGCTTCGTTCAAAGCGCATCTCAAATATCCATATATGATATAATTGCCGCGCGAACTGCGCCGTAACAAAGGGCATCATATCTGTTATTGTAGCAATTATTCGTATAATGTATAATAACGAATAATATTTTGCGGCGCATTGTGTCGTGGAGCCGAGCCGTTTTTACTAAATATTCAATGTTTTTCGAGCGAATGCACGCGGTGTGCCTCCACTGTAAGCGAGTGGGTAATACTTTGCTATAAATTTTATTATGTGCATTGAATATCAATCAGTTATAAATAACAATTTTTAAATGATAAGCTGAAATGAAACATGGTATACATTTTGGTCACGCATGGCTTCATGTTATAATTAAATACAGTTTAGTTAATTAACATACAATAATGTAGGTATGTAATACTCAAGTAGGTACAGTTCAACCGAGAAAAACCAAATTCTTTGATATTATTCGACTTCAGCAGCCATAGAGTTACTTATTATTCTCTGATCTTTTTTGACCAAAGTAATGTGAGTGATATCATAATAATTTCATTAGTTTTGTTTCATTGAACTGGAAAAGTCATAAGTCATTAGTAGAGACAACGTTGTCCAGAATAGATCAGACGTGAAGAATTTTATAATATCATTATATTATAGTAGTAGATAGGTAATAGGTGTAGCGTATATTGTTTTATCATTATCCAATTTCTTTGACAGTGAAGAATATAGTCGTACCTATTTTGAGTGAAAAAACTAACATTCATCACATTAGTGTGTTTATTATTACTTACTCGCGGCTTCATTCATCTGTTCTTCGGAAAACATATTATGTAGGTATGTGCTAATCGAGAAATATTATTATCCATGGAAAAATTTAGGCAGGTTAAACTTTCCTTACAATATCTGTAGGATTGTCAGTAAATCGTAGTTATTTCCCCGCCGTCAGTGCGGGCGCTGCTCTTTGGCGAGTCTCTTCGCATTACCCGCTCGGGTGCGCGCAACGCTCGCTTCACTAGCTCGCCATCAAACCGCACTGCTCTGAGCTCAGCCCGACTGTACAGTGTACCCCCTCCTCCCCCTCCTCCCCCTCCTCCTCGCAGCCCTCACCTCACCGCCCACCACGCGCTCTGAGATATAATATCAATGCACGATATATTATGCACCTATGATGGCATGCTATAATACCTATTCTCTGAAGATTTAGATTCAATTCTAGAATTATATAAATAAATTGAAAAAGGTATATAAATAATAAAATACCAGTACTTACATCTTTCTAGATTAAATATCCAGTAAATGCTATTTCTCGATAAACCCATCTTGCCAAAAATCGTAATTCAATGTTAGGGTTACAATTTGCCAAGCAGGTTTATTCAATAAAATTAAAACAAATCATACTACCAAATTTAACCATGTATATTGTATAATAATTGATATGCACGTTATTGATTCGACCTCTAACTGTATTAAAATGTCCCTAAGCACATACGGAATAAAAATATATTTTTGACACTCTTATTATTCCAGACGACGCACACCCTAATGCCTTTCCAAAACATCGAGCTGATCATACATGCAAACAATAAATTCGATTATCATATTGATTATCATAATATATAAAGGTATTAATGCAGTAGGTGTGCGCGGTGCGAGGCGCCATCGTCGCCTACCGTTACAGACATACAGACACGTCGCTAATTGTTATGATATGTGACATGAATATGTTGGTAATGATAATCCATATCTAACAGTTTTGTTCTACTTATAGAGGCAATATTTACTTACAGAAACAAATTTCGGTTTAGTCACTGCGCCTGTTTTTATCAGGCGAATTTGATAGAATTCATTTCTAGATTTAATTACCACTTATTCATAAATTTGTATCTATTAATTATTTATTTTTGCGTCTTCGTGTAAAACAGTATGAATTTAATGGAATGCAGATAGGTCTAATTCAAACTGAAATATAAAATGCACTTCTTATTTAGGTAGAGCCGCCGAGTCTTATTCCAATGAACCTGCTCGTTCATTCAAAATAAGTATTAGGTACATCAGCCTTCCTACGTTAAAAGAACGTGCCATCGCACACATTTACTTCTAAATTACCTTAAAATTTTTCAGGCATGCATCCAACCACAATATTCAAATCATATTCTTAGTTACTAACATCAGAGAATCAAGAAAAATAAACCAAACTGTATAGGTAAAGAAAATAAATTGAAGAAATAGAAATTGAACATTTAAGTTAAATTACCGGGGTGTAACAGAATTTTAGCAAAACAGTCAATATAACTCTATTAAACTATGCTATTTGTTGAATAATTTTCGAGTAGTGAAGAAAGTCGACAAAATACAGCAAACCATCACATGTAAATGAGTTCCTAGTTCACACTGTTTTGCTGTCCTTCCATGGAAATGTGAATCGTAAACAATCTGTACTATGAGAGAGCGGTGGCTAGTGGCAGGCAGATTGCGCCGTACCTACATGGCAGCGCTGGACGCGCGTCCATCGGCTGAGGCCGCGGCTGCGAGCGACAAACCGACGTAATTTGTATAATATTACAATTTGCGCAATGAATTATTCAGGATCGTCGCCATCGCTGTTCGATTATATTCCATTTCCATACGGTGCGCATGTAACCTGCGTATTACTATTGGTCTTTAAATGCAAATGACCGCGAAACGGAGCCGATCCTCTCTGATTCATGGATATTGAAATAATAAGGCTCTAAGTAATGAATATGTAAAGTTGCGATCGCGTTATGGGATTATTCGCTTGATTTCATCGCTGCTGGTCGACGCGGATGCTTCGTAATCGATTAGAAAATAGTTTATTTAGCGCGTAGGCAAGGTAGTGGAATTGTGACCATATAATATAGGTAATATGGGATACCTATTTCAGTAACATTTTAAAGCAACCTATTTTAAATAAAATTAATAAGGGAGTTATGAAAATATTGATTCTCAACGATTCATTCCATTCATTATTTTATAATAAAGCTACCAACTTATGCTGTTATTAATAAAGCATATTAAATTTTTAAATAAAACATCAGCAATCAGCATATTAAAATTTTAAATAAAACCTTCTGTCAATATTATCCTCATTGCTCGGCTCAACTTTTTTCACAACGCGTTGCAATATTATCTCGTTTACTTAGGTACTAGTAAAATAATTATTTTCCATGAAATCGTTTAAGTATTGACCGCCATTTAATGTTCATATCTATTTCTATTTAAACGTAGACTGAGTTATTTCACAAATCGACACAAAAATGTTGAAACCTAGGAAACGGTGTTTGATCCTTCAGTCATTGTATTACAAATACTAGAATATATTACACTGTCTAGACATTTAAATAGAGGAAGACTACCTGATCGCACTTTTTGTTGCTACAGGAAAAACATAACAAGGTTGAATTTAGATGTACTCTCCAAAACTGAAAAAAGACAATTCATAACAGGTTGTCCCAAAATTAAAATCACGTGATCTACCTGTAATCATCATAATATCTTCATACAATATACCTTGCTGTCTTTATTAGGCTTCTGACATACCTATTACCTAATCAACCTGAACTAGGTTATAAAGATAGGAGTATTGAATTTGTAAACGAAAGATTTAACCGTTTTCAAAAAAGTCATTCTAATCACGGAAATATTTTTTTCAGTAAGGTATGTTATGTTTGTGTTAAGTAGACAATGAAATTTGTTGCAGAAAGTTTTGACAGTATTCAGTTCATTGAACACCTACCTACTTATGAAATAAAGTGCTCAAAAGGACCTTTAAGTAATGATTGTAATTCATCTTCAAATTATCTATATTTTACAAATAAATGAATGGAAATAGCAACTCATTTCACGGTGTAATCCTTAAGTATGTACATATTTAGCTCGGGGCTGGTTGATTGTTGCCTTATATGTTTGTTAACCTTTAGCTATGCAATGACATGTCTTGTTAAAGTCTCCTATTGTTAATTCAACGCTGCAAATATCCTGTTATTGGCGTATCATTATTATACGCTAATTATTTATTAACGAACGGTTATAAGAAAGAAAGAATACAATATCATTTTGAATTCTTTATTTTTTAGCACGTACGTGGTAGGTACGTAATTATAAAATATATAAATAATCCATACCGTATGTGTAGGTATACCTCCGTAATTTGCATCCTAAATTGTCATTTAAGTTAAATATTTCGTAAGTAATGTATAGGTAGATATGTAATGCACTTATTTAAATAAATATTCACAATATTATTTCAAACACTTGTCACTTTATTAAATTACCTACTTAAATTATACGTAACTTGTATTTACACATTTCCACAAAACGCGGACACTTGCGAACTGATTAACATCATTTAATTTTTAAGTAGTAGTAAAGAATACAACGTAGTCCTTTCGGTTTTTTGTATTACATGTAATTTGTAAATAGTAGCTAATATTATATTATTAAAAAGTTGTTTAAGTAGGTATAGCTATAATTAACATACGGACTACACATTTAAACGGCTAGTCGACCTTATAGATCAAAAACTAAACACAAGTACAAAAATATATTTCTCTTCAATTTATAAATGGAAATTAATTTGAAAGGACACAAGGCACATAGATATTGATCTATGTGCTAATTTATTGCATTGTCAGGAAACCAAACAGTTTCTAAATGTCGTCATGCCTCACTAAATTGTAATCTAAAAAATAATTCCGGCCTACAATAATTGTTATTTTTGCAATTGCTTTTTTATTCTTTATATTATATGCTCGATGACCCGTCATCATCTAGGTACTTGCATTATTATTTATTACTGTTTGTCCGATTTGATATTATGTTATTTGCTTCCGCTTTAGTAACCAATGACTAAATGCGAACGAATATCTGTTGTTTTGCAGATCTTGCTGTAGGTAAATAACGTTTTTTTGGAAAAATTTAGCCAGTCAGACTTTTTGTAAAACCGAATATTTTTAAAGCATTTATAAAATAAAGTGAAACTGGACGAGATCGAACTAATTTCAATGATATAAATCCGTATATGAGCAATTTACTGAACTAACGTGAACATTCCTGTGTATATTGCGAATATATAACAAACAATGTTGTACCACATCACTATAACCGTTTATTCGGTAATATATTTGCACATAAACCGCTAAACATAGAGGGAAATTCAGTGTCAGTAAATTTAGTCAAATGAAGGTGCATACATAGCAGGACTGAGAATAATTTTACATTTAATATGTATCCACATTGCTGCGTATGAGCGTAAACTGCGCTGTACTTATGTGATTCTCACGCTTGCATATGGATTTGCATCATTGATATTGCGTTTCATATTATAATGTAGAGTCCAATTAATGCAAATATCGTATATATCTTTTCATTTATATCAATTTTGCAAGTCTTTAAACGGTTACTGCTATTAGAACATTTGAAAATGTTTTCTTTGACTTTAATAGTCAATCAATTATTTGCTCTTACAGTTGCAATTATCTCAGTGCAGACGTTGAAATCTTTTCACGTAGTGCATTCAATATGCAATATATTCCATATTTGTTGTTTGTCATAAACAATCGACAAATATAATTAAATATATCAACAAATTCGCTGTTTACTCGGCGAAGATATCAAGTCATAGCGTCGACAATGTTACGAGGCTGGGCCTAGCAATGTGGCTGTTATCTCTAGCTGTAACTTAATGATCAATTACAGCCTCTGCTACAGACTTTATGGCCCAATGACCATTACGCCGCGATAAGATAACCCGGCCATTTGTTCCGATGAAACACACGTTAAATCTCATAAACATTGATATGAGTTTTATTACGCGTTAACAACGTTTAAGTTGCTTACGATTTCAATTCTACTTAGTTGTTAACATTATGTGAATGTAGCATTTCAAATTATTATTTGTGCACTAGGTACCTATAGTAGTCGTTTAACTTAATGTGTGTTCAATAAATTTGCAAATAAAATTCAAAGATACTGATGTTAGAGTCTTCAGTTAGCGCTCACAGTTCATTAAAGATGAATTTGAACTATGTTTAGCTAAATAAATAAACGTTTGACTAAAGGTTCGAATATGAATGGATTTATAATCGTCAGGGCGTCCCAAACGAATTGTTATGACAGCAGAGCAAGCAGCGCGGAGTGCGGGCACTAGCGCCGCCCCGGCTCCTATTCATTACGCCGGGCCGCGTCCGTCTGTCCGCCCATCCTTATTTATACCTCGTAAAATATCTGTTAACTCTAAACGATTGTGAAACGTGCCGTTTTATTGAATACTGATCACGGGCTCGTTTTGTTATAACTACCACTTAAATCTAGCGCTCGTAAAACACCCGCGTTTTAAATTATCAGTTTTTGTTCGTCTTACACAACCACGCAACTTACTGTTCAGTTAAATTCGGTATACCTACCTACCGAAAATTATTTTCTTCTATTTTTAATTAAATTGAAATGATCCATCTTTTTCACAAAATTATATATATTATTTCATATTAAATTGCATCAAGGGAACTGATGATAACTGTTGATACAGGTTTTATTTCACAAGAGTGTTCAGAAATTAAAACATCAGTTTTTTTTTCTGCACTGGATATAAGGAAAATCAACGCTAATTCATAAATGTAATGGCATAATGAATGTAATTATTATAATAAACTTGATAGCGTAATAAATCAAAATTAAACTAGAATTGCTGCAGTCGACTCGATGGAGAATGAGCTTCGATAGAGCCATTTATGGCGAGCGCAAGTGAGCCGCCGACTACCCAAATAGCTTTCGTATGTTGAATGTTTTCAATTTAGATATTGCGGCATAAATCGAGGATCGCCTACGTGTCGCTGGCGAGTGGCTGCATTAAGGAGCACGTAATGTATGCCATCGTTAAATATTTGTTTCGCTAAGTTGTGTTTGGGCCGGATCGCCGATAAATAAGTCGGTCGGGGCACGCGGGGAAAAAGTCGCGCGTAGGCGGGTTTACGAGACAGCGGCCGGGGACGAGCCATACGCCTAATTGTTTCCACTTTTGTATTCTATTATGGAAACAGGCACAACGGAATACCTAGAGGTCTGCAATTGTTGTAATCTTGAACAGGAAAATTACACACCTTAGTATTGAACTCGCAAATTCTTATTAGATTCGCAATAAACAGATTGGTGACGTTCCAAAGTTTTGGTCGTCTTGTTTCCATTCAGGTATAACACATAAAAACAAAATTATTGACATTCTGATTGGTATGTTCTTTAATTAAAGTTGATTTTATTGCAATTGATTAAAATGCCCAAATTTAACAATGTTAATTTATGAAGCCTCTATAAAATCTATTAAACTTATTGCTTGGTATGCAGAGGTAAATCTGATAAAGCAATATTCTCCAAATCTAGAGATTATTTACAAAAGATAAAGACGGGGAAATTAACGGATTCAATAATGAGCTTTTCTGTTTTCTTTGTTATATAATACTAGCGGCCCGCCCCGGCTTCGCCCGTGGTACATATGAAAAATAGATGTTGGCCGATTCTCAGACTTATTTATTTATTTATTTTATTTATTTGATTTGCCAACAGATGTACATCTTATATTTATAATATATTTTGAGTATGTGACATAATTAGCATGCATAGCAAGATGTAGATCCAATTACAGGCAAATACAACATGCGTTTTTGAGTTGTATCAAATTATAGCTTCTAATCGTAGTGTACCCGATATGCACAGAAAATTTCATGAGAATCGGTCCACCCGTTTCGGAGGAGTATGCAGACTAACATTGTGACACGAGAATTTTATATATAAGATGAATTATGCACTATTTCTTCCCTTCAGTATAATGTATACTGGCTATGCCGCATGCGACAAGCAATGTTGCGTTCCGCCGCGACCGGCTCCGAGCGTGTTTGTTTGGCGTTGCGTTATTGAAATATTATGTTTTTTGAGAGCCGAGAGCGCGCGAACAGAGCCGCTTTGTTACATTCCGCCTTTTTACTGCATACCATTTCAATATAAACAATATTGTCATTATAACGTTATAACATTTCTTATAGAGTAGTATTCAGTCAGTTGATTCGAATGATCATTATAAATAGTGATCACAAAAGCCAAGTTTTGAAACTGTACACCTCGAATAATGAGCTCGATTAAACCGGCATTCTTACGAGTGTTGCGGCTCGGAGACACCCACGGCCGCGGCTCTCCAGTCATCGATGACATTTAAGGTTCTTGCTCACTGTATTTTTATAAAATATATTTACATTTTACGTAAATACCAAGTGTGTTTGTTACTTGTGTGGGAGTACGACATTAACAGGAACAAAATAATGCTGATAATGTCGAATATAATTGTATCTATATTTTGAATGTTTTGTCTAAAAAGACGTAGAGTTAATTTTATGGCAGGTAGATACTACAGAAAATTATTTAAAAAACTTTTTAGTCGCTTGCAGGTATTAAATTATTCTTCTAGAAAAGCGACTAAATACCATATACTATGATGAAAAAACTAGCACTTCCAACCAAATAGTAAAGTTATTGCTTAGGTAATTGATTCAGATACTGACATATTTCGTAACTGTTGTAAATAAATCGGGTGAATTTCAATGTATCGTTGATTTTGCTCTTTAAAGATACATAGTATTTTTATTTAAAAAGCACTATATCTAAATTATTTTATCAAACCTACATTTATCGTAAAATTACCAAAATTGCTTCTTAATTATTGAGGAAAACTAACTAAAAGTCTTTCCATTATTTTTAACCTCTTCAAGTCAACTTATTTAACTAACAAAATATTATAATGTTGTGTCAGTGGGCACATAGCCTAAGGCCCGGGCCCGTCTCCGAGTAACCTGACACCGCACGTAGGACCCAGCTTAATGTTCACTTCACAGGCTGGTCTAGCCTAAGAATAACATTTGCCTCATTTATAATAAAAATTTATCGAGTGTAACGTTATATTTTAAAACTACGTAAATTAGAGGCTCTACATTATTAAGATATTTAGTTGTATTTTGAATAGAAGTGTTTTTATTCATGTTTTTTATAGATATCCTAATTGACAGGTTTTGTTAACTTATAATTTTTTATAATAGGTACGGGCATGCAGCGGTTCTACCTTGGTTCTACATTATGTTGAATTGTTGACAGTATTAGATATATGTATAATGGAATCTCAAGAATATACATAACAATTATGATGCGTAATTTGTATATCTTTTATTAGGTATGTGATCAATTAAATAAATATCGTGAGTTATAACTTATAATCACATTAGTCTATGACTGATATATTCTGCATATTCCTAGCTTTTCATAATATGAGTGTAGCCTCTTGCCTTGGCTGGCTCTTATTGATGGATGGATAAAAAAAATTAGCTCTCATAATAGCTAATAGTTTTAAGTATTTGTATTAAATCTTAAAAAAACACAGGTGTTACACATATTGAGAATTTTTATGAAGAATATATTGGTAACTAGCGGTCCGCCCCGGCTTCGCCCGTGGTACATAATATTTACGTTTTCTCTACATAAAAAACCATCCTCGTACTTCAAGGAATATAATAAAAAAAGAATTATCGAAATCGGTTCAGCCGTTCTCGAGTTATGCGCTTACCAACACATTTTGCGATTCATTTTTATATATAAAGATTATAAATAAACTATTAAATAATTATCTCTATCAAATGTTTGCGTGATTAGCAAGTTGATACTTTAAGAGTTATGACGATGAATAATTTTGATCTCAAGAGCTATTCCTTTTTTTCATACCAGTATTTAAGTTGAATACTTACTGATATAAAATAACTAGATGAATGTAGAGCAACATCTCTACATATTCTAATTATATTCAAATAGGTAATAAAATAATATAAGGTAACTTTCAAGAACATTACCTACATCCAAATAATAAAATAGTGGCCTAAAACATTACTCTGAGTCTTAAATATTATTTTAAAAGTGTTTATTTAGTCTAATTGTGTAGCTTAGTTTATCAATTTACTGATTGCTCAATTGAATATTTCTGACTGGCTTGTTATGTGTTACAGAAGCGGAAATTATTATGAGAAAC
Organism: Colias philodice; assembly: GCF_061535455.1. Classification (NCBI taxonomy): domain Eukaryota; kingdom Metazoa; phylum Arthropoda; class Insecta; order Lepidoptera; family Pieridae; genus Colias; species Colias philodice. The sequence continues at coordinate 141,631 of NC_143111.1, read as the reverse complement.
ATTTTATTATTTATATTTTCTAGGCTTAAGTTTTTGCCGTCAAGCGTTTTCATAAGATATTCGTCAAAATATGGTTTTATGCATAGAAGATAATTTTCTGTAGTCTATTATATTGGTCAATCAGATTGTTATAATGTAAAGGTTTAGTGCGAATTAAAAGAAGTCATTGCATTTTTTTAAAGATTTATTATAATATCCATTTAAAACCTACTTAAAAGATTTCAGTCAAATAAATACATGATTTTATTTAATTTTAAATTAAATATCACTAAAATTGTACAACAAGTAAGCTATTTACATTATATCACAAATAATATCGAGAACTCGTAAAGTATCAGTAGAGTCACTACTTACAGTCTCCTCCACGCAACCGGAGATGCACACACATCGCACGGGCACGGGGCCTACCGGAGCACATCCCTAGCTTAAATAAAATGACTCGAGCTATTCAGCTACGCACTATTCCACTCACACCGCGATACTAAACTACAGGCGCTCAAAGTTTCTCGAAGGCTCGCGAGTTGGTGAGCATCTCCCTCGTCAGCCGCCACACCTGCTTGGCAGCGTTCTCCATGGCAGTCGGTGACTTGCCCTTGAACAGGTCCACGTGCGGCAGGAAGTAGTGCGGGCAGCGCCGGCACTGCAGCGACGAGATCAGCTGCAGGAAGATCCCGTTGATGCGGTCCCCGATGGCCGCCTCGTCCCACTCGTGCTCGCGGGGGTGCTTCTCGCACTCGTACAGCAGGAGCGTTTTCATGTGGTAGCACGTCACCGGGTTGCCGGGCAAGTCCAAGTGCCTATCTCTGATCGTTTTAAGTATACTTAAACACTTTCTTCGACAACCTCCTTGAAGTAATCTGTTTTCAGCTTCAAAAAAACTCAACACCCACGCGTCTCCTTCCATTGCAGAATTTTTCCCTTGCAGCGTGAGGCATTCTTTTGACAGAAGATCGAATCCTTCCGTTTTCACTTCGGCGACTATATTGGGGTGCGGCCACGGTATCGTCGGTAGAGGCCAATGTGCCGCCGACCTGGGCCACAGGCCGGCGCATTTGAATGCTGGTGTTATTTGCACTATGTACCTTTCGCGGATTCTTAGTTTCACTTCAGTCGTTTCGGCGATCATTTTAACGCAATCACGGTAGGAGCACTTGTCACAAGCTTGCGCCACTAACGTTTGAAATCGGGATCGAATCTTCCTCGCCGATAAATATCCAGAGGCCGTGATGAATTCGACCCACAGGGACATGGAGCGCTTCCTGCCGTCGCTCAGCTTGAGCACGGCGCAGCCCGGCAGCGAGCCGTCGTCGACGAAGTTCAACACTCCCATTTGATTCAGGTAAATGATGATTTCGAATTCATGGGGTGACACGACTTCCAAGCCGTCGAACCGGCCGTTGTAGTCCGTGAGAGAGGATATGAACCTCGGCTCCTGCAGCTCGACCTCTTTGAGGACATCCTGCACGATGCGGCAGACTTCATGAATTGTTTTCGCAATTTGCGCCTTGCGGTTGGCGACGCGCTCGTTATAGTATTTGTTCATCTGGTAGACGAGCTTGGACTGGGCCGCCATCATCTCCGGGGGCACGAGCATGGTGCAGTTCACGCGGTTCGCATGGCACACCGGTGCACGCACGCGCACGGCACGCTCTCTCGTCTCGACTGAGCCGGCTCACCGCTGCGCGCTACGGCGTGATACGCCCATAGGGCTGCGTGCGGCAAATGAGAGGTGCGGCGCGGTGTCTCGCTCTCACGGGGGGCCCGCGCCGTGAGTGCGACGGAGGCGGGCATACGCCCCGGCCGGAGCCCGGTGTTCCGCCGCGTATTGATCCGGCGGCGGCTCCGCCCCGGCGAGGTAGGTATCGGAGTCGCGGTGTAATTACATGAGCGGTTCCGAGCCGCTCGTTAATTCGGTAGCCCAACGAGCTCCGCTCTATTGCTGCCTACATTTTTTCCGTCGGCGTTTTATCGGCCTCCTAATTACGGCCGTTAATTAAATGTGATGTAAGCACGAATGTCATAATTCGAAATGGGCGATAAATATCGTGTTGTGTTTCGTTAAACCACCAAATCTGTTTTATTTTATGCAGATGCTACAAAAATTATAATTAGTCTCAAACAAAAACAGTAGTAGGTAATCCATGTTAAATCAGAGCTATCATTATTCTTTGGAATAAATTACACAACTCTATTAAACGTGTTACATTCATGTAAAATGTTCATTAACATAGGTATAAATAAGATAAAAATATTAATTCAATATTGTGAAATAAATTCAAGTTTGAATTATTTAGTAAAATATGGTTAGGTACCTACTGAAAAACAAGGAAAGACATTTATGAAACGGTGTAGGTAGGTACCTACATACAACAATGTTTTTAGTGAGACAAAATAAAGCTTTTAGGTATAATAAGGTAATAAAACCAACTTCAAAATATAAAAATAGGTTTCAGAGGTTATAGAGGTAGGTCCGATTTTAGATTCTTACAAAGTGAAAATGTAGGCTCTACTTTTATTTGATAACTTTTAGAAGTTTTATTAGACCAATAGATGGTGCAATCTAAATTTATACCTACCTATAACTTTTAGAAAATTATAAATTCTGTAGTTAAAAATATTTCAATGACATTTTGCCTTCTACTTAAATAATAAATATGAACATAAGATGGCAGTGCTTGCTTTATTTTATTTTTTATACCTATTTGCCTAACTGACAGGATTGTCTCCGATACAGTTTTGTGGTAGCATGTATGTAGATACAAAATAGGTTTAGAGACAAACAAAAATATTATTGACAAGCAAAATAGTTATTAAATAATAAATATTCGCAATAAAACTTCATTGCTCAACTTTTTCCAATACTTTGCTCAAAAATAAACTTTATCAAAATACTATAATAAATAATAATATAAGAGAGATTATTAATTAAACCCAGCTCTTACGGTGCGTATCTGAAAGGCTAAAAGATCTCCAATAGGAACCTAACTGGTGTGGGCCGAGAGCCGATAGCGAGTTAGTCGTTAAGCTCTAGCAATTAATGTTTATAGGATATATGCGAGTCGGGATCTCGGAGAGCTGAGCTGGAGCCGCATGCCTATTTCAGGAGATATTGATGGTCGCGCGCGGCGTGATGGATGGCCCGACGCGGCTTGATTTACGCGACGTCTGCCCGATGCTCCTGCGGTCCTGGTACCGACGAGGACGCCCTATAAATATTTTTACTAATTTAAATTTACCAAATGATTGTATATTTTTAACTGACGTAAAATTCTTATACGTAAATATAACACGGACAGTGAGAGCTAAGATCGAGAGAAGTTTATTATTAATTTATTTCTTTATTTCTTCTTCTAATTTACTTCAACATTTTTATTGACGTATAAATTCTATATAGGTACCTACCTACTGGTCCATTGAAAAGTTACATTTGGGGTCGCATTTTTTAGAGGACGCAATTTTATTTTTTTGATGTGTAGGGGGGGTCAGTGTGAAGCTATCACCAAGTTTGTGGGGTCGCCACCCTTGTCCCACGGCCGCCATCTTGAAAATAGCGGTTGAAATGGTTTTTACGATATATCTCTTAAACTATTTATCTGATAATAAAACAATATTAACATTATTCGTTGCAAATTAAATTCTCTACAACTTAGGTTCAGTAACTTTTTGTCGTAGAACTATAAACAAAAAAGTTATAAGCGAAAATGTTCAGAAATTAGAGATGTTTATATTTTTCAATAAAACTTTTTTTTATAAGTTTACGAAGAAATTATATCAGACCATTTTTGTAGATTGTTTTTCGTAGAACAACTTTTATTTACAACATTTTTTCATTAAGTAAATAGCTAAGGTTTTACAGCCATCCGAAGTGAGTACTATTTTAAGTACTCTTTACTATACAGAATACGATATATTATGTGTACTAATAATAATTTGTAACCAGTAATTATTTTATTTTTGTTATAATAATATTTTTAATAATTAATTTTACAATATTATTAATAATTAATTATTGAATCTTTTCCCCACAACCCAGGAGGTAGAGTCTGGAAGTGCGTTTTTTTTACGTCGAAAAGCAGGGCTGAAATGTTCTGCAGTGTGCTTCCATTGTTGTGGAGTCTGGGAAAAGAGCCAATAGCCAATTTATTATGTATAGTTACTACTGAAAAATAGTACTCACTTCTGAGTGCTGTAAAACCTTAGCTATTGACGTAATGAAAAAATGTTGTATATAAAAGTTGTTCCTCGAAAAACAATCTACAAAAATAGTCTTATATCATTTCTTCGTAAAATGATAAAAAAAAGTTTTATTGAAAAATATAAATAGTTCTAATTTCTGAACATTTTCACTTATAACTTTTTTATTTATAGTTCTACGACAAAAAGTTACTGAATCAAAGTTGTAGAGAATTTAATTTGCAACAAATAATGAAACAATTGTTTTATTATCAGATAAATAGTTTAAGAGATATATCGTTAAAACCATTTCAACCGCTATTTTCAAGATGGCGGCCATGGGACAAGGGTGGCGACCCCACAAACTTGGTTTTAGCTTCACACTGACCCCCCCTACACATCAAAAAAATAAAATTGCGTCCTCTAAAAAACTCAAGGTCAGGCCTAAAAAATGTAACATTTCAATGGATCATACCTAAAAGGCAAAAAGTATGACTTAAAATATGTACCTATCGTAAAAAATCTCGTAATCCCAGTTTAATGTAGAGCTTATTGTGCTTCTATTTTACTATTAACTACATCTGTATAAAATAAATTATGACGTTAATTGGGCCATATCTGGCCCAAATTAATTAAGTAATTCGTCAAATACTTAATATTTAATTTTCTAAAATTTTATCCTTATAAGTAGTTGGTACGATCTTCTTTCTTAATTGTATTTCTGCAAAATCTTAAGTAGGTACCTACCTACAATTTAATTAAAGGACATACATTTGAATTTCAAAAATTGCTAGATATACATATATTAGTCTACGTCCATAGGTACTTTCTTATTCTACCTCGAATCATATTTCTTCCGAATATCCTCCTACATCAAAGGGGTTCCGCGAGTCCCTGATGTAAGGTAACAATATCGCAACGTTGTGTCCCATCCCCGGCCCTCAGCGCGGTGCGCAGAGCGCGTGCGTGCGCAAGATGGCGGCCGCTCGCCCCGCCCACTTCCGCCGGAAGTGCGCGCCCCTGCGAAGCCTCTCGCCTCCCAATAACAACACCGTAACGCTGTATCACATTAATTAATCACTTGTGCCTAATTAATGGATAAATAAATTATATATTCCCATTGTTCCTCTTTTTGTTTTAAAGAAAACTACGTTAATTATGTTGAATGCATTTGTATGACAACTTTAATACATTGAGCATTCATGTTGTGCTCAATGTATTGCTATTTTTATTATCATTTTATTAATTACAAAGTTATTTTAACATAGAGTCGCCACATAATGTTGAGATAAACAAATGATAATTAAAATACCTATGAAACAAATAAGTAATTCAAATATTAATTATTATTGTCGATATGCTTACTTTGACAGAGTAGGTACCTACCTACTTCCGATTTAAATGTCACTTTTAATAGCTGTTAGATATGTTAAACTTGAAATTATTATTTTTTAACAGCATCAAGTTTTCTTAACTCTGTACTACGTTTGCCTAATTCCATTATTCTACTTATTGAATCCTATTTATATGTATTTATTATTTTACAAAAAAAGTGATTTTTTCACGGTGGAAATGATTTTTGAAAAGGTATTTTTCAATTTAATATATTCTCAATTATAACAATAATAAATAATAAATATTACTTTAATAATAAGGGCCCGTTAGGATTCCTTTAAGCCGAAAGTTACGTTTGAATCTATCCATTTAAATTGATAGTGTACGTCGCATGCCATTAGGATTAGCGAGACACACGAGAGCACACAGCGCGGGCTAAACAGCTGACAGAACTATTAAAATCTCGCACATTATAACATATGAGGGCCATCGCTGAATTTACGAGTCGGCAGAGCGAACACAACGTGCGACAATTATTATTACAAAACGACTGTTGGTACGTCTGTCACTCGACGTATCATCTAACAACTGAATGATCGAGACAAAAACGAGTTGAATTTTCATCGAGCGACGCCTGCACCGAGATGACGGAGCGTCGCAGAGCTGCCTCGTGGGCCCGCGCTGATATTTATGGTGTATTGAATTTGCTATCGTGTCGTATGAGAGATGCGGCCGGACGGACATCTGTCTTCCCCCACCGCCCGCGCGGCACTGCGCCGGCCCCCGCCCCGCGCCCGCCCCCGCCCCGCGCGGCCCCGCCCACCGCGGGAACGGTCCGGGACGCGACTCAACGCGTGCTCACCGCCTATTGCTAATTAAATTTGAACTTTATCACGGTGGAAATGATTTTTGAATTATTTGCAAACGTTGCACGTTCGTATACATTAGGGTTGCGCGACACGTATCCTTTTTTCAATAATGATTTTTTGTTGCAATGCAAAGATATTTCGGTGCAGCGTAATTGGATTCAGAACGCAGATCGGCCGGCGGTTACCAGAAACGAAAATATGTTTAAACTAAATTCTCCTTTATTATTTCTGTATAAGGGAGGGAGTTGCGTGCACGAAATGAGATTGCGATCGCTAAAACTGGAAATGTACAATATAGTCGATGAAGACGTCCTGTCGAGTGTAATTATTATAAAGATAGCAGATAAAAGATAAGTTTCTTTGTTTCGTCTCGCTGAATGCGTTTGTATTTTTAGCGGCATTACTAAAACGATTGCGCGTATTTACAGTGCATATATTATGGTTGACGCATTCAGAAATTATGAACTTCTTATGATCTTCTTATTATAGCTAAGTTATAAATTTTATGAATCTTGGTGCCTTGGAATATGAAGTTTGTACCTGCTGTAGAATAAAATATTTTTTAACATTACCAACATACCTACCTATTATTGTCTAACGTAAAAGAAGGTTGTATTCTAGCAGCTTACCCACCTACCTACCTACTTATGTTACTTTTCCTGAATTTTTTTCTAGTCATCAGTTTCATTTATCACAATACGCCAACTATCTACTCATCATAAACTCACAACTATGCCATATATAGTTACCATCCTGAACTTATTTCGTGAATTTTCTCCAATCTTGAAAAAATAAATATTTGTAAATTGTAAACGTCTTTTTCTGTCTTTAAATATAAATTAGTTAATAAGTAAACCAGTAGCATGTGTAGTTGGTACACGGAGGTAATGAGGTGTGGAGAGGGGCCTCTGATTAGATAATTCGGAACACGTGGCGCGAGCCACTGTGCGACGACCAATTTGGAATTTCGATCGTTTAGTTTTAAGTTTATTAGTAAAACTAGATGGTTATTCTACTGCAATAGGTACCTATGTCTTTCGTATAAGGTAGAATATGAAGTCTTACAATTTACTTAACATTAAAAATTAATACAATTTGGTTTTGTAAGGGTAGGTAATTGCTATTAACTTCGAAATAGATTTTAAACTTATTATCAGGAGATGATACAATATTTTATTATACCTGTTAATTTTTAGTGATAATTCCATTTAGAAAATAATTTATGTAGAGCCAAGTCACGAATACATATAACAGTGTGGTACCACTGCAGTAGTATTTAACTAAAACACCCATGGAAAGTTGCTCAGATACTGCAACTTAGGTACAAACTACACGAAGTGTAAGCCATATTACTATAGGTAGTAAATCTTGTAAGATTTAAGATTCTACATCAGATTTGATATTCTTACTGAATAATTGGACAAATATCTTAACAGAATTCAGAATTAGTCGATAAACAATTGCAATTAAGTTGTACAATAGTATGCCAACATTAGATCTGCACTCAACTATAATTTTCCATAATCAGTAGTTAAGGTAAAGCTTCGTGTTAAAAAGCTTTCAGTCCAAAGTTCCATGCATTTCAGCCTGCCTTTTTTTGGACATCGCTATTAAACTCAAGTCTCAAAGGTTCAAACTTAAACTCAAATATTTATTTAGGTATTCAAATAGACTTCTTCTAGAAGCACTTTTGAATCGTCATAACATTTGGATCAATTCAAAAGAGAGATCAATCGGAAAGTAACAGATATAATAGGCTCTCGATCGTCAAGCTCCTAAATAATTTTCTTCTTTAAATCTTAAACGCAAGGGTACCCGGAGGAACTATAAAGTTGAGCATTACCATTAACCACAGATCACTAAATAGTTCCCATAAGTCAGAGTGCGCTTCCCGCGCTAATCCCGGGTAGATCCGGGCGTACATCTGCGGCTTACGCGCTGACATATTTTATCTCTGCACTAGCTCATTAATAATCTTGTGCTGTTTACGTATTAACACTCTTTTTGCTCGGATCTCGAACGTCAGTGATTTTGTTCATAATTGAACATCATATTTTCTCCGCTAATTGCTGCGTAGGTATATAACGATTCACTGGAGCTTTTATATTCGCAGAGCTTTCGTTCGCAACGTATTTATATTGTGAATATGAAATTAAATTGTGCTAGTTTTTATTTTATTTCCAGCTTGTCGAAGGAATAAATATGCATATTTATCATAATATAGATTGAAGAATATATAAACCTCAGGTACTTACACAGACTTGTCGCTATATCTCTCTTTATAGTTATATGAACTTTCATCACTATCTATAAATTTATTTGTTATTTCATCAACAAAACAATTAATCTTTTAGACGACACATCTGTGATTCAATTTTTAAGCATAATATAAAAGTGTGAATGTGTTAACAAGTCATTCTATTCGTATGATCAAGTCCATTAATAAATCAATAACAAATGAGGCCGAGATCTATAACTGTAACTCAAAAATGGTCCCAAATCGAAATGATATAAATTATAAGAACGGTTGAAGTGATGCGCAACGGGAAAAAAGCGTCGCCGGGAATAGCGACGCGACGACAGCCAATTTATTGGCCAACCGAGACGACTAGCACCACTGTTCCTTTTATTTTCATTTCATAAAAGAAAGATGTTTTATTTTCTTACAAGGTATGTTACTCGATTTCTCCTTCTATAGACCATACCTATGTCAAGTCGGCTTCAACCAAATTCTTTAACTCAGCTTCAACAGCCTGTAATCAAGAAAATCACCTGTGCCTTTATTCTATGTTATTGAAAGGACTGGCAGATAAGATATTTAGGTACTTACTGCAAATAATATATTAATTATTGTATTTGCCTTTAGCTCTATATAATACTACCCATATATTATTAATCCGTCAGTCCTCGGATCACAGACACAATAGAAAATCTATTGTGTCTCGGCCCGATCGGGCCGCTCGGTGGTCAATGGGTTAAATACAATTAACTATCGAACCCCGTATCCCACAATGGTGACAGGCGCTCACCACTGAGCCACGGTCGAGCTCTGACGGAGATGTATCGCCGTTTAATGAGAGCTTCCTGCGATTAGTTCGCTCCGCTTTCCTTTTGCTGAACCGTTTTAGATCACACTCTGTATGCGTGTATTTATTTATATTCCTTTTAGGATAATTTAATATACAAGCGGGCGAATAGATTTAGAGTTGGGTATCTTTTGAGCATTAACATTGTAATAAAGTATAAGTGTCTTGATGTTGAAGTCTATATAATACCTATTTGCATACCGTGAGTCTGTTAATATACCTACCAAGGTGGCAAAAATCGCATTAAATTACATTAATTTTGGTATTATTATAACGTAGATTGTTTGTAAATATAAATAAATAAGTTATACTAAATCGTTGGTGCAGTATAAAACAACAGTTGCAGTTTAATCAACTGCAATATTGTATTATGCTTTTAATACACTTATACGCTTTAAAAATACATACTATAACGCCCATAATATAGGTAATGTTATATTTTTTACTTTGGCTCTCTGCCCAATCAATTATGTATTCATTGGTATTAAGATATTAATTAAATTTCAACACGTTATCTTTGTCCGAAATCTCATTGCGAACGGTGCAGTATTTATGTAAATGTTAATATAATTAAAAAAAAAGATAATTTTAATTGCATTCCTCTAACAAAATGTGAAGTTATAGTCAGATGTCACGTGTATGATAATAAGTGAACTTTTAAATTCGCTTAATTAATCGTTCGAAACCGATACATTTATATCTTAAGTCTTCAATAATGTTATTATAATATTTAACTAAATACGTGATTAGTTTTTATTAATTGCTGATATTGAGTCCTCTTGACTTACTGCCTCTGGGTAACGATTAGTCAATTATTTAAATGTTTATCACGGTTAATGTTCATGTGACCGAACCATTTATTCGTGTGAAGATAATGTAAGATAGATAACTAATGCTAGAGTCTGGAATACGGCTAATGAATGCGCGCTCATGTCCGTTTATCAGGCGAGCCGGTCCCGCGGTGCGCGCGAACAAACACGCGCTCTGTATTAGCACGTGATAAGGCACGTCGCTCTTATATTGTTTGTGATTTCTTTTGGTTGTTCAGCTTAATAATATGAATTATGTTTGTTAATAATAGGAAGATACCCTCTTCTTCATTTGAGTCAATTGCAAATACATGCAACTTGTATATTGTAGAGTCACGGCAATAATATAGATTATAGAGTAAAAGGAATATTATATTCTGCAAGTCAAACATATATTATTAATCATCTGTTTGTAAATTCAATTATAAAAGTAGTTCTCTGGCAATGTGTACAAAAGTTCATATACATACAATGACCTGTTTCAAATATCATGTGTTGGTCAAACCCATCATGAGATCATGTAAAATTCAACGTAACTGCATTTCATTGTTCAAAAAAATGTATCGTGAGAATTAGCAATAACTGTTATCAATAACACTAATATCAATTAAGTGGCACGAACGTTCACACCGAGGTGAGGGTGCACTCATATAGCAGGCACTTAGCGCTAATGCTCCGCGGTCACGCCACTCCGCGCCGAGATCACTGCGAACACAGATTGTGTGAAACTGACACGTGCGAGATGCGAGCCATGCGTGCCCAATTTGTTATTCATAAATCATGCCTCCCATCACTCATTAGATAGCCGGGAGCTATTGCTAGGGACGAATTAAGTGAATGTGGTACAAAATTAAAACAATTTATACCTTTATGTTATATTCCATTATGTAAAAACTGTTTTATAATATGGTTGTCCTCACAAAATAAATATTAGTTCATAATATTATTGTAGGCACAATGTTAGCCGTCTAGTTAACATACGCCGGAGACGACAGCTTCGCACATAAATCAACGAGATTAGTTCGCCACAAGATTCATCTGATTAGCGATGCAAGCGGTACCAGGCCTCCAGGAATCACACGCAGTATTTCACAAATTCATGCGAACGTCTACACGCACGGAATAAACAAACGGACGCGCCATGCGTAGGTTCGCGAGCGACACCTGTTAAGCGAGCTCGTGTATTATTCGATTATTTAACAAAAAGACATTAAGCTGCACTCTATAAAAAGCTGTATTTGTCGTTGCGTAAGTATCAAAATGAGGTGTGAAATTTATCTTCTATATCTGGCAGTAAGATTGGATCGTGGTACCAGGCACGCAGCTCAGTCGAGGCGGTCGATGGTTATCGCGACTATAAATAAGGCCCGCCACAGTGACAAGTACCCCCATTAGGGACGACCGGCAAAAACTTGCGACCTCCTCGTACGGTCTGCATATCCGGTGACTGAACTTTGATGCGAATTGTAAACCATTTAAAGTATGCTTTTGTTATTTTATAAAAATAACTCTATAACAATCTTCTCTGGATGTACATAGTTTTTTTAGTACATTCGCTATCGTTTAGAAATTAGATTAAACAACAGTTGCTGAAAAAGTTGATTATTTTGTCAAAATTAAACATAAGAAGCTTTTCTCTACATTTGTCCAATAATTATAACTCTACCAAATTCGTTAACTGCAGTTTTTTTGCATTATATTTATACAAGGAATTTTCCTATATACCTATTACAGTTAATGAATTATTGAAACACTTTCCGACCAAAACACCACTTACAAAATAATTCACGGCTAAGCTGGAATTCTCGAGAGTTAATATAAATGTGAGTTTTATATCTAATCTATGAAAAGTAAGCATTTATATGTGCGCCAGGAAATGTTAGCGTGTCACCGCGGGAACATCTTGATAGCTGTTAATGCGCTGGCGACACCCGAGCAGCTCGCTTACGACGAAAATCTGATTAGTGATTACATACCAGCATAGGTATTTTTACGATCATCTGATTATTATCACCAGTAAGATCATTTTCTCTACCGGTCTATGTCTATGTATATATAATATATATTTTGGTAGAGCGTTGCTTTCCAACGTAAACCATTGGTATTGTCAAGATTGAAACTTGTCATTTCACAAATTGAAAGTTAAAATTTATAACGTTCAGTTAACTTTGTATGAAGCAGCGAAACTATTAAGGCCATTCATGGTCCGTTTGCGTTTTTGCTGAACGCGATTAATAATGTAAATGCATTTTCTTTCTGTTAACCAATCGATTGTGGCCATATTGAGCGGTAGCGTGCTATGTATTTATTAGTTTAGTCGCGAACCGAGATCGCGCGATATGCAAAACGATGAGAAATTTTCTATTATTTGCGTTCGTTTAATGGTCAATAAATTATTCATTAATTGATTTAGTTGTCTTATCGCTAAATATCTAGCCATCCGACGCGGTCGGAATGCTAAACTGGCTGAGAGCCGTTTGCAGTGCTACAGGTTTATAGACCGGGAGATACTGACACAAAATTTCGAGTCATTTGTAACAGGATGGCGGTTCTACAGGGGTCTTAGTACGCAATGACAAAAAGAAAAACGATAGTGTGAACGCTGGTACCGGCGGCTTAGTCGCGTGGGCGTTAGTCGAACTCATTGGAAAAATAGCGAAGTCAAACGATTTGTAACACAAAAATTTTAGAATTTACCGATAGCCCATAAAAAAGAAGTAGGCGGTAGTGTCATGCCATACTTTTCCGGTGTGACTTACAGCCCGCCATACCGACGCGAATGTGTTGATTTAAAAAAAACAATTCAACCATTTGTACCAGGCTAACTTTTACACAGGTAACCATCGTCGTGCAGCCATTTACGAAAATCGCCATGCCATACTTTTCGGACGATTCCAAATGGTCGCCATACCGCCGAAAATCTGCAATTTTTTTTTTCGCCGAACCATTTGTAACACCCTAAATTTTTTTTTCAACAACTCCTGAATGATTATAAATAGAAGTGTGATAATGCCATACCTGTGGGAGGTGGCGAATGTGTATAAGATTTTTTTTTCTTGTATGATTTTATTCGTATTTTGAACGATTTATAACAGTATGGCATTAATCTTTCCTATAAGTTTGAGGTTCAACAAATATAAATACAAAATTTCAAAGATCTAGGTGGTAGAAATCTTCACTTCTATAAATTAATAATAAATTTATTTATGAAGTATGGCAGCACTTTTTCCCCCTACTAGAAGTATGGCAAATATAATAATGGTCACATTTTATCAAATACTCTCCAAAAATCCAAATGCAATACTGGAACAAAAAGTTTAGCGAAAAAAAAAATTTTTTGCAGATTTTCGGCGGTATGGCGACCATTTGGAATCGTCCGAAAAGTATGGTATGGTGATTTTCGTAAATGGCTACACGACGATGGTTACCTGTGCAAAAGTTAGCCTGGTACAAATGGTTGAATTGTTTTTTTTTAAATCAACACATTTGCGTCGGTATGGCGGGCTGTAAGTCACACCGGAAAAGTATGGCATGACACTACCGCCTACTTCTTTTTTATGGGCTATCGGTAAATTCTAAAATTTTTGTGTTACAAATCGTTTGACTTTCGCTATTTTTACGACGAGTTCGACTAACGCCCACGCGACTAAGCCGCCGGTACCAGTGTTCACACCATCGTTTTTCTTTTTGTCATTGCGTACTAAGACCCCTGTAGAACCGCCATCCTGTTACAAATGACTCGAAATTTTGTGTCAGTATCTCCCGGTCTATTATGTTTAGTGTGAATAAAGAATGTGCCCGTAATGCCTGAAATAAAAAATTAAAGCTTTAAAAGCGTCAAGTAAATAAAAATGAATAATGATTTAACATTTTCGCTCAGAAATGCATTATAAGGTAAATAGTAAAAACATTAAATAAGCAGTTAAATTCATGTTAGTGAACTTAGCAGATCATTTTTAGCAGATCAAAAAAAAAATGTGAGTTCTTATCGCGTGCAGTTGAGTTCTACAGTTCCTGATACTTTTTAGAAATAGTTCTGGCGTTTTTACCTTAAAAAACGACATTTGAAAAAATGATTTGCTGCCAAATTCCACAATCGCACTGCACGACACAAGCTCAAGTACCATCCGCACCATCTGGATGAGTGGCTATCAACAACTGTGCGTTTTTCACGGCATTTTCTGCCCCGAACAACAAAATTGTGGAACAGCTTGCCTTCTTCGGTGTTTCCATCTACCTACGACATGGATGCCTTCAAAAAAAGAGCCTACGCGTCCCTCAAAGGCCGGCAAAACAATCGCAAGGTTACCTAACGTTGCAATTGCTATGGGCGGCGGTGATCACCTTCATCAGTACACCGCCTGCTCCTTTGTCGGATTTAGTATAAAAAAAAAGATCATTTTTAGCAGATCAAAAAAAATGTGAGTTCTTATCGCGTGCAGTTGAGTTCTACAGTTCCTGATACTTTTTAGAAATAGTTCTGGCGTTTTTACCTTAACAAACGACATTTGAAAAAACCCGACCTGGACCCGGCTTAACGTGATGCTAAGACGTAATGCTACGACGTGATGCTATGACGTGATGCTACGACGTGATGCTACGGCGTGATGCTACGGCGTGATGCTACGCTGTGATGCTACGGCGTAATGCTACGGCATGTGTTACGGCGTGATGCTACGGCGTGATGCTACGGTGTGATGCTACGGTGTGATGCTACGGCATGATGCTACGGCGTGATGCTACGGCATGATGCTACGGCGTGATGCTACGGCATGATGCTACGGCATGATGCTACGGCATTATGCTACGGCATGATGCTACGGCATGAAGCTACGGCATGATGCTACGGCATGATACTACGGCGTGATGCTACGGCGTGATGCTACGGCATGATGCTACGGCATGATGCTACGGCATGGTGCTACGGCGTGATGAAATATGACATAAATAAATTTTCTAGTGTTTCATTTTACGCGAGTATTTCTAAAAAGTATCAGGAACTGTAGAACTCAACTGCACGCGATAAGAACTCACTTTTTTTTTTATCTGCTAAAAATGATCTGCTACGGGAAGTTGGCAGATTATTTTTTCAAATGTCGTTTTTTAAGGTAAAAACGCCAGAACTATTTCTAAAAAGTATCAGGAACTGTAGAACTCAACTGCACGCGATAAGAACTCACATTTTTTTTGATCTGCTAAAAATGATCTGCTACGGGAAGTTGGCAGATCATTCTTTCAAATGTCGTTTTTAAGGTAAAACGCCAGAACTATTTCTAAAAAGTATCAGGAACTGTAGAACTCAACTGCACGCGATAAGAACTCACATTTTTTTTGATCTGCTAAAAATGATCTGCTACGGGAAGTTGGCAGATCATTCTTTCAAATGTCGTTTTTAAGGTAAAACGCCAGAACTATTTCTAAAAAGTATCAGGAACTGTAGAACTCAACTGCACGCGATAAGAACTCACATTTTTTTTGATCTGCTAAAAATGATCTGCTACGGGAAGTTGGCAGATCATTCTTTCAAATGTCGTTTTTTAAGGTAAAAACGCCAGAACTATTTCTAAAAAGTATCAGGAACTGTAGAACTCAACTGCACGCGATAAGAACTCACATTTTTTTTGATCTGCTAAAAATGATCTGCTACGGGAAGTTGGCAGATTATTTTTTCAAATGTCGTTTTTTAAGGTAAAAACGCCAGAACTATTTCTAAAAAGTATCAGGAACTGTAGAACTCAAATGCACGCGATAAGAACTCACATTTTTTTTTTGATCTGCTAAAAATGATCTGCTAAGTTCACTAACATGTTAAATTCCTTATATTTCCATTGCTCTCTGTTTAATGTTATGCAGTGACCGATCGGTCAACATAGCGAAGAGCTTATTTTTACCTCTAACCTCATGTAAAATGCAAGCGCTATTGTCGCATCTAATAAAGTAGTTAACGAGTTATCAATGTGTCAGCGGGCTGGCAGCTGCATTGGATCACGTCGATGTATTGATCGACAAGTGGCGCCGTAAACTGCAACTGTTGCACTCAGTCGCGAAGTGCACGAACCCATGTATCTTGTGTCTAGAGCAGGCGTGGGAGACTCTGCTGCCGTGTCTCCTCGGGGACCGTGTCTTCCGTTCATAAGTTCGTTTAGAGATTTCAATAAAAACGTGTTTACTATTCTATGGGGAATGCAAAATGTCTTAAAAAATTGGCAGTAAAAGCAAAAATTGTTCGTGAGAATATTTTTTTTCGGTTCCGTTTCATGCTAATTCTAATTATTCAACTTTTCAATTATTATTTTTAATTCTAATAACGCTAACTCCTCGCTTTGTTTATTTCTATCAAAAATAGTGTAAAATTATTCCTCATTAAGTAAACTGAATGTAAATTGATGATAATTCTTTTAATTTTAAATAGCTTTATTATGATAACGTCGCACACGTTTATCACATTCCACGTCTAAGCTAGTTTATTCTACTACCACCGCCCTACCGCCGCTACCGACCCTATCGCTACCGACACACAACGCTCCATAAAAGAGTTTTGACAAATAACTTGGTAATTGGAAGAGACTCACCCGTTGTGGGATATAATGGAAAACATAGTAAAGTAATGTTATTGCATTCTTTCAATAACTTGTTCAATTAAGATGTAGTTTTTGTTGCGAAAAAATGTTGTAGCCTTCTTATTTGATTTTTTTATAACATAACTTCTAATACTAGGCATGATTTATATGTGGACAACATTTTTTTAATTTATTGTTTATGCAGCACAGCACTAGCGTAATAAATACAACTAAATAAACATTTGGAGAAATATGACAATAAAATACAGAAAAAATATTTAATAAGCATATTAATTATAGTGAAAATCCATAATTCCAGTTTTATTATTTTTGTTTCATCAGGTTTAAAATGGTTAATATCGTTACCCTGGTCCACAATATCTGAAATCTCAACAGTTCGCTAATCAATCTCGCCTAGAATCCCTCTCGAGGGTCGCGCGGCCCTGCGCAGCCCTAATGTGGGAACATTACATGTGACGCTCGTGTAGTTGTTGTTATTAGACCAGACAATACCACCCTCGAAGTATTTGCTCTACTAATTACACTTGCTTTCTATTTATTGTGCTGTTGTGTATAATAATTGGTAACTGAATACCTGCATTCAATACTGCCAAGTTTACGTAATCGAGTTATATTTTGGATTCTTTTAAATCTAGTTAATTAGCATCGCATTTTATAGTGACACCTGTATTAGGAATCAAGAAAGAAATAAGAGAAAATGCTTTTACTGTCTTATAATAAAGAACACAAATGCCACGCAATCCAGCAATGCGAAAAAAACATAATCGAATTTTAATTAGGGATCGTTAAACTCTTTCAGTCTCAAAGTACAACCATATTCATTACGCAGCAGCAATATTGCGTAGATCGCGTCTGAACTACACATAAGTAAAAATAGACTAAGCTATTTTTCGTCACCTTTTCGTTTATATGTTTAATGGAAGCTACGTCATCTCAATCTGCTTTCCACCTTATATCGACAGTACTGAACTTATTTCGATCGCGCTGAAATCGGTCGCCCATAAAGCAGGCGTGACTGCGGACGCCGCTCTTCGTCCCGAAGCCCATTAACACGCACTATATCTCCATTATAATTATGTCGCGCTCCGAAATATTCATTTATAGAACGCGTTTCAGTTTAAAAGAACATTCATTTTTACACTCATAAATTTTAATTTACAGCGTTATTAAGTTATAAATATAGGTACACTATGATACAGTCGAACGCTCTATTTAAAAATATTAAAACATCTCTACACTCTAGCGTGTTATGATTAACGGGCATGGTTTCTGAATTAAGTGTTTTACGTTAAGAATATCTTAAAATATGCTTAAATGCTACTTAAATATTTTCTTGGATGTGATATTATAATCTGTCTCAATCAATTTTTAATTCAGAAATCGGCCTTTAATGTTTAATAGTAGTCTCATATAGTTTTGCAGTATTCGTAAAAACTGCTTCGCAATTATTGTAATAATAATTATCGTCAAAGGTTTTAATAAATGTTATCTTTATTGAATTTTAAGCCATATTGTTTGTATTGCAGGTGTTAAAGTACTGCGAGCACCTGCACGGCAAATGGTACTTCAGCGAGATCCGCGCGATCTTCTCGCGCCGCTACCTGCTGCAGAACACCGCCATCGAGATGTTCCTCGCCAGCAGAAGTGAGCTCACTTTTATGTTATTGTACCTTTTAGAATAACTGGTCAGCTTTATCACCTGGAACAGCATCTGACTATAGTCGTACCTATAGCCGTAATATGTATCAAAAACAATATGTATAATTTAAGTTATGTTATTATGCACAATGTCTTGTCTGTCTACTACTATGGCGACGTGTAAGCACCATGAATATGAGCATTTTGTTTTATTTATTTTTAATTAATTTAACTGCCTACTGTGGAAGTTTATTAAAAAAGAAACCGCCAAGACGTGTACAATGTAGTTGATGGATATATTTTTGCACTTTGTATTTGAGACCTAAAAAAATCTTAATAACAGATAAAATTTTAAAAATGGACAATTAAAATGCATAGATTTTCTAAATATGTTGTTCAACATTTCCAGCGTCGATATTCTTCGCGTTCCCGGACCAGGCGACGGTGAAGAAGGTGATCAAAGCCTTACCGCGCGTCGGCGTCGGCATCAAGTACGGCATCCCGCAGACCAGGTCAGACCACTGCTTATTCTTTCTTTAATATCAATTTTTTTTTGTATAAGATATAGGTATGTCGAGGTACAATAGAACTCATTAGTAGTCACGATTCACGAATAAGACAATAAAATAACTAATCCATCGATCTTATTACCTTTTTGAAAAGCTGAACAGATTTTGATTATTATTTAAAAAAAATATTTTTATCAAAAATTAAAAAAAAAATGCGCAAATTTTAATCTTCGCGCGTCAGACCGTTAGCAGGAGGACAAAACCAAGAAAATTCATCATGAATCATATGAATGAGTTATTATCGCCATCTTGCGGTGGATCTGTGAACTAAAAGAGTTGGAGCCTGTCTCTCGCGAGGTCAGGCCACGTGTATCGATAGACCTTATAATAAAGCTTTTTATTGTTTCCGCCAGATGGTGCTCAACGATGTTGTTGTATTCAAACTCAAATCTAAATAATATGTATTTACTAGACTAGACATTAGTCAAGGTTTTCTTCAGAAGCGCTTTTGAATCGTGAAAATAAATAATTTATTATTTACCACCGGTTTGGAGAGCGATTTCTACAAAGAAGTCCCGGCAAGAAACTAGCTTGTTGATCTTTTGTATGCATTATTTTTAACTGCATATTGTATACAGGGTGTGGGGTTAGATATTTCTCGTTTTATTTTTAAAAAATTATTATGGCCATTTTACTCATTAGGTTCAGTACTTTCGATACCAGTTTAAAGTTTTTTTATATCTGTAATAGTTACGGAATAATCGCCTGTGCACAGTGCACACTTAACGATTACATCCTGTATACACGTGTAATATGCATTACATGAATATTACTATTAATAGTAGTAATTATTCTAATAAAAAAAATAATCGTTGAGGAATTATGACTGAAATATACGAAATAATACTATTATGAAGGTTCGAATTTGAATGGAGAGAGAATGTAAGAAAAACACTAATCATATTAATCACAATTCAAATGTTTCCTCTATTGTATGAGAATGTAGAGTCAATTGAGTCCTAGTTATCGGTCATTAACATTTATATAACAATGCAAAGCATTGTACTATAGGTACATTTCTACGTTTAATACATAGTCTTGTAAGCAAATACTTGCAATAAACAATTAATTACCTTTCCGTCCACTTCAAAGGAATTTGAATAGACAATGGGTGTAGAATAAAACATAGTTGTTCAAAACAAATTTGTATTTAATTCACACGTTATTCATAGTATTTGTAATGGTCATCACAGAAGTTACTTTATTAACATAAATTATTTTGTAAGTAAATATTTAACCTAACGCGCTATATTACACTAACAGTCGCTCGACACAGCCAACTCTCACCCTGCTCTAACATTTGTACAAAATATAAAAATATATTAAATTACACATTAAAAAACGTTCCTATAGTGCTACAATTGACGTCACCTTGTAAATCGATTATCACATTGGAATGTTGCACCTCAACTAATAACAACAATGCATTCATAACTATATAATACTGATAATTATTTAATAGAATTAAGTCTAAATAGTAACTAATATACTATCATCACATGCGCCAGTCGGTAACAAAATGATTATTTGCATTCAAATATAAAATATTTAAGAACGATTCGTGCCCTCGCATTCATGCTATAAATTAACAAGTGTTCTACGCAAGGGCGAAATATTGAAATCCTACAATTGTTCATCAATATAAATATATTACAATCTACTCGCGAAGCTCCACAGTCTTATCGTTATCGCTTTGTACCCATTGGTTCCTAAACAACTCACTCTTCTTGTCCAAACACACGGCAGCGCCCGCGCTGTGCCGCCTTTGCACGGGCTTGCCCTCAAAGTTCGCTTTCTTATCTACACCTGCTTCTGGATCGACATCCTTTTTATCTTCTTCAAATTGTTTCATAATTTCCGCTAAAGTCTTTCCTTTAGTTTCTGGTAGGAAAAACAAACAATAAGCGGCGCCTAACAGCGCGCAGATTCCGAATAAATACAGTGTTCCATTGCTCGTTAAGTAGTACTCCATTTGTGGATACGTTTTAATATTGAAGAATATAAGCATGTAGGCACAGCACGATGTCGCCCCAGACATCAGCCCGCGGATATCCTGAGGATAGAGCTCCCCGGACATTATCCACGGCAGTTGCAGGAATCCGACCATACTGAATGATACATGAAGTAGAATGCACGCCAATTTAAATAAAGGTGGGCCGTCGAAACTGTCGCAGATCGCCGCACCCAACATCGTCACTCCGAGTAACAGTCCTGACGTTGCGGCTAAAGTTTTCCGTCTAAAACTATTGATGAGGCACGCTCCGACCGCGCCCATGAACACGCGCACGCCGCCCACTATCACCGAGGCTGTGAATTCGTTCACACTCGTCCCGACTGACTTGAAGAAATCCACGGCGTAGTACAGTATTACATAGATACCGGATAGCTCTTGAAATAGGAAGAAAATTATCAATAATGCGAACGGCTTGAGCACGTTTCGCCGCTTGAACAGGCCGAGTTTCTGTCTCGTAGTCATGGTTTCATCTTTCCTATCTTTGGCAAACTCCATGAGCTCCTGCTGCGCGGCGTTGTTGTTTTGTCGAAGCCAGAACATAGCCGAGTAGGCTTCTTTCATTTGGCCCTTCGAGGCGAGCCAGAGCGGTGATTCGGGCACGAAGTACATGAGGAAGGGCGTCAAAAGCGACACGCCGGCGCAGATGGCGGCGACCTTGCGCCAGTGGATGAAGGAGCCCAACGAGTAAACGATGAAAATGCCCGTGGAGACCAACCCCGGCCCCAGAGCGCTCAGCACGCCGCGCTTCTCGGGCGTCGTGATCTCTGCTACATAGATGTATGACGCGGTCGACATACCTGCAAATAATAATTGAAAAATTAAAAATATGAATATAAACAATACTATTAAAAAGCTTAAGTTTTATGTAATTGCAAGGAATTAATTGAAAATAAATGAAGAGCTACTGAAAATGGTCGATGAAGAGTAACGAATACGTACCGATAGTGAAGCCGGTGATGAAGCGGCCGACGCAGAGCATGACGTACGTGTCGGAGAAGGCGATGACGAGCCAGCCCAGCAGGTTGGGCAGCACGATGGACTGCAGCAGCAGGCGCCGGCCCAGCGCGTCCACCATCATGCCGCCCAGCAGCGCGCCCACCGGGTTCGAGATCACGCCCAAACTCGCTGCAACGAACACACAACTTGTTGTAAATATGCTTAGTAGAAATCCATTTTATGGATAGGTACAGGATATTTGTACTGAAAGATCTATTTTTAATGTTTCGAGTTTAATTGGAATGATTACTGGTTCAATTTTGCAAAGTCATCAATGTGTTATTTTGTAATAGTCTTATGGTACTTAATTCAGTTTTTATTTAATAGGTTATTTAACGAAATTCAGTCATATACTAACCAATCCATGAGGCATGTTCATACGAGATTTCGGGGTACTCGTGCGTGTACTGGGGCAGCAGCACCGCGGAGAAGCCCTGGCAGAACCCCACGGATATATTGATCGACTGCGCGGCCAGCGCTGCCAGTACCTGTAACGTTACATTAGTATGATAATACTGTAACACTATTTCGTAGCAAAAGCGAAACTCGCGTCCTTTTAACTACTTACAAAGATAAGTAGAGGGAAATTTAAATATTCAACGAACAAAACATCTTATTTTATTAAGTAACGTACGTACTTCCCAGATCACATTCATATTTGTACTAAATATATCGATATAATTGGGCGAGCGCTTGGCCCATATCCGTGACGGCAATGATAGTGAGCTGAATTACGAGAGGAGGCAACGCTTCAGGGTCTATTTACAGTTCTATTTTCATAGAAAGCGGATGTTCCGTATCTCAATGGAGAGAACGTTGACTTTGTATTTGGCAGGCGTCAGAGCGCTGCTGCCAAGAATTTTTCTATTACGGTTTACGAAAATAATGTAAAAACGTGACTGGCGGCCGCACGTGGCTGCTGGTGAGCCAGCCGACACCACGCCTTCCTTATACAATTGCTGATCGTCATCGTTGGACGCTATCCATAAATGGATACTTTTCACTTTTAGAATGATATTACATTGTTGTGATTTGCGCATGCTTCAGGGAAATATTATTTCATCTCGAACATTCATTAATTTTCAAAGGAGTGAAAATTGCAAGAAAAACAATCATCACTATATTATTTTAATAGTGATGATTATTCTGCCATGTAGTAGTTACTGGTAACTAGAGTAGCGAGATGTAAGTAGTTAGCACAAAATAAAATGCGACAGATGACGTCGCACAGTTAAGAGTGACCGGTACGGATGGCGGGTCACAATGATTATGGAAAATAATGCCACTTATGTCGTAAACATGAAATTATGTCCTGCTGTAAAAGCCAATTACGTTTTAATTACCGGCCGTATTAAATTGTTAAATGGGTAATTTATATATGTATTAAATAAATGTGACGATGATCGAGTTGACAGCCGTGGAGTGGTGTAACGCGGCCGTTTATATGTCATGAAGCTGGGTAACGAGCGGAACGGCTGTAGCGGCCGCGATGTTAAACACTAGTTATTCTAGATGATGGCGAATGGCGACACTCGATACCGAAGCCGTTCATAGATTCCTGAACGAACGTGTATCATTACCTTCCTACGTCTTACAATTGATTACACGCAGACGTATGTAGATAGAAGAACGAGGCATTGTTTAATTTGAGCTATTATTAGAGATACGCTGTTGTGTTTGATAAGACAAACGTTCAGAAAATCAAAGTAGATAGGTGCATCATTAGTTAACGATGGTATGACATCCGGTTATAATATAATAATTAATTTGTAAATTATCGAATTATAGTCACACTATTTCATATTCCAATTCATTCGATGAGAACATATTTCGTTTCTATCTCTCAAATCTTTTACCTAAATTCAGGATTTATAAAACTACTTGTAACTATTTGTGTAAATATTCTGTTAACTATTTGTGTTTTATTTTTAGCTGTATGCTAAACTATTCTTAAATAATTAACTATCGGTTAGAATTGCGGTCCATAACTAAATTCACGGTGTATTCTGGTAGCGTCACAATCAAAACAATCATTATAATAATAATTTTTAGAGTGCAAAAGCTAAAATACGATCATTTTATTTTAGCCGCGTTTCGATCAATCAATTATATTTGTCATGCAGCCGACATTTACGCGGACCCATAGCCCCGTATCATCGAAGCTTCCAGAAGACCAGCACTTAAAACATCGCATAATTTTATGATAACATTTACATTTGAGGAGCTTCGTAATTACTTTATTATGAACTGAGAAAAAGTTACACTTAATTTAAATGTGAATCATTTACGATGGTACCCGTACCCTCTGCAAAAAAGGACGACTTCGTTGGACGAGAATGTTTTTGATTGATGTGAATGAGTACGGTAGGTATACGTATACTAATTTGATATAAATTTTATAATCTTGTAATTAACGTACGTTTTAGTTTAATCGCTTGTAATAAAACATAGGTATAATTGAATCTATTTTCTGTAGTAACTAGGTAAAATCGTTAGGTATATTGTAATTGATGGTAACTTCCATTATTTTAAGCCGTATAAGACGTGAAATTCATTAATATATTATCATAATAGTTTAAGGAGTGGAGAAATTTATAAAATTAAAGAGTGTGCAATGTAATTTAGCAATTATTAATAACTATAATTCACGAGCTTTTGAGACGTGTTTTTCCTACGGAAAAGTCATGTCTAATTATTATAAATCTATATATGATTCGTTTTTATCAACATAGGTAAACATATAATGTGCAACCATAAACCTAATGGATTCTTTATTCTTGCGCAAGTATTATGCAATAGTTTAGAATGATCTAGATTTGATAAGTGGAAATTTGCAAAACTCACACGTGTGCTATAAAAGGCAAAAGTTGAATTTCGTCGGCGCATTTTATTCAGTTTCGTCGAATATAATATTATGTATAAATAAATATCTGTTGAGGTCGCTCTATGTCACTATGTCGTAGTTCTGATATATTATGAAAAGTGTCGGAGTAACACAAACCTATCTGAGAGACTACGTAGATTTGTTTTATGGTATTACAAGGTAATACATTGTGATACAATGCATGAGAATTCTATTATTACAGAACTATAAATATGTAACAACGTATCCGATGTCTCTTTTCGTGTGTAATGTTTAACAATCGAAAGGTTTTTATGTGGATATCTACAAATTTATTATAATAAATGACAGTTATTGCAGTTGAACACAACGTGCACAGTAAATTAAGATATGCTATTTTTGGGAAGTTTATTTATAAATCAAATCGATATTTAATAAACATATCGATTCGCACACAATTGTTGTCTGTCAATTGCTGTGGACGGGAGTATCGAGTGTCGAGTCATGTAACGAGATCAATTACAAGTGCGAAGCGCCGCGCTCCGGCTCGTTATGTCATTACATCTCCTGCAGAAAGTCCACGGACCACGCTTATGTAACCGCCGATACACTTTTGTTTACTGTGTCGTGGAATCACTTAATTGACCGTTATATAATTTAGCGGCGATTATTGTAATTCTAACTGATGATTGTTGTTCAGTTATACGGCTTTGTGTTTGTGTGTGTGTGTACTCGCGAACTGCGAAGCGTGGTACATTACACATTTGAGAATTGTAGCCAATCTAATTATGTAACTTAGACGTATAACATTAACATTAATTAGAGATATCATGAGTTATCTATCTTCTCATCAACTCGGAAAAAATGTACAATTGTTATTAAATAGAAGGATCTCGTTTTAAATCAAGATTTAATCGTAATGGCTATGATTAAATGAATTGCTCTTGTTTTGTACATGGATTGTCAAAGACAACGAATCAATCGGTAATAAAGAGACAGCACACGCTAACAAAAATAGAATAAAAGTTACAATACTACTTTCAAGTGTCAGAAAAGTCGTTGACCTTTTCTGTTAATAGGTAACCTATTAAAAACTCGAATTTCTATTACCCGAATCTTAAAACCCCGAAAACGGTTGTTAGAAAACTTAAAAGACAGATGTAATGAATGACAAATTTTTAAAATTCCTTTTTTAATTTCCCAGATGAATCAATTTCCAGATGCACCAAAACCAGATTTTTAAAAAGTATTTTTTTGTTTCCCGTATTCTCATAATACAGATCTTATTATACCAGATTCTCAGAATACTTTTTTTTGTTTCCCATCGTACCATTTTCCAAATAAACTATTGCCAAATTTTCATAATCTTTTTATTTGGTTCCCATATAATCGTATAACAGATAAACTATTGCCAGATTTTCATAATCTTTTTATTTGATTTCCATACAATCGTGATTATACCTTTACTATCGACTGAAAATAATCATTTTCAGTTAGTAAATTTATTGTTTTACTTGTCCATTACAGACCAGTTTTAGTATCAAAGTCGATTCAGTAGGTTAGGTTTGAACTACGACCCCCACGCTAGAACCGACTCGCTATTGTTTTACTTGCCCATTACAGAAAGGTTTCAGTGTCAAATTCGACTCAGTAGGTTAGGTTAGGTTTGAACTGTGACCCCCCACGCACGAGCCGAGCGAGCGAAGCGAGCGTGCCGCGGCAGCGGCCGGCGAGTGCCAGAACCGACTCGCTATTGTTTTACTTGCCCATTAGAGAAAGGTTTCAGTGTCAAATTCGACTCAGTAGGTTAGGTTAGGTTTGAACTGTGACCCCCCACGCACGAGCCGAGCGAGCGAAGCGAGCGTGCCGCGGCAGCGGCCGGCGAGTGCCAGAACCGACTCGCTATTGTTTTACTTGCCCATTACAGAAAGGTTAAAGTGTTAAAATCTATTCAGAAGGTTAGGTTAGGTTCGTGCGGCGTCCCCCTGGAAGGATTTCGTTTTGCTGGATATCGTTTATTTGAATTTCAAAAATCTGGACATTGTTTGTCTGGATATCAATTAACTGTATTTCAAAAATTTGTGTTTTAAAAATCTGGCTTTCGTGCATATGGATTACGGTCATCTGGATTTTGTGCATTTAGAATTCGTATGTCTGGAACTCATTCGTCTGGATTGTAAAACGTCGTACAAATAAAGAAATGGGCAAATGAAATTCGGAGTTGCGATTATATGGCAAACAAAACTTCGAAATTTTAAAATTCGGGGTTATGAAAAAATGTCCAAACGTTTTCTGGATTATG
Source organism: Colias philodice (assembly GCF_061535455.1). Taxonomy (NCBI): domain Eukaryota; kingdom Metazoa; phylum Arthropoda; class Insecta; order Lepidoptera; family Pieridae; genus Colias; species Colias philodice. The sequence goes on along the minus strand of NC_143111.1, from coordinate 114,417 downwards.
ATATTCGGAATATTAAAATTCGAGATTAAGATAGGTAACCCTGTTAATAGTATAATTATTATTAATTAACTTTTAAATATATTTACACATTGCAATGCTTTCAATCTGAAACGCTTAAAATAGCTTAACACGAGCTTTCGTTTGCACCTATGAGGAAACACTTCCTTTAAATACACGTTAAAAAACCTTTAATCATCATATAAAATAATTATTTTTCAAAATTAACTTGTAAGATTATTGTAAGGTCATGGTTTTTCTCACTGCTAATTTAAATCAATTGGAAGCAAATACAATATAAGTATATTTAATTTTATAAGAAAGTTCATAAGAAAGTGTGTATGTTGTTAGTTTCGTAAGGAAACGCACTATGCTCTGAAAACGGAGGTCACCTCGTAACATTGATGACGCAGGTCAAGTTCAATAACAACGGCAGGCGCGCGCCACACGGCGCGACTTTTCGACGCAATATTAAATTTGCGACTGATTTAAATACAGTTTAAAATAATAATCAATTTGTATTTAGATTTTTCACTCATCCCTTCTACTATCACGAATGTTGCTTCTATTGATAGATGACTGATGAGCGTCTAGCAATATTAGAAATATTATTAACATGTAAAAGTTTCATGCAAAGAGAAATCTACATCGCTATAAAATATAAAATAAATAGTAAACGCAACTAAAAATCGCACGTTGTCGCGTTTAGTGCGATGTTATATTATTATCTTATAATATGTTATATCCTACTGCGGGTCAGCTGATCGCGCGGTGCGGTGCCGCACTCGCTGCGTTCCGGCGGTCAGGGCCGCGCGGCCGCACTTCGATCGCCGGAAGTGAAAATGTCCGTATCACACACACGCTTAAATAACAATCGTTTATGTGTTGACCTTGCAAACCTGCTTTATCGTTTACGGCTTATATGCATTTTGTCTAGAAATGATAACGTGGAATTGCATACTTGACTACTTGCCCTAATTTCGAATTAACTGATAGATGTCTGTTTGTTTTGTACACAAAGTGTAATTGCATTACCGGTGCGATATTGGCGATGTGATGCGTCAGTGCGCATCTAAACAATGAACTCGCAGTATCCGAATGCGCGTTGCTAAGGAAAACGCGCCTTATGCAATTAGTGTAATGTGGCCGAGGAGCACATACAGTAATGTTCGCTCCGAGCTTCGTTGTAAGGCGCCTACCATGCTCGTCATACGTTGTTGCAATATTTACTATTAAGTAATAATGATTTAATTGAAGCGTTCATATCGATTCCAGTTAACTTAATGAAGTCTCGAGCGAGTATTTCAATCATTTGTATATGCGCTATTAACGCTACTAATAATTATATCGAGGATTGTTATGTAACTTGAGTTATCCGTGAAACCTCAAAAAAATACTTGTTGATAGTTAAAAAATAATTAAAAGTTAAAAACACTTTTTGCGAGTACCCATAAAATTAATCCTTAAATTATTTCATGTTGAGTGTAATTGTTGTTTTAGAGCATTTATGAATAATTAAAGACTTAGATAACTCTGTATCCTATTATTTTTTACACTCGTCGGATATAAGATACCTACCGTAGCCAAATTTAGAATCATGTAATATTTATAAGGAGCATATAGTGAGCCCAGCCGAGTGGTGCGTGTAGTGTACTAGAGCTGTACTCTACATTCTACAGTAGGTATGTACAATGTTGTATGTACGTCACAATTATTGTTATTTCTGAGTATTTTTCCCCGACGAATGTCTCATTAAAGTTTAATTGGATTATAACTACGAATATCATTGCATATCTATCAAAAATACATCAAACGCGATAGCTGGCGGCTTATCTTAATAGTTTATGTGGTTCGAGTTCACGGGTTCAATATAATTTTTATTATTTCATATTATAATTTATAATGTACATATTTTATGTGATAATGTGCGTATTTATGTTGCTTGAATAATTAAATATGAGTAAGTTGGCTTAATAGCTGAACATTAACGAAATAGTTTTATTGTTTTATTAGATACACCAACAAGTAGGTGCTACTAATTACCAAATTTAATTCGGTACTGTATCAATCAAATGTCATATCCAATTAGTAACTCAGATTTCGATATTCAATTAGACAAACATTTAAATAACCATAGAAATCTAAATAACAAGGCACTAGAAGTCGTAAGCGCGCGTGACCTTGTCGCCACTCAGGTGACTTTCACAACACCAGCGTGTTCGTCACTGTTCAGTTGCTCTGGAGACGTATGTGTATAAACATGGTGTGTTTCAGCATATCCCATTGCGGAAATTCTTCCACAAGTTGTAATTATACTAATAAAGGAATAATATTTCATAAAATGAAATAATGCCGTTTTTCCTTAAAATTATAGAATATTTACAAGTATTACGAGTGTCACCATAGTAATCGAAATAACAATGAATGACACAGTCTACCATTCTTATTATCACGTTTAACACAAATTTCAACCTTATTTCTATGAGTTTATGTTCAAAGTTATATCTATTGAAAATTGACAACTTCTGTGTAGAAAAGCCGAATTTTTTCGTATTGGAACAAAAAGAAACAAAACGTCTCATATACTTAGGGATGTTATTCTAAAATAAACCGTAAATTCGTGCGTTAGGATACATATTAAAAAGCTTAATTTAATATTTATGTTAGTTTTCACTAAAATCAAGCTGTCCAATAAAAGGCATAGTTTACTTGTGTGTACTGTTTAGCTATCGGTTTAAATGTGTTGATTTTGGCGACAGCGGTTTTCATATGAATTATGACATTATAGCACTTCTATGTGTCTTGTTATTTAGATTTCTATGTAAATAACCATTTCCCGTTTCATAAATGCATCTCAAAGTCGAAAACTTGATGTTTTCCTTAAACTTTCCTTCATACATACATAACTGTAAGTGTGCACTCTACTATGTATGCTAAATAGGTGAAGAGCGGTGTAGTACTTACCATGTATAGGTCGCCATATCGGCACACCTTCCAGAAGCCCTTGATGCTCGCGAGCATGGTGCGCGCGCGCCGCTCGCCGTGCCGCGCCGCCGCGACCCTCCTGCACACACAACACATTCCCTTACAACACTGCTATTTGTACAACTATAGCTTTTATTATAGAATATTTATATTTTATATGTTTACAAAAGTTTCGTCTAGTACTTAGACACTCGTAGGTTATCGTGTTTGCCCCTTTTAGGACTGAAAATAAGAAGCTATGCTTTCAATCTTCTTGAAAAGCTAACAATAGATTTTTCATTTAAAACCGACATATCTCTTCTTGGTTTGAAAGAAAAATAAAGCGAAGTTTGGGTGTAATAAGGCAAAACACAATGCAATTTTTTAAGTCGGTCTTGTTACCACACCAAACCGCATTTTAGAGGTTCGATTAGTTGCTTCGAAATAATCCAAATCATTATTATTCAGCAGAAATATTATTTAATTGTTGTTCACTCTGAATAATTTTAATTTTTGCTGTTATTGCCTTAAGTAGTATATGACGCGCATGAGATAAGTTCGTCTATATGTCACTCACCATATACTGAACATAATATGTATAACTATTCACTCACTGAAAGGACACTGGTATGTTTGTATGGTTTTACTTTTTTGTTACGTAATCGTTATGGTGTTTATAGGCTACTTTAATAAACGACTAACCCGACAGTCAAACAAGCATACTGAAGCTTGGCCCGAAACTGACATGTTCACAAAACGTCACAGAATAAAACTGAAAAACAGCCATCGTTAGCTAACGAGTCGGGTAATTGTGATTAGTGAACATTAATAAACATTATTCGCTCTAAATGAACGATAAAGGGAAGATAAACCCGTTTCTTATAACTCATTTTAAGTTTTTATACAATATTGAAAAGGTAATATATAATTATGTAATTACTTTGGAGATTTGCTTCGATTTTAAATCATTATACAAAGACGCTAATTAAATCATAATATTATAGCGAGTTGTAGTTTGACATGCGAGTAAATTATGAATCATTAAGATAATTCTTTCCTTACGTTCAGAGGACAAGATCACGTTCTACTGAATCAACGAAAAGTGAACACTCACATTTGTTCGTGTTATGTGTCGTGTTTTTTTTTATAATTTAATTCAATAATTTATTAAACAATCACTCTCTTTTATATATAAATATTTAAATACCTTGAAATACTGAAACCGAGTATTCCTAACGGTGCGATAAGGATTCAGTTCATTGACTACTATTAATATAATGATAAATATTGACAAACAAATTTTGATGTTAGAAACCCTTCATAGCAAAACTATTATAGAGGTAATGCAAACTAATAGCTCTGCACAGTAAATAAACAATGAACATGAAGTTCAAGTATAAATCTATGTTCTAGTTAAATCTTGCAATCAATTATAGTCACGTTATGTTCAATGCGAATTGTGAGTGTATCTGCGCGAGCGCGGGCGGGTCAAGTCAATAAATACTGCACGTTATTGTGTGAGTTCAGCGATAGCACTTGCACCCTCCTGATATCCTGGTACTATCTCTTTTGAAAGTATTGCTAAACTCAAATTGAGCTGATCGCAGATAGATAGATAATGTGTAACAATCAAAAGAATTACAAGTAAATATTTATTTGAATTTGAATCTCTCTAAAATTATAATTTCGCCGCGGAACTATCTCATGCAGAAAACGGACGCTATCTTAATACTATTATGAAGGCGAAAGTTTGTAAGGATGTATGGATGTATGGATGTATGGATGTTTGTTACTCTTTCACGTAAAAACTACTGAACCGATTACAATGAAATTTAGCACACGTATAGAGGGTAACTTGGATTAACACATAGGATAGGTTTTATCCCGTAAATCCCACGGGAACGGGAACTATGCGGGTTTTCCTTTGAAAACGCGGGCGAAGCCGCGGGCGGAAATCTAGTATTATCATAAAATATAAAGAGCTCTTAATTAAATAGTGTGTTTATAACACGTCGTTATGTAAAATCCCATAATAAATAATATGAAAATTTAAAGTAAATACACAATATTATCAGCAGTTGGGATCTAACATACGAGTCGGCGCGCTCGTGATATCTCTGCCATAGCTCGCGCCGCAAAAACTTCACTTACATCATTATTAATATTACGATGTTCGCTTTACTATTATACAATAAAAATAACCGATATTTATACAATTTATATTCCAATAGTAGGTAGAGATATATTCTATAGCAGTTTGCATAAAAGGTGCATCTTACGGTAGTAAAACCAAGCTTTTACTCCTGCAGCTCTACATGAGCTTAATTGTTGACATTTTATTTGGGTGATTTTAATTTATTTTCTTAACATACATTAATCGCTTTAGTACAATTAACAACTTGATTTAAGATGAATGATTGAATAACAGTATTTTGTAACGCGCTTCGTGTCGTAGGTTCAGGATCGGTCAAAAGACAATTTTACAGTTATTCTCTTTTCATACAATACATTTTGTATTTCACATGATTATTATTTCAGATATCATTTATTTTAATATGTTTCAATTGACTAAAGAATAATATCATACACTGCAATACCTTACGTATTTGTGTTACATAAACAATAGCAGATGATTAGATGACATCGTGTCACATGTAATAATCGATCAATTCATTATTTAACAAACGATCACTCTGATTTATATTAAATAGATTTTTCCAGAAGCTTATAGATCATAGAAGTGGATACCGCAGAAGCTAAAGCTAAGGTCGAGCTTACTAGGGCTGCCGATCGTACCGTTAGATAATTATGTGTTTAAATATATGTATAGTGGCTAAACTGCACTATAGTCTGAAATATTATACACCGCGACAGACGAAATATTTTAACATTTTTGTCGACCCTAAACTTGAGATTTTTGTAATTTGAACAATATTTTGTGACTTGGTTATTAACAAATTAGTATCGATTTAGTTGCATTCCCCGCAGGATACGTAATTAAATAGTAATTAGATCTACGTCACGTTCATCTATCGTATCATTTATACATTCAATCATATTAAACAAAATAGTTTGTAAACAAATTTTGTAAAACATATCAAATGTTTTTTTTTTATTCCATTGATAATAAATAATAATTAATTTATGTTACGCTGTATTGTTTGTGCCCGATATCAGTGACGTCACAATATAAATCACATCTAGTGTCGTGCGTGACCAATCTCGTATTATTCATTTTTAAAAGCTCATAAGTGCATATTATTATAATATTATAAATGCGAAATTAATTCTGTCCATCGCTGTCATTTGCGCCCACTAATAGAGTTCAATAAAAGTTGGATATTATATTTTATTTTTTTATATAGTGGAACATAAATAAAGGCTGAGTTTTGAAAATGTCTAAATATAAATACTGTCTCGTTTTTTTGAAGCCGCTACTATTAATTACGTAAAAAGGGATCTTAAACTTTAAAGAACCTACGCTACCTCGTTATTGTTTACAGATATTGCCGAAAGTTATAAAAAGGATTATCACCATTGTTTTTTCCAACGGTGTGCAGTATACGTACAATAAAGTACATCCACATTACCTGGTTTGTGTCGTAAAATAATAAAAATCAACGGTTACATAGAAAATATTTCAACGCCAAATATAATAAGCATCACGTGGTATTTATTGTATGATAATAACAAATGAATGAACGGAAAGAATAACAAGCGATTTGAACGTTATATACGCGTTGTTTATATTATTATACTTTTATTTATACTGTGGCTGCATATCAGCGCACATTGTCTCGCTTTTGTCAACACTCGCGAGATATCGACTGATGCTATCACTACATTTGTACTGTTTATACTTAAAATATCACTGTATAATATACATTAGTTTAAATTAGCGTTGATAATGTACTGATATGCTCAATTATAACTAAAATATAGAAAAAAATGTTATGTAAATAACTCTCAACATAAAAAACAATCATATACAATTTCCGATGTTTCAGAGTAACGTGTTACCATATTTTATTTTGAATTAATAAATACATACACAAATATTTCTATTTCGAAAAAAGGAAGGTTTTCATTCGGTCAAGTATTTTCGCATTTGACTCAAAAATAAAAGTTTTGTTGTTGTCAGCAGGCATCTCATTTTGATGGTTTTTGGAATTGTCGTTAAATAATCTTGTTGTCAAAGAAATCTAATCAATACCATAACAATAGGAAAACGATACAGTACCTTAATTGTTTTGTGAATCAGATAAGTAGGTATGTATTTGAAATTTCATCGCGATCGCGCGGGGTGTTATGAGCCCAAATCATTTTACAGCGAGGCTTCAGCGCCCGCCTTCAGTTTAACATCTGCTATGTTTTATTAGAATTTTTGATTTTGTATACCATGTATGTATTTCCTTAATAGTACACTAGTAATTTACTACTAATAGACTATAATTAAAGGTACCTTCTCTGTTTGACTCAAAAATAGATTTCATTGTTTTCAGTAGTATCTACCTATATTTATTATCGCTATATTATATTTATTTGGATAATTGATATTATTACTACAATGTTGTACTCTTATACAGATCATAAATTGTTTCTGTATCTTAGAACATGTTCATTGGTATTATCAAACACACGTTTATAATTAATATTATTTACAGACGTGCGCAGACGCAGCACATAGTTCAGGCTAACGTAAAACCTTTGAACAATGCGCATTTATGTATTTATCTTCTAAAATTGTACAACAATATTATTTCAATACAATTTTGTTTACGCGAGTACCGAATCATGCCAACAAGCCAAAACGATATAAATCGATTAAAGAAAATAATTTTCTAGGCGTGGAAATTAAAATTATACACACATGACTCGTGTTAAAAATATAAAATAAGTAGGTTATTTTTAAGATTTGTATAAGTTTCCAAAAATTTACATTAAATTAATAACATGATTATAAACTCACTCGGATATACTATCACAGGAGCCCCCCAACTTGGCGGATTTATTTGCAAGTGGATCTCAGACGAACGCTTGTAAAGTTTGAATTTCACACGGAATGCAAAATTTTCTTGAACACAATGTAAACGCGGGAAAAGTCACAGCGCACAGAGGAAACTGACATATATTTAGCACACACACGTGGCTCGTGTTTGTTTTTAAACCGAGCGTTAAGCTCGCTCCACTCGGCGACTGGTAGTGTGCGCGGGCCGAGCGCGCGAGTGCGAGAGCCTGTTCGATCTTGACCTTGCGCGATTGTCGGCCGACTGAAACCACTTTTCGTCCACCACCAGTTTTATAACGTCTGCCCTCGTAGCTCTGCGCCGCTGCCGCCTCTATGCGCTAATAGTCTTATAATAGCTCTCAAACTGTCACTGCCTCGTATCACATACAGCCTACCAGACCTAACACTCGTAGCACCGTCGATGTCGATTTGGTACCGATTTTAATTGAATGAGCAATATTAATTAATTTGCAAATGAGTTAAAGTGGTGTTACGGTGTAAGGTGTTAATTAATTATTTTGCTAATTTCTTTTCGTTTATCTACACTCTTCAATGTTGTACACTAGATACACAAATAATCACACATGTTAATTTTATTTTTAAGTGATATGATTAAGGTTTTTTTTCCGTTTGCCAGTAAAAAACAAAATATAACATATTTTAAAACTGTAACAATGTTTACAATTTTAGTAAATTCAGACCTAGTGCTTTCCAAAATATTTAAGTATACTGCCAAGGGTTTTTGTGTGAAATGAGACCTCCATTATATTATTAAAATAAGTAGAAACATGTAATCATTTAATTAGTGACGACAATGTGTGAATCGTCGTGCCTTGTCTCTTTGGAACAGAACAAGGCGATAAGAGTCGTCTAACTCTAGTAACGAACCGTACACACGATCTATCAGCGGCATCGCTACGCGGCCTCTACGTGAGAGTATTAGCTCGTACGAGATGTATCGTCCACTCTGCCAAAACTATAATTAACATACACTTACATTTTCTATTTGTCTCGATAAAACGACAGACTCGACTACGTGAGTGTTGAATGTCGAACGTGGTTGAAGATCCGATGTCCATCCATATACTGCTGGCACTCCATGGGACACTTCGAATGGGATAATTATTTTTATTTCGTCATGTCGATATATTCTTCATTACGATATTCAAGTGTACAAGTTGAGAAATATCGTAACGAAGTAAAACAACCCTGTAGCGCTCATCTTAGAGCACCTAAGTGAGTTTGCTCTACCACTCTATCTTTTAAGAATTTTTAGGAAATTTCTTGAGAAAGTAATACCTGAGGCTAAGTTAAAATTCACTACGTGCTTCCAATATTTAATATTATGTACAGTAAAAATAAAACATCGTCAAAAATAATTGTAAAGGGCAGTAAAAGGTACCAAAAGCTAAAACATGCCATTATTAATTAAGAATCTAGTTGTTTTTATCTGGGAAAATAATGTATCAGCTACTTTCCGATGACAACACTTTTTTGCCTTCCTTGAAAAATTAAGCATAATCTATAGATGACCCTACAGTTTATACCTACGTAAAATGTAAATTTGACAATGATGTTCGTCGTTATCGATAGTGTAATAGCGGTAATTCTGCAAATTGCACCGAAGGACGCCCGCGACCTGCGCTTGTTTTGTCGCCGGCCCTCTCTCACTCCACGTGGCAGAAAGAGACGCAAGCTCGGCGCTATCAGATACTATTAAATACGAACAAGTCGTGTGAATGACACTTATTCAGTAGGCAATATATACAAACAATCTCGAAATTTCCTCCAGTTCTAAGGCAGGTTTTACTAGAACATTATAGAAGTCCCCGGCAGCCTCGCGCCCGTACAACCTCCCGCGTGTGCGAGTGTGTGCGTAAGCGACCGCTCCGAGTTTTCTTTCTAAGATCTTAATTGGCTTTTTCCCCTCTAGTTCCAAGCTGTCCCTAATGAATCGCAACCCTTACATGGCCAATTCCGTTTGCTTTAACATTTATAATTAATTGTTGGATACATTTTAACGATTCCATAAAAACTGGAAATTCGTGTATTATTGCAAAACATGGGTTATACATATTGAGACGATAACATTTGTCTCGTCGATATTTACATGACACATATACTTTCCCTCGAAATGAATTCTATAAACGTAAATGTATTGAATCATCACCAACATAAATAAAGTAGAGCTTTATTGAACAGTATTATGATTGACACGCGTGATAATTAGATATGTAAGAAACAAGGCAATAAACGTTAATAGCGGTTTAATCGCTCAGATGTATTGTATAATTGTAATCAGTGATTATAATATACCTTTTGATGCTGTGCAAACAAGATCAGTGTTGAGACTCGCGACGTCACTCGATGCATATAAAGTAGTACTGTACAATTTGCGGGTAATAATTACTTTTAGAGCCGGTTTCACAACTTGTTCATAATACCCCTTATATTAAACACTTTTAGATATAATATATTTTCATAGGTTATTATTTTTGGCATTTTGATTAAGATAAGCTAAACAGAACATAATATTAAAAAAGGCGATAATTTTTGCAACTTTTATTATCTTTCATTATAATGTGATTGTATTCATATAGAGAGACGAGCCTACGAACTAAGCTACGAACCAATTGTTCTGAAATAAATCATCGAATGTAAGCACTTTCATACTCATAAATATAATTCGCAATTAATGAATGACAAGTAAATGGGGTTTGTATTATAATAATTAATAACATTCAATTAATTAAGTGACGGTAATGCCCAGAAGTTGGATATCAATAGGTATAACAAATTACTGTTAACCGCAAATATGTTTATTTTTGATAACATAGGTTTCTTTACGGATGATTTTTAATTATTTTGATAATTACTTTGCCTACAATGTGATAGTATATTATACCTTCACTATTACGCTGTTCGTAAATAATTATACAAGTAATACTCCGTTGACATATTCGTTCTGTTGCTAGGATGAACTGCAGTGAACGCTAAACGCATACCAGCGTTATCAACAAATAGGAGACATAATTTATAATAATACGTGTTTAATAGATGCTAATAGTGTGGCGGAGATATGATCTATTGCGATCGCCTGATAGCGCTCCAACCACGTTCCTTATCTGATAACGGCTTTGTCAATCTCGAATCACATATTTTCATGTAATCAATGTGCAATAAAATAATTATTCTACTTAATTACTTTCATTAACAAACTATTTATACATAGGTAGAGGTGTTCATTAATTATAAATCGTATATCAATTTTCACTTGATTGGCATTTAATGGCCAATGCGCAATTAAATAACATTTTGTTTATTCTATTTTATGTTGGCCTTAATTCCTTGTAATCGTGTTTACTTTTACTCATAAGTGCATAATATAATATGACACCTTAGGTATAATTTATAGCACGTTATAACTTTATAGATGGAATAATAACAAGAATAAATTATTGCAAGTCAAACCTGTCGAATTTTCGAGTCGAACATAATGAAAAGCTCGTTGCTATTAACGTAGCTTTTTATACTGCATTGAGGAAGTGATTTGCTCAATAATTATAGCATTAAAAAATTAAAAACCAATAGGTACCTAACAGTATCGATATTGACGTCACAGCTATGTCTACTAAAAATAGTTGCACATTGTTTCGCCTTTCGTGGTACTAGTATCACCAACATATATATTATCATTACTTCAGAGATATTTTCTCATTTAGTTGTTGGCATTTTGTTGAAGTCGTTATATCTCGAAATTATCACAAATATGCGCTTCCTGAACTACTGTTACTTTTATAATAATCGTATTTTATAATAATACATTTTATTGTTATTTGTTTCTCTATAAATATCTAGCCGTATGTAACGTAACTGAAGGACAGAAGCGAGTCTCTTAAACTACTTTCAAGAAATGTAAATATAGAACACAGTTTTGGCCGAAAAATATTACTTAGGACCCATGAAGCTATTTAATTTTGTAAAACTTTTGTTTTCTACAACTTACTGAGTGAATATAAAACATTAAACCATGTTTTATAATAACTCGAAGGTAGAAAAAAATAACAAAAAATATAAATGCCGACAACTTCATTTATAATTATTAAATATAGTTTATAAATTACACACACCAAAAATTTTACCAAAAAATTTAATGCACAAAAAATTAAAAGCGTGTCACTGTTTAAATATTCCTTAAACGAATTTTTTAGATTATAATAATTACCGTTAACCTAGCTTGACAAAAATTGACGTAAGAAATCAATTAAGTATAATGTAATAGAATGTAATAATCAAATTGTCATATTAGACTACAAGCCCGCATATGAAAAAAATATGGGTCAAATGAACCACCACGGGACATATCTAGTACGAAAGAAGAGCAAAAAATAATAAGATTCATCACTATGCCGTCACTTGTAAGCTGTCCAACTGAGTGCAGATGAGAATTGAAAAGTACAGGTAGACTCGGTAAATTTTGGTCATATATTTCTGTACGGCATTCTTAACCATCGATAGATCCATTAAAAATAATAAGAAACAGCTCAGTGCCGTACAAAAATGTTGGTCCACCAAGTCGGAATTTTTATTTAATTTCCGAGAGTTACCGGGGGTAAATTTGGTCATTTGACCATGTACGGCATCTGTGTCATACTATTGCTTTTACTCCATTATTCCGCAACGCCGTACAAAAATCATGGGGACAAGGGGAAAAAATCGAGAGTTGTAATCCCCTCTCTTTCCCCACTCCAGGGGGTCATTTGACACAACACGAAATAAATTTATTTTTAAAGTATTTTATGCATAGATAATATTTTTTCATGTGCCGTACATTTTCGTTGGTTCAAAGGGGAAAAATCTGAAAAAGAAAAAATCCATATAACGAAATGTTTGCTTTATATTTTGATAATAAAATATAAATATACATTAATATTAAGAAGCTCGAGGTGGTTAATTATCACCTTGCAAAGTCGGAGTCAAGTGGAATGGACTCCGTTAAATTGATGAACTAATAAAAAAGCTATGAACGAAAAGATGTGAATTATATGCAATCAGCCCATGAATACAGGTAAAGTCACAAGCAAATGCTAGTAATATATACATATTCAAAATGTACAAGTAAAGCGCTTTCAAATGATACCAAACACGGCATATTTATCTTAACTTTATTTTTTTACTCTGTATGTTTTGTCCGCTAGAGGGCGCCACATAAGATTTTGTGAAACCCCATATAGCCTTTAGCTAGCTGGTCGCTGGTTATCCAGTGAACAATTCAGACGCTTCTAATGATATGTCATTTGTCGAATTCTGATAAGTAGTTTAGAAGTTACGAGGGAATAGATGAACATACATACATGACCTGTCAAAACCATAACCCTCCTTTTGCTTTGCCGTAGTTGGGTAAAAATATGTTAATGCCGTACTGTATCAAATGGCCATAAAGCACCCTTAAAATTGTAGCTTTCGTCGCTTTCATCAGCCTAAAAGATGTGGTCTGCACAAAAATGTACGGCATCGTTTTTTCCTAATTTATCTATGTTTATACTATTTAAAACAACGAGTAAAGTGTAGAAAACTATTATATTTCATTAATCTACGATGTTTAAACTTTAACAAAATTTCTGCTTTTGCATTTCTCTATAAATTTTTTTAGAACGGTTTCTTTTGAACGGCAATACTATACAACAATTGAATTTTACAATATCATGTTAAAAAAAAAGTTCCCGTACAGGGTCAAATGACCTTACAGCTCTTTATATCAAGAATTCGATGAAATTAAGATGATTATTGGTAAACATATAAAAGAACAATTATTTTTTGACGGCATTGCTTTTAATAGTACTTTTGAGTGCTAGATAATGTTTTGGAACCGAAGCCGTACTTAGTCAAATGACCCCCTGGAGTGGGGAAAGAGAAGGGATTGCAACTCTCGATTTTTTCCCCTTGTCCCCATGATTTTTGTACGGCGTTGCGGAATAATGGATTAAAAGCAGTATAGCAATAGTATGACACAGATGCCGTACATGGTCAAATGACCAAATTTACCCCCGGTAACTCTCGGAAATTAAATAAAAATTCCGACTTGGTCAACATTTTTGTACGGCACTGAGCGGTTTCTTATTATTTTTAATGGATCTATCGATGGTTAAGAATGCCGTACAAAAATATATGACCAAAATTTACCGAGTCTACCTGTACTTTTCAATTCTCATCTGCACTCAGTTGGACAGCTTACAAGTGACGGCATAGTGATGAATCTTATTATTTTTTGCTCTTCTTTCGTTCTAGATATGACCCCTGGTGGTTCATTTGACCCATATTTTTTTCATATGCGGGCTTGTAGTCTATATTGCTATATTATAACTTATAATGTAAAATGAACTAATGCAAATAATACATATATTGTTTAAATAATAACTTAAGTGAATTAGTTTAGATTATAAAATTAAAATATTTGTATGCCAATTGTTGGCGAATTGTGCGGACGTGAAATTTATTATAACTTTGTAACCACAATTCATACAAATAAATAATTTCATTTCATATCATTTCACATAATTTTAGACGTATTAAGTGCGTAGGTATATCGTAAACAATAACTTCCTCGTAACAATACGCAAACCGGTGTTATCTTCATAAACAATAACAGAGAACGCAAAAAATGAATTACAGGAAAGTGTGCAGATTAGTGTACGAATCGAAATAACTACTGGACGATCAGACTCAGAGGTCCGTAATGACGCACATTAGCTAGAGTTAGGAGATAACAGATAACAGCGAGCGCCATTGTCGCTCATTGTTGCCATACTAAGTGTACTCTATATCATATTGTACTAGTAAAACTACATGTATGTAAAAATTGGTGTACTGCATATTGTAGTAATACCTATATTTTTTTATAGCCAATCGATGTAGTATTTGCAAAGAGAGTTTTCCGTTATGTTTATTTCAGGCAACCTTCGAGATAAAGAAAAACACAATTTAGTGTCGAATGTTACATTATCAGTAATAGAATTAACCTACATTAAGTTAAGGAGAAAGTTGGCGATGGATTTTGGTATCTACATTGCATATACAATAAATATTTCAGCGGAAAATTTTGTTTTGAGTGTGAGAAGGGAACGCAAGCGCCGTAAATGAAGCGATAGCTTATAAACACGAACTACATTTAGTCCGGGATACATCGCCCATTTTTGCAAGTGATTACTATCAAGCTAATTTTTCGTGAGTAGCTTTATTTTGATGAGATGCCCAATAATTTCATGTATGAAACTCTCGATTGTGGTAGCTACCAGAGGAAACAAGGATAAAATATTTTGATTTGATGGTTCTCAAATATTAATTACTAACTGAATGTTTTTTTTTTTATTCAATCTCAAGATAATTATCTAAATTATTCGAAAAAATATTTGTCCTACAAAATCTATGGTTTAATCAAAGAGTCCCCCTTTCCAATGTGTATCGATAACGAAGTCATCATAAATGATTACTAACAAGCTGATTTTGCACGCCTCATAAGCGAAGCGTTGAGGTGGGTACTACTGTCACTTCGCGCAAAACATCTGATTTTTCAAACTTAAAATGTCTTTATGTATCATACATTGCACTTGTAAGATAAAACATACACACACATATTAAGAAAAAACACTATTTTTAACGATCATGATATTTTTGATGTCATTTTTGTTATTTAAACTAGTTAAAAAACAGTTTAAAAAAGTTCTGTCTTGGACGTCCGTGTGTCTGTATGTGCGGATCCTTTTTCTTGTTAACACGATAGCGACCGAAATACTTTACTAATCGAGTCTTTTTTTTTCTCTTACGCTTGAGTATGCTCAGGAATAGAACCCTTTCATTTTTCAGGGTCTGATTCGATGTGGTTTAATTGTTATTAAATAAACAAAAATAATAATTTTAATAAATATTTATTAAAAAAAAATTATGAGGCGTGCACTTTTGGATTTTCCAAATTATTTTTATTTTCACTTATTTAATACTTATATAATTCAACAGACATATTGTCCTACAAATTGCGTAATAAATATTTGAGAACCGTCAAATCAAAAATTTTTATCCTTGTTACCTCTGTAAGCTACCACAATCGAGAGTTTCGTTCATGAAATTATTGGGCATCTCATCAAAATAAAGCTACTCACGAAAAATTAGCTTGATAGTAATCACTTGCAAAAATGGGCGATGTATCCCGGACTAATTGCTACAGATATAGGTATTAGGACGATCTCGCTTTTAATGCTCACCAAATTGGCAATCAGCCACTCGTTATGACGTATATGCGCGATTATATTTTGTTGTCTGTTTACAAACATGCCCGCACGTGACGTCACCAGGACGTCGTCCCGTCGCCGGATCGTTAATAGCAAATTGAACATAATTTCTTTCGCCTTACATAAGCTTCCGCATTTATGCAAAGTTCCATAATTACTGACCTGCCGGCTTAGCTCACGTCGCCGATTATGATGATAATTATTCGAGCCGCAATGGGTATTTCTTTTCAATTTTGGTATTGAGATATCTAATTGTGAGGTATAGTTTGACGCATTATTGGTGGATAAATTTTCCTCAAAAAATACCATTTAATGATTGGAAATTTTGCTTGCCCTAAATATTAGCATTCATTGAAGGTGGTTTGCGGTGAGCATTGGCCGTCCTTTGTGCCGCCTGGCGAGACTCACCGGCCTGCCGCCTGACTCAGCACGCACCACATTTTATGTGTTACCATTGTGTATGCGTGAAGATCATTTTGTATCGCACTTACTATTAAATAATGACGCACAATCGCCTATGAAACAAGCCGTGTAGAATAAAGCTACTGAACAAAAGAGAACCTACGTATTTTTATTTTTAAGTTTTAATTATGCCAATAATTTATACATAAATTATTGTGATAGGTACCTAATTGCTTTATAATGTTTACAAATTAAAATGACTATCTAATTTCATGTGTTGACCGCGTGTATGTGAGCGACAAGCGACTGCGAGCCTTCGCGCTAACTCTCGGCGAGTTTCCGGGAAACACGAGAACGCAGAAATTATAAATAGATCACTGTAGTATTGAGTTGCTAATATAGTCAGCGGAAATGATATATTTACAACTATTCATTAAGCAGAATTTCATTCTTCCGCGGACTTGCGGTCCATTTAAATCGATCCTTCGGAAGGATTAGTATTATTCTGCGATTTATGATTTAGTTGCGTCGTGGGCGTAGGAACTCTATTATTTAAATGTATCTATTGTTTGCTTGAATGCCTCCGGGTTATCAACCTCTCTTCCGTGTTTTAAAACCAGTCAATTTTGGAACTAGAATCCAATGCGAAAACGCATTGAAATTTATCATTAATAAGAATTTCTTATACAGAACATCTACGTCAAACAAACTTAATAAATTCAAGAAACCGTATTCTTTAGAAATTATGAATAAAAATACGAATTCTTCTAAGGTTGTGACATATTTCTGTGGTTAAATAATTATGAGGAATATCTCGAGCAAGTGGGTTGCTATAACTGTACAAGATAGAAAAACTCGACAGTCGACTGTGATTAGTGCGAATTCATTTGCATTGACTAACAAGGTGACCTACTGAAAAGAGATCTAATTATTCTAGAGTAACTATTCTTTAATTAATTACATTATGTTTTCATTTTTAAAGGCTAACGAAAGAGTGACTCTGAAGCTATTACACACGACGCAAATAATACATAAATATAATGTATGTTACATACAACACTATGTGCAGGTAGACTGCAAATTCTAAGAATATAATATGTTCTAAGAAACAATTTTGTGGCTGAACATTATCATAAAGACAAGGTCCTGTCGCTACGACCAACCGACACACAGAATATATAGAGCAGCAAGTACTGTTAACCTCAAATATATCCTATAATTTTACTGTATATGCAAGGCATGGCTCACTATTGTTTCCAGTAATATGTATTTGTTTATATCCAAAAGCTAGGTATGTACTGGGCTTAAATTGTTCTGCTGCTATAATGGACGACATTTACAAATGACGGACTAACTTCTCATTATAATAGAAGTTTTTCCATGAATTCTGTCTCTTATCGTTTAATACTGAACATTCGATAAGTGAGCACGTTATTGGAATTATAAATGCATTCGTTGCGATGTATTATAGAATTCCATCAAGTTTCCTTATTTCTTTAAATCCCTTTCCCGTGCATGATCTATTTGCTGTACGAGGATGGTTATTTATCAATTAAACAATGTAACATTGTTTCGTTCTCATTGCGATAGTGTTTACATTACTTACGTATGTATTGCACGTGAGTTTCCGCAAACAGAACTCGGTTAAATAATTTGGTTCAATGCCACAATGAAGAGGGCGTTTACACCTTAGGGCCTTGCCAAAATATGGCATTTATTTTCCTTATCTCGACCCTAACTTCGACTTGCATCTTTAGACTTCGGAAAGAGCAATTGATTACACTTCATATTTTTGATATCACATCAAAACAAGATTATAAACGTCAATTTGATAGTCGAAATAAGCATATATCTTGATAATCCAGTTTATCTTTATCTTATAGGAAAGTGTGAATAAATATAGGTACGTGATACTTGAGTCCAATAAGTAAACATGAAGTTCACAGATATTTCGGCTACCGGCGCGGCGCTTGTTTTGAACCGAGAAAATTGTTGGTTTTTGGATAATATACGTATCTACGATATAATGTAACGATCTGTACATGTTTGTGGTAGAGAGACCCAATAAATGTCACTTTGTATGCGCGACATCGAGCCACAATTGTGTATGCACATTACATGCTCAAATCGATCCACTTATCTTGCGTCTGCATCTTATTGCATAAAAAACATGAGGAAAACGACTAAGAATACATTCCAAAATTAGCCTTTGTTATTAATAATTATAAATGGTCATACTTTACGAGCATGCTCTACGAAATGTTACTATCGTAGTTGCATTGTTATCTGCATTGTTTCACTGATTATAAAAATGTATTATGTTGTCCGTCTAATTGTAGGGGTTATACAAAGCTGCTCATTATTCGTGAAAAATGTTGTTTTCACGCCTGTTATTTTTGACTCTATCAAACTTTACTTATTTAAAAATAAGTCTCGTCATTCATTGTCTATGCACTATTACTTCATACGATTGCATTGTGTGATGAATTGCGGTCGTATTGAGATTAATCGCTCCGGCACGGACCGGAAGCTGCCAGTTTCCTCTCGGCATACTTGTCGCTGGCTACTTGATTCCATGTAAACATAAACATTACTTTTGCTCGTATATTCATAAATTAATTATCGTACTTTGCGTTCTATTTTCAACAGTATTTCCCTTTAC
This sequence comes from Colias philodice, assembly GCF_061535455.1. Classification (NCBI taxonomy): domain Eukaryota; kingdom Metazoa; phylum Arthropoda; class Insecta; order Lepidoptera; family Pieridae; genus Colias; species Colias philodice. The sequence goes on along the minus strand of NC_143111.1, from coordinate 95,099 downwards.
CTTCACAAATATTGTACACAAGTCTGAGTTATCAATTATGTTACTAGTAAATACTCGACTGTCTAGTAGATAACATTTAAAAACATTGCGTAAGATAAGATAGTGGTTATTATAACATTTTGCTCTCTTTCAATTGTCCGATAAGCGCATACAGTATTCAAAATTGTCAGTGAAAAGCTATCGTATAATCCTCTGTTCCCACCGACGGATTACATGATACATCATGGCCATCGCTTATCTATTTCTGATAACATTACCTTTCCCTTTTATTATATGCTCGTCGTTTTCTAAGAAAATTATAACCTTCATATAAAGAATATTCCTTTCAAAAACCATCATTAACAATTTACGGGTATATTTTTGTGTTGTTTAATGTTTTACTGTTTAATGTTTTACTGTTTAATGTTTTACTGTTTAATGTTTTACTGTTTAATGTTTTACTGTTTAATGTTTTACTGTTTAATGTTTTACTGTTTAATGTTTTACTGTTTAATGTTTTACTGTTTAATGTTTTACTGTTTAATGTTTTACTGTTTAATGTTTTACTGTTTAATGGATTAAGCTGGATTAGTATTAAAACTGTAATACATTTTTCAAATCTTACGAAAGATTTGTATCCGGGTGAAGCCAGGGCTAATTAGGGGGCTAAAATTATTATTGATATAGTTTTGTATTTGTCCGGTTATCTCTATTTACAAAAATATAGGTACATTGTGTAATATTAGTTAACCACGAATTTCCAACTGACTGACTTTAAGGTAAACAATTTAATTTTTTCGCGCTACGAGTGTATTCCGCTCATACCTATTTAAAGTCATTCAAAACATTCCGTTATAAATAAAATATAAAACAAAACATATTATTAACCGACTTCAAAAAAAAGGAGGAGGTTATCAATTCGGCCGGTATGTTTTTTTTTTTTTTTTTTTTTTATGTATGTACACCGATTACTCCGTGGTTTCTGAACCGATTTACGTGATTCTTTTTTTGTTCGATGCGGGATGGTGTCGAATTGGTCCCATAAAAATTTTATTTGGATAGGCCCAGTAGTTTTTATTTTATGAGCATTTTTGTCTGTATTTGTAAATGTTGCAAGTGCAAGTTTGAAGTCGGTTGTTTTTAACGCAGTTATGATTATTTAAATATTAATTTATTACTTTTTATCATATTATAGTTATTAAACATGAAGAGTAGGTACTTACTAGTTACTACCTTAATATGCTATGGACAATAAACACACTGTATCAATTAAGAAAAAAAAATCTGTGGTCGGTTATTTGTTTAAATAATTGCGCTAATTATATAATTAGCGCAATACATATAACAAATATATTATATTTGTGCTCAGAGGTCGTGTCAAGGGAAGTGTAACGTAAAAGGAGGAAAATGTGTGACCTTTCCCAACACACACACATGCTTTACTTGCTTAGATATACACTTGTGTACCTAATTCATTTCAGTTTCAGATATTTGTTAAAGATTTTATTACTTGCATATTCCTATATAAGATAAATGTTGGCAAATATAAATTAGCGAGTGTGCGGTGCGCGTGGGCCACTCGTCGCGATGCAGCCGCGGCCGCGACGCTCACCTCGAATGCCCGCTTTGGGATTCCACAATAAACTCCAGTCCTAAATCTAATTTATTGAATAACGCTATAATATGTGAGCGCAGTTCCTTAATACATGTGTAAAGGTCGCGTCTCTTCCGCGCATATATCTTTGGGTGAATAGCATGTGAGTGTGTGTGTGTTTGGAAACACCCACTTGTCCATGTGTAAGTTCGGTGCACTCGACGCCTTGGCATTATGAAAGAAAGCAATTTCGTTGTAATTACCATACATTATATAAAATCAAAGTTTTATGAGTTGTTTTTATTAACAATTTGCTTTAGTTGACATTATTATTAGTTGTTTAACACATGAAGTAAATAATGTTGAGTCATATTTGTCATGTTCAAATTTTATATAGGTAGTTACTTCAACATTATTTTTTTTACATACTATTCATGTATGTACTTATGCTATTTAATTTGCAATTTATTTGCGTTGACTTATGCACAATATCAATAAGAGGCTAATTCGACAAAAAGGGAAGGAGGCCTTAGTCCATCTAGTAACTAGTTCTATCATATGGAGAACAAAATTAACAGTAGCTATATACAGGCACTGACCTGACCCGAACGACCCAAAATGTTATAACACCTTGAATATTACAATATATTTATAAGGCTGTTAACCTTACACCTCGGGCGCACAGAGGTGTAATATTTGTATTACCTACTGCGTGTCGCAATAGCAATAAAATGTAACTCAATCGCTTCAATAAATACTTCCTCAGTATGGCAATTTGGGCACTGGGTCAAGTGCGGGCGTCTCTCCTCACGAGTCACGCTACTATATAGCTTACTCTGTGGTCACTGGGACTACATAAACTGACTGAATTGCTTATTGAAAGTTAATCAAAGAACAACACAATGTGTTTATTGTCTTTAAGCAGATCTTGAAAAAGAAACTTCATGAAAATGTTGTAAAAATATAGAGCTTCATGCACATTAAAAACTTAGGAATGAGAAATTAGATGTTATTTAAATTCAGTTTGTTTCCTTTTCATGCATAATATAATCATCAGCGATTAATTATAATGCTAAATAAGTATGTAGTTGTATGTAGGTGACATTTCCAGGCGTTAATTAAAAGCTGTTTTATCTAGTCAATTTTTTTGTAAGCATTATATTAATTAGAAAATTTCAATGAATCAGAATCTATTAATTTACAATTGCATTTTAATAATGGGAGCAACTAGGTATATACATATATTGAACTTGAGTTCATCTGCGAATAATATGTTTCCTTAAATAGAACAACTTGACAACACTTATAATTATTATTTTATACAACAAACTCGTTGTAATAATCTTTAATATTACGATAGAGCACCTTAACGTTGGAAAATCTCACAGAAACAGCAATGATACATTTAGCAATTAATTTTCATTCTAATTATTAATTTAATAAAAATTGCATGCCTTATACTGAATTAATGCAATGGCGTAAACCAATACATTAGAATTTACCTACTGAGTAAGTAAAGGATTAGTCACACTCGCTTTACCGATATTTATTTAATGATAACACGGTGCGTGTGTGGTCGCCGTTACGTCAAAATTCCGTTCATTTATTATTTTTTATTATCGTTTATTTAATTGAATATACTATGTATGGACGCAGTATGTTTCATATTTATGTTAAAAGAAAACAAGAACATACAACTTTTAAGTCACAAGTCAAAACATCGGGCAAAATCAATGTATCAATAGATGTAATCAATAGATTACGATTATGTTTTATGCAAAAGTGATATAAGTACTACACATTGTGGTAATTCATTTTTGATTAGTTATTGGGTACCTATATTACTTATGCATGACAACTATGACCAGCTCTATAATAATTTTACCATATTGGAGTATTGGACTCATCTCATCCCTCAACTAACACCAAAGCGTTTCATCAAAGCGTATAACATTACCTACATGTTAACGTTGCAAAGATCTCTTCATTTGTAGTTTCTAGAAGTCACTGGTCAACACGAAGACAGATAAATGCATCGATCGATCTCTATAATTTATGTGTTCGCAGCTAATAGCCGAACGAAATTATGATATTACAGGCGAAGTAGTTATTTGCAAACCGGTCTCCGATACTGTTATAATTGACGCAATGGAGCCGTAAATAATGTAAATGCTATCGCTGTATTGTGTCGCTCTTGTATATAAATTAAATTATACTTTTTATATTATTTCCAAACAATATAAAGTAAATTATGAACTACAGCAAACTTACTATACGTTTTATGTATAAATTACCTCTGAAATTATAATATGATATGTAGAATGAAGTATGAACTCGACCCAGAAATACTTAACTCTCCTAAAAGAAAATTGAGTTACAAATGTTCTACGTGTAAGATTAATTAAAGTTTGATGTGATGCTTCAGCACCACACTAGTCAAATACCTAAGCAATTCTTATTTTTTAGAATAAAGTATTGTGTCTTTTATCTTTATAAAAATGTTGTTTTGTATTGTTGCAGGCGCGCGTCGATGATGTCGCCGCGGCAGCTCATGCGCAACTCGAACATGACGCAGAAGTGGCAGCGCCGGGAGATCTCCAACTTCGAGTACCTCATGTTCCTCAACACCATCGCTGGTGAGTGCCGACTGCCTGTCCGCAGGTTATACGGGAGGACCAGAGGATAATTATACATAACCTTGGAAATACAACTATGTTTTTATCTTTCTTAAACGAATGCTAAGAATTGTGACGCCAATTTGAGTTTCAGGAAATATTTTAGTAAACATATTTTTCTTCTTAAAGGAATTTGTTTACATTTTAATACAAATGATTGCATTAAGAATAATTTATCACAAACAAAAATAAGTATAATGAAGGAATGTTAAACCGATTCGTTGCTAAATTTCTGGATTTAATGTCGGTTCTCGCTCAATATTAAAGGTAATAATAATAATGACAAGCATGAAGTATTTACGTAATCTTATTTTTTTGGCTAACGTATATTACGTGTACCAAATATGTGAGTGTATGTGATTCGAAAAAAACCCGCATGTCACATAACCTTTGTTAACAGTTAAAATCAACTAACCGACCGTTATCTACCATCCTCCCACCGACTCAACAATTATCTGCCTACTCTCTTATTGTATCCGAATATAGATTGCATGCTCTTTCATATTATCATAATTCAATAAAAAATAATTAACGTTCATCATCATCAGCCCATATATGTTCCCACTACTGGGACACGGGCCTCCTATGAGGGTACAGGCCATAATCCACCACGCTGGCCAAGTGCGGGTTGGCGGATGACACATATCGTCGAACTTTTTGATTCTTCGACATGTCGGTTTCCTCACGATGTTTTCCTTCACCGTTCGAGCAGTGGTGATGTTACAACATGCGCAGATAAATTGAAAAATCAATTTATTTCCTGCGTGCTCGCCCGGTCTCGAACCCCGGACTTATCGATTCGAAGTCCGAGGTCTCACCACTGAGCCACCACTGCTCTTAAATTAACGTTAATTATACTTATTTAGTGCAAGCGAACCAGTGAAATTTAATAGAAATCAAGACAGAAAATTGCGTACTCCAACTGTATTCGAAGAGCATTTTTTTTGTCGAAAACAACAAAATGAAAATAGATTGGTTCACACGCTCGGTGTTACTTAGGACGGACGCTCACGCCGCACGCGTTAATCTTATTTGCAAAAAACCGCGTAATCACCGAACTTTTCATATTTTTACTAATAATTTTTCAAGGAACTAACTACCGTACTAGGTATAATCATTAGGTATCTGATAGTAAAAGAGTGCGGTTAACGGGGTTTCCTAATTTTTACTCCTTAATTACATATAACTAATTATCTTAACGTAGACATTTAATTCGTATGATTGTAATAACCGCAAAATTTCTAATAGACTACATAATTTTAATGAGTTGGAAATTCTAAATATAATAAGTAGGTAACATTTCACAGTGACATTAGGTATTGTGTTGTGGTTTCATCAGCGAGCGAACTATAAAATATTTACACGACAATTATAATCGCTTTGCATTATAATGCAATAAATAATAATGAGTTTATTGTGCCTGGATTTATTTGCGCAAACATCATAAAGATGAAGACAATTGTAGACTTTTAGGCGCAATAGTAAATCGCTCTTACACGCTCGTGTTTCCAAACAGAAGGATTCCTCGTGATTTTCCTAAAATTGTATTTTTTCTGTATGAAGTAATAACGACGAGGATTTCATCATAATAAGCAACCTCTGTGATAGGTCTGCATTTTGCACGTTACATATTAGATAATGACCGTCTCTACGGCGTGTGTACAGTGTATATAATATATATGACACTACTTATATAATGTGACACTTGCGCGACACACATACAGCGTTATGTGCATTGTTTACATTTTTTCTTACAATCATTCAAATTGATGTAGATTCAGATTTATGATGGCAAATGTATTTATGTACGTGTATTGTCTAATTAAACAGTTATGCCGGAGCCGGGCCGGAAGGTGATTCAGTGGAATCTCTGCATGTGACCGGCTGAGTGTAGCAATTGGATCGAAGCTGAACTGCAATTTATCAGCTCATTATCTAATAGAGCCGCTCGGGCCACGCGGCGAGAGATCGCGAATAATGCTTTCTATATACAAACCATTTTCCATCCATTCTGCTTTGCTTTTATTTCTCTACTATCGAGCTTTACGCACCTATTGCGAAGTTAATAAGTAGACTTTGTTTAGAGTCCGAATTTCATACAGGTAAATCATGATCTATTGTATTAGTAAGATAGTAAGAATGCTTGTTAAAAGCCTGAAACATGGTTGAGTAGAAGATTGAAGGCGCAGGTCAACGTAACTCAAACCATGATTGTTTCGAGTAGCAAATTAAACAACAATTTTGTACCAAAATTGTTCACTTTAATAATGCAGTAGTAAATTTGGATAACAACAAAATGACATTTTTTTGTATGCAGTTCATTTTATTAATAAGAAACAATTGACGACGTTCATTTTATTTGAAAGAAAAACATCAAGAAAACGTTCGACGATAATATTGGTATGAAGTGCAATTTTTGTTTAAATAAATTTATTGTATTTGTTATAAGGAAATTAAGAAAAGGTAATTATATTATTTTCACGCCCACCGCTCGCCTGGCCCCGTGGCGTCGCTTCATTGAGCGCTGTTTGCAACATTACATAATAATACTGCGCAAATTTCCGACGCAGGCCTCAATAATGCAATGCTTTCATTCATAATATATAGAAATACAACGTTTTTATTTTACATGAATTTCAGTATTCATATATTATATACTTATTGTATAACACCAAAAATTAAACAACACAAACTAGATGAAAAAAATGTGCTAGACAAAAAAACAACTTCCCAAACTTTGTTGACTAATTGAAATTTTTCTTTAAATCTACTGACAGTTTTTACTATGAGTAGATATGTGTTTATAGAAAGGAAATTGTTTTCATTGGAAATAACCAGATTTACCAACTTAGTATTGCAAAAGTTGAAACCATCCGCTTATTGTTTATTTTTAAATTTCGAAAGCTATTGTAGAATAAAGAGCATTTTTCATACAATAATTTTTACGATCGTCTACAATCTAGATGCATTTAAATCACAGTCCTGACATATACGTTGTACATATAAATGTATCCAATAGATTACGTATATGATGTTTAACGTTCATGAGATATTATGCGTCTTTTCATTACATAAGAGTCCGACTATCCATTAAATTTTGCATGTTATTGCCTGTTTTTCAATTCGTCTCTCAATGACGGTGAAGCATTTCGCACTTATATCTTTGATATTTACAATAATCTATACAATTACACTTTTTTATACAGATTACATGCTGCTATTTAACTGTACACTATACACATTTAACGTTATAACGGGTATGTTAATACCAATAGCGATGACAGCATTAACATAATTTTTGCATGTTCCTAAACACAATAACGAGCCGCACGCGCAGGTCAAGATTAGCGGCTCCGATCTTCCATGACAGAGTTAATTTAAACAATGCAAAACATTATTAAAATATCAATAATTGTATCTATTTATATCTCTAACAAGGTATTGTTAGTGTTTCCCGTAATTAATTTTAACTATAGGTACAATATTAATAATTGTTTAACAACCATAATGTATGTTTTACTAGTATGTATATAAATATTACTGAGAAATAGATCACATCGATACCAATAGCACGATATCTATTATACAAGAGCAATTTGCCCCATCGTTATAGTAATTATAAAGATCAACAAATGCATGTTTTTTGTACATTCAAGTACTAGCAGTTAGCACATTATATTGAATATATGACATTTATTATGTAATCGTATTCCTAACTACATATTATGTTTTGTAAGTTACTTGTTAATTATTTGAACCTCAATTTTTTTTAGGGGCAACTTGTTTAATTGTAAAAAAGTTGGAATACCGCAATTCCTACCTATTGCATTATATACAAACGACATGCAAAACAAAAACTTAAGATTTGCATTTTAATAATTCGAAACTTCATAATATGTATTACAAAAGCCTCATTGCTTTATCTCACTTATAATTATAAATAGAGATCTAAATTAGCGACGATCTAAGTTATTATTGCGAATCGGAAATGTTTTATTTTATATTATATGTTATAGTTGTCATTTATGCATGGAACGTTGAGTAAATCCATATGCCGCGCTTATTACTCCATCTCTCATGTTATGATTCTGACAATAAGGTATTTGTCATATTTTGTACCGTATTGAATTGTTTTTTAAAGCTGTAGAATTGATATAATTTAATTTTGGAAATGATTTACTATGTGCCAAAAATGCTTTATGGTAAAGATACGATTAAACATTTGAAATGACTCACCGTCTCATTATCTCCATGAATTTATTAACCCTTCTCATATCTCACAATATAGTCACGCACTGTCCCGCCAAAGCCTCCGAGTGCACGAGTGGCGCAGGCGCAGGGCACTACCACCGAAGTGGTTCGCGAATTCGAGTGCCCGAAGCGACGTCATGTTCGGGGCCACTGACCGTAACGCGGCTACGTCACAATTTCACTCACCAAACTTTCGCTCTACTTTGCACTCTCGATTTTAATTGTTTTCACGACGACGCCTCGACCCCCCGCAGCGCAGCGCGAGCCTTGTGATGGGCGCTATCAGCGAGATCGTTCTTATGTACTCGCGTGACGGTCGATTGCTCAGCGCTTTTGTTCGCCGGCGTGGATGCGACTGCGAATGTGACTTGTAGTTATAAGCCCTCCCGATCGGCCGAGTCCCGCGGGCGAGCGGTCACGTGCGGACACAATAGGCGTAGCACACGAGATGCGATAGGGCGACTCAGGAACGCTTATCAACCAGATACCGCGGGTCACGTGGAGCGAAGCGCAAATAACACAAAAGTACAAAACCCAACGACGCATTTGTTTTCGTCCTAAAAAGCTAGATTTCACTGTGCGACCTCAATTATATAAATAAACAGCTGTTCAGGGTTAAAATCATATCAATTTTAATTATCAGAGAATACTAATTGCACAGCAACATCTACATACTTTACTTTGACCTATCAATATTCGATCCATAGTTTCCTAGATTAAGAGATTTATATTATTATTTATTATATCGTATGGTCATTTGTAAAAATATCACAGAATTTATGTAAACTAACCGATCACTAAAAATTTCATACATTATTTTCGGAACCAACTGTTATAATGACCCAGAATTGATAGCGTTTCTCTAAAAATACAATCCTTGAACTTTTCGAAGCATGGCGTGTCGACCCGATTGTGGTGAAACGTTTCCCAATTTTCTATACAATTCGTTTTGCAATCATGGCGTAGGAAAAGCGGATGAAAACACAATAATCAAACAAAAAACATTTTACCAACCACCAAATAAGTGCGTATGTTGAAATATTGAATACTAGAGTTGATAAGAGCAACAACAGTTTAGTGTTTATGTTGAGAATCATTGAACCCGAGAGGGAGTGTCACTACTCGCTCGGTGCGTGCGAGAGTTGATTATTAAATAAGAACTGACTCGTTATTATTGTAAACTACTAACTATTAATCAACCCAAGTTGTCTATTAAGTCTATTAGTTTAAAAGATAATAGCAAATGCTTAGCTTAATTATTTATACATGTTTTCCATTGAAAAGGTCGCACGTACAACGACTTGAACCAGTACCCGGTGTTCCCCTGGGTGCTCACCAACTACGAGAGCGAGGAGCTCGACCTCAGCCAACCGTCCAACTACAGAGACTTATCTAAGGTGACATTCGTATTCATAACATTAAGGTTAAGTTGACAAACTGAACCAAACAATATTAACAAAGTGCCTTTTTCAGCTCACATTCTAAATCTATATTCACACTGTGTCGTGATACATTTAAGGTGTTATCAAACCCATATATTCTGTATAAAGGCGTGAATACTTTAGACATCGCTCTTGTGATGTGTTCTGACGTGAACTACAATATATACGACTCTGATATCGTTCTAATGCATCACGACACAACACAGCACTAGTATAAATTCACACTTTTCTATGGCGTATCGTCTAATTCTGCACTTATATTTAGCATTTGTTTTTACTGTAATAGACTATGATCAATTTAACATGCCACTCTAGGTGAATATGTTACACCGTATTTTAAATGAGAATTATATTATGCATTGCTTAATGCAATTATGCATAAAGCCTTGCTTTTGATGTGTGAATATGTGAACAATTTAACTTCCAAACTGAAACAATCATTTTTCTTTTCTCTAACAAATATGTAACTAATATTATGATTTAATTGTTATTTTTAATTATTATTATAAGTGTAGGTTTATATAATTGTTGCATGTTGTGTTCGCTCTTAGAAGGCCGTCCAACTAAAAGTCACAAAGATTATGATTGTATTTTCACTATTTCTTAATGTTGGAACGTCCAGTTAGCGGACCAAATAAATAAAAAATAAAAAAAAGCTTTACAAACCTACATCTTAAAGAGTTGCGAAAATACCAACCGTTTCATCATCAATTTTCGAGATAATCAAATATAAGTCCCGATAAAAGGAAAGAGCTTATTAATTGCTAGTGAAATGTTTTGCAACAGATTTCCGCTTCACTCTTTATAGGAAGTGATAGTGTAAAGTTTATGAAGTTGCCTAGTTATGTGGTAAAGATGTTACATGTTGTGTGTGTGTGTGCAGCCGATCGGCGCGCTGAACCCGAGCCGGCGCGCCTACTTCGAGGAGCGCTACAACACGTGGGAGCACGAGTCCACGCCGCCCTTCCACTACGGCACGCACTACTCCACCGCCGCCTTCGTGCTCAACTGGCTCGTGCGCATCGTGAGTATCCACCACCCACCAGTCACCACATTACAATCCATCTGCGCCTTCACAGGGACACTCTGTCTATGGGCTTCTGGAATATTCCAGTAGGTACACACCTTCGTGGGAATATAAATTTTCGATTAGATCCAGTTTTTCCAGACTTAGCTAGACTACACATAAACTTACTACATCATTCACATCTTAATTCTTATTAAGTACCTTATTCACACCTAAAATTATTTTGTCATGTTTATGGCCCTTAGAGATAAAACATAATAATATGTTACCAGTTACGGCCCTGCCTTCATACGAAACTGATGAATACGCCGTTCGCACGGGAATAGAATGTTAGTCCGATTTCCCTGAGTTAGCATCCAAGCTTACGTCTTTATAATTATTAAAATGTATAAATTCATTCTTTAACTCCGGTCTGCATCGTGCAGACATGGGTGTAAAAGTCTCACTTTAGTCATTAAATGTAGTTCTAAGTAAATCTGAGTTTCTTTTGGGGCCTCCGGCTGCGGGAAATGTAATTTACCTTCATATTATTATGTTTGAGAATGAATGTTATTTTGAGCTTTTAATTGTTTCCAAACGAAGCTTATAAATTGAATCTCGAAATGTGTCACTCGTGCGGAGCCACGTTAAACGACTCGAAAGTGAAGTTATTAAGAGTTAATTGGCGAAAACGTTTATTATTTATGTGTGATCCTAATTTGAACTTACAAATACAACCTCGAGAGCTTTTAATAGAGCGGTCGCTCCACAAGCTGTGTAAATTTGTTGAATTGTTTGGAATTTGTATAATCCTAAATCAGATATTTTAAAAGCCTCTGGCTCCTGAGACACAGTGCTACATTATTATGTCAATAAAGATTTTGTTCTATTTTTTATTTATTTATAAAAGCTTTAACTTTACAGCTTAATCACTGGAAGTAATATTCCAAATAATTAAACTATTTGCATCTCGCTTATAAAGCTTTACAAGGAAGACAGCTCCGGCTAACAACCAATGAATATTTAAGTCCATTCATAAGACTAATCACATAACGAACTAAAAAATATCAATATTGAATCGCTTTGTATGATGAGTTGTTTTTTATCGCGAAAAATCCACGATTGATGGCACAGAATGCGAGCAATGTGCACAATGCACGAATGTGACATTCGTAGTAACCTTAGCATACATATTAAACAGACGTGTATCTGCTGCCACTGTCATTATGTAAATTTCTGTCACTATCAATTATCGTTTTATTAAGTTTCCTCGCCTATTGAGGTTTGCATGCTAATCCAAGGCGCCTTTGCCCTTTGGTAATACCCATCATATTCAGGTAACAGTAATTTCAATTCAAGTAAGTGCAAATTATGCATTTTTTCGGTAAAAAATTATGATTTAAGGAATATAGAGTATATAAGATGAATTCAATAAGATAAATCATTCTCCCGTTATAAAACGAACCTACCGCAACGCGGACGGCACACATGCGCGCGGAATAAAATTAAAAGTGTAATGAAATGTGACGCTCGGCGGCGTGATGTATGCGCTCCGTGACGACACTCAACACTTGTAATTTTTCATTCGAAACAAAACGTAAATAAAAACAATTTCAATTATTTGCCCTTCGGAGACGATACAGAATAAAAATGAATATTTTTTACTTGTTTACTTTCACCAAGTAGGTATTCTTTCGCGTTTATTTTTCAACCTACACATAATTTACTGATCGAAATGTTTTCACATTAACTAAGTATAAACATATTTTCAGTTGCTATCCAAATAATGCAATGAAAACACGATCATAAATTGTTGAAAGCATTAGCGAAGAAATGGTGTTGATAATGTTTATGGTAATGCTCATGTGACAGGCGCGGCACAATGCCGGCGAGCGTCGACAATAGAACGAGATCAAAGCGAGCTTTTGGTCAAATGCAATGCAGGAAGTGACAGCGTTTTTCAAACTTATACATTCACTCTTAAAAGCCCACGACTTGATATATCACTCAAGTGTGGACATGCTATGTTACTTTCCTTCCATATTAGATTCGAAATCATGAAAGAAGTAAACAGTAAAGTACATTGATATTTTCGAGTCTTCTATATATAGCTACGCTGTACGCAAAGTTATTTATTTCTGAAAATAGCGTAATAGTTGGAGTACTAGGGGCTCAGATAAATGCGGTGTAATTCTTTGAAAAACACTGATATAAATCACTGTAAATTACTTGTATAAGTGGAACATAAGAGTGGTGTCAAAACAATCTACGCTGTAGTCGCGACGCGCGCCGACAGATGCCATAGAGCCACCTCACACCAATGCAGGGAAAATATGTCTCAAATAGAAATTATTCCTTCTCCATAGCTATTGGGTGTGACACCTTCACCTTGGCTGCGTTTGATTAAGGAAAGGATCGTAATTGTTACGACAAAGTCATGAACACTTGCGACATCCGGATATGGAGTGCGTTAATTTGTCGCAGCGAACTTGTGATAGGAAATTAAAAGTAACCGGGGTAATTTCTCTCTAAGTACCTGCGTTTATGTTTAACCTTTCATTGAGATCTTTCCGGTATCCTTTTTAACAATAACATTGTACATCGATAACCTTTTGTTTTTTTACCTTCATCGTGCGTACGAACAATTATCTAGTTATACACAGATGTAATAGATCAAAAAGTGACGGAATCGTGGCATCTATTTTGAATGAAATAAGTATATTGATAAGTTCTATAAAAAAATGAAAAATCCATTTTATCCACTGCACAACATTCATTCAATTATTTCCACTTCTTTTCACTCATCATGAACAATTTACGCGAATATCGATAGTATACCAATTACTTCAAATAATATGATAATATAAACTTATGATATTGTAAAACTATCCACCAGGAGCCGATGACGACGATGTTCCTGGCGCTGCACGGCGGCAAGTTCGACCACCCCAACCGGCTGTTCTCATCCATCGCGCTGTCCTGGAAGAACTGCCAGCGAGACACCTCTGATGTTAAGGTACGGCTTTTAGTAATGTGTTATAATTTGTAACTCTCGTGTTTTGTGTAGAGCAATAGGGAAATATATTAAGAACATAAAAACTATCAACTACTGCCTAAAAACGTCACAACAATCACGTACGATTTCGATTACTTCAACAAAACGCCTTGTGAGAGAAAACTTCCACTTGAACATTTCAGTTTTTACTACTTATTTTGATTGCCGGAAGTTTGTCGTTTGGTACGTTGAACTTTTTGCAATCACGTTGTATCATTTATGGGCAAAAAATCTTTTGTCGAGTTCACAAATTATAGCATCACACATTGTGTCGCGAAATACGAGATGTCATCGAAAAACATCATAACAATATTTATTTACCGCTAATGTTTACACAAACATTGTATGGGAATCACGATTTGGACATTTAGTTGAGGTAGCTGGTATATTATAATGATTATATCAATTATCATCCAGAAAACGTCATCAATTGCGTCACTAAATTCGACTTTGTTAAACTATCTTTTACGATAATTAGTCATACACTAAAAATATGATGTGCATTAATTAATTGTTGTATTGAATACTTAAAACTACTCGATATATATCGCTATTATTGAGCTTCGAATGTCGTCTCTATACGGATCCTAATCTTCTTCAAAAACCACGCCGTCCATAACATAGTGGAAACATAATGAAAACGAGGAGATTGTTTCTGATTTCACCGCGAACAGATTACCAGACGCGACAGGGAACTTTGTTTTATAATAATATTATGTAAAGATTTGTTTGAACAGTTTGTCGTGGTGGTGGTTCGCAGGAGCTGATCCCGGAGCTGTTCTTCCTGCCGGAGATGCTGGTGAACGGGTCGGGGCTGGCGCTGGGGCTGGCGGACGCGCGCGGCGACGTGGCGCTGCCGCCGTGGGCCGCCTCGCCCGAGGAGTTCGTGCGCCTGCACCGCATGGCGCTCGAGTCCGAGTTCGTGTCCTGTCAGCTGCACCAGTGGATCGACCTCATCTTCGGGTACAAGCAGAGAGGTATATATCGTGTGCCACATAATATAATACTAAAGCAGTTTGACAAATAGACGAAAAATATTCGTAATCTAAGAGTTAAAATACATCGTGAGCGTTTGCTACAGTAATTGAAGAAAATTACACATTTCATGTTGTTATGCTCGAGCGTCTCCTAATCATGATGCATTAGTTTTCAGTCGCTCGTGGTGGAAAAAAAATATTAAATTTTCCTCGTATCAAGTACTTCGCTAACACACCATAATTTTATTGTTTTCAAATCTATTTTTGTAAGTGGTATAATTTTGTCGCAATGATAACTTCGTGGTTGTATCGACGCAGGGCCGGAGGCGGTGCGCGCCACGAACGTGTTCTACTACCTGACGTACGAGGGCGGCGTGCGGCTGGAGGCGCTGGGCGACGGCGTGACGCGCGCCGCCGTGGAGGAGCAGATCCGCAGCTTCGGGCAGACGCCGGCGCAGCTGCTGAGCGAGCCGCACCCGCCGCGCGCCTCGGCGCTGCACCTGGCGCCGCTCATGTTCGCGGCCGCGCCCGACGACGTGTGCCTGCGCCTCAAGCTGCCCTCCAACGCGCCCGTCGTGCACGTCTCCGCCAACACCTACCCGCAGCTCGCCATGCCCGCCGCCGTCACGGTACGCTACACGGTCGTGATCATATTCACGACTACGATCATGATAATCGCGATCACTTTGACAGTCGTGTATGATCACAATAAATTAACACACTTGGAAGTTACTATATTCGTAACATTTTAATATGTATAGTGTATACTGATAATCGCTATTATTCCTCATCAAATCAATTCAATCACTTATAAAAAAATGTATAATTCCAAAATGTGAAATTTCTATTTTGTAAATTTAAATTTTTACAAAGTTGTCAAAGATTAATGTGAACATTGTACATACATATTATATTATAAGATACTAGATTTCCGCCCGCGGCTTCGCCCGCGTTTTCAAAGGAAAATCCGCATAGTTCCCGTTCCCGTGGGATTTCCGGGATAAAACCTACCCTATGTGTTAATCCAAGTTACCTTCTATATGTGTGCTAAATTTCATTGTAATCGGTTCAGTAGTATTTGCGTGAAAGAGTAACAAACACACACACACACATCCTCACAAACTTTCGCATTTATAATATTAGTAGGATTAAAACTGCTTTTTACATTATCTATGATTAAATT
The DNA here is from genome assembly GCF_061535455.1 of Colias philodice. NCBI lineage: Eukaryota > Metazoa > Arthropoda > Insecta > Lepidoptera > Pieridae > Colias > Colias philodice. The sequence goes on along the minus strand of NC_143111.1, from coordinate 78,937 downwards.
TTTTAATTTATCTATCAAATTAAATACTTAATTAAATAAATACATATTAAATACTTAATAATATTACCTTCACAATCGCCTAACAACGGTTTAGAGCAATCTTCCGTATCCTCTCCCATCTCACGGAACCGTTGTATTAAGTTCTCTTCTGAATTATTTCTGAGAAAAACGAAATATAAGGTTATTTATTATGCATACCATGTTTAAGTATAAATTTATAGTTGAATCGTTTCTATCGCCTTAAATACGTATTTTATCGTAATTTATCACTTGAAATTTTCCCCACAAAGAGAAATTTTCCTGACGTATATAAATTCTCCTGTCTTATCGAAATTTTCCCGACTTATGGATTTTTCCTGACTTATAGAAATTTTTGCAGCAAAGAGAAATTTTCCTCACGCATAGAAATTTTCCTGGCTTATTGAAATTTTCCTGGCTTATAGAAATTTTCCCGACTTATGTAATTTTTCCTGACGTATAGAATTTTTCCTGACATGTAGAAATTTTCCCGACGCATAGAAATTTTCCTGGCTTATAGAATTTTTCCTGACGGATAGAAATTTTCATTCCTTATGGAAATTTTCCAGCTAATAGAAATTTTCCCGACTTATGGATTTTGCCTGGCGTATAGAAATTTTCCTGACTTATACAAATTTTTCCTGGCTTATAAACATTTTCCTGGCGTATAGAAATTTTCCTGGCTTATAAACAATTTCCTGACTTATAGAAATTTTCGTGGCTTATAAACATTTTCCTGACTTATACAAATTTTCCTGGCGTATAGAAATTTTCCTGGCGTATAGAAATTTTTCTGACTTATAAACATTTTCCTGACTTATAGAAATTTTCCTGGCGTATTTTTCCTTGCTTATAGACATTTTCCTGACTTATACAAATTTTCCTTATCTATATCAATTTTCCTGACAATTTCATTGAAATTTTTCTTGTTTATAGAAATTTTCCTGGCGTATACAAATTTTCTTTATGGATTTATTCTGATCTCAGTATCTGCATAGCTAGCGAACGTATAAACTCGCCTGATCGTTCAGCGGTCGGCGCTTTCACCAGGGCCTTGGAATTATGGAATTATATTTAATTTCATGAACAATATCATCATCATCATTTTTATTGAAAACAATAATTTATTCATATATTTTTCTTTGCCCGCGGATTCCCCTGATGTTGAATTCGCATATTTAGTATGAGTCGTTTCACCGCTGTCAAAAGTTACCCATGGCCATGTCACTTTAAAACGAATAAACACACTTTCACGTTTATAATATTACTAGAGGTCCGCCCCGGCTTCGCCCGCGGTACATATTTCGCAATAAAAGGTAGCCTATGTCCTCTGGGGTATCAAAATATCTCCATACCAAATTTAATGCAAATCGGTTCAGTAGTTTAGGCGTGATTGAGACAGACAGATAGAGTTACTTTCGCATTTATAATATTAGTATGGATTTGTGTTCGTATGAATGTATGTACACGTGTACGTATGTGTGTGGCAGGTGTCGGCGGCGCGCGCGTTCGCGGCGCACCGCTGGGTGGGCGGCGGGTGCGCGCACGCGGCGCAGCGCCACCAGGAGCACGCGCCGCCGCCCAGCCCGCTCGTCATGGACCCCGTCTGGGGTGAGTCCACTTGATTACTTATAAGTTATAACTGTGATGCACGGGCGAATGTGTGTGCAGCTATCATATTTTTTGTAATTTTACCAGCTAGCTTTTATTATCGAAAAATAAATGTTAATCTAATCGTTCGCATATAAATTTAATTTACGCAAACCACTTCTTTATATTATAGAATTAGTATTTCTTAAATTATGAATTCGATTTATAAATTAAAGTTTTTGGAATATAATATACATGTTTTATGCGTGAATTCTTCCAGCTGCGGGTGGTTCAGCAGCGCTGTCCCGACGGCAGCTCGGCGACAACTTCTCGCAGCGCGTGCGCGCGCGCACCAACTGCTTCGTCACGACGGTCGACTCGCGCTTCCTCATCGCCGCCGGCTTCTGGGACAACAGCTTCCGCGTCTTCTCAACAGACACCGGTATATTATTTCACTTGTTTATCTTCTTTGACGTGAAACATCTATAGGTGCACTCAAAACCGATTTCTAGTATAGTGACGCGGCGCCACGCTATATAATAATTATTTTTACAAAATAAATAATAATCATCAGCCAAGCGTCCAGTGGGCAGTGCACACATTATTTTTTCTAAAATTCAAACTGATTATAATAATTATCAATTAATAATTGACGTTAGTCGTTAATAATTATGATCACAGTCAAATATAAATAAAAATTATTATGGTTATGACTGCGATTCTGTTTATAACCATAATCGTGGTTATAATCATGATCGTGTCTGTGACCCGTGATCGTGACTATAGCTGACGATAGCAGTGACAGAAGATTAAGTCAAAACTTGTGGTCATTTTGAAAATTATGTCGTATGTTTTATATTATGTTATGTAGTTATTGAATACAACATGACAAATTTAAAATCCACGATGCAACTACATACATGCTATGTATAATTATTGATGATTGTGTTTTATCCGATTTTTTTTTATTATTATTTCAAAAAACCTATATACGTGTGTATTTTGGTATTACAGCGAAGATAGTGCAGATAATATTCGGTCACTACGGCGTGGTGACGTGCGTGTCGCGCTCCGAGTGCAACATCACGTCCGACTGCTACATCGCGTCCGGCTCCGAGGACTGCACCGTGCTGCTCTGGCACTGGTACTACTTATATGTACTATTTATAATTATATTTCATTGAAATCATTGTTGAAAGTAACGATCGAGATCAACATAAAAATATATCTATAAATTATTAAAAAAAAAAGAGTACTTTTTCATTAACTTTACTAATAATTATAGACATAAAGGCATTCATTCCTATCTACCATGAAAATGGAAATACATTGTATATTTAAGTATGCACATGCGTAACTCTGTACGTAATACGTGCACCAAGTGCACGCAAGCATAAGTGCGTGTATAATGTTTTATACAAGTGTGTGTACGTGCATGTGTACAAGTGTATGTACGTGCTCGTGTACAAGTGTATGTACGTACATGTCCACACGTGTGGTGTGCAGGTCGGCCCGCGCGGGCGGCATCGTGGGCGAGGGCGACACGCCGGCGCCGCGCGTCACGCTGACGGGACACGACGCGCCCGTCAACGCCGTGCTCGTGTCCGCCGAGCTCGGCCTCGTCATCTCCTCCTCCGTCAGTGAGTATCGCACGCATAGATAAGCCTGTAACACGTTAAATTTATTCTTGTTTTTGATTGTAAAGGCAAAAATACTCGAAAAGACTTGCAATTTAGAATATTTATGAAGTTTGGCTCGAGTTAAGTTACTTAATAAAGTGTCAACACATTGTCAACTGAAACGTCTTTTTCTATTTTAAATTAACAAAGGAAAATAATTATTTGACCTCATGTTTGACGTTATTCAGCGCTTACGACATTTTAAAATAAGATGATTTAGACTGAAAATTTGAATGAAAATTTTAATTTTTAAAAAGCAAAAAAAATACTTAATTTTTGATCTAGTTTTGATTAAAATAAAAAAAAACAAGTAGTATAAAATTTTAAAATGTTGTCAATTCATGCTCTAAACAAACATTACAAAGAAACGGTGTGTGTTGTGTGCAGACGGGCCGGTGCTGATCCACACGACGTTCGGCGAGCTGCTGCGCGCGCTGCGCGGCGCGGCGGGCGCGGGCCCGCAGCAGCTGGCGCTGTCCCGCGAGGGCGTGCTCGTGGTGGCCTACGCGCGCGGACACCTCGCCGCCTTCACGCTCAACGGCCGCCGCCTGCGGCACGAGACGCACAACGACAACTTCCAGGTGAATAGCGCACGGATACTCATTATTTTTGGTCATTTCAAAACTGAAGCCTGTTTAGTTTCAAATTTTGGTTTAGTTTTGACGATTTGAAGGTGATTTTTAGTTTTATTTAAAAAAAATGTGTGCGTGTACACACGTAAGAAGTGAAACTTCATTATGACTTTAATTTTCAAAAAATAATTTACTATATGCAACTTTACAGAAATACGTCGAATCACGCGTGGTAGGTATAAAAAAAAGATGGCGCGTAAATTTTTTCCAACCCCGATAAAGAAGTTTTACTTTTACTGTTCACTTTGTATAATGAGTGCAATGATATTATAATATATAGAAACAAGAGGTAGATACGTCATCAACGCACCAAAATTGCTTCCGTGAATTGGTCCTATTTGGGACCAATGCAATCAGTCAGATTGTCACCGGTCCCAGTGAGCGCATGTGCCGATAGGTACATTAAAGTTGTCGAAAATGCCTTCCTGTGTGTTCAGAAAGTGCACGTAATTCGTGCAAAAAAATAAAGAAAGATAAAGGAATATCATATCACAGGAAAATATATTAAATTATTACAGTTTATGAGTAAAAATAACAATTTACAATTCTTTATGAATGACACATGCTTGACACTTGTATTTAAATAATGAAAGGGATAAAACATTGCTTCAATCACTAGTGTGACAAAGCTAGCGTACACTGTGTTCAAAGATTATCATGTAGATACGATTATTGAAAATAGAACGGTTATTTTATTAATTTCGATTTGGGTAAATACTAAATACTTGATCTTATCTTAATACTATTATAAAGGCGAAAGTTTGTATGGATGTATGGATGTAAGGATGTATGGATGTATGGATGTATGGATGTTTGTTACTCTTTCACGTAAAAGCTACTGAACCGATTACAATGAAATTTAGCACACATATAGAGGGTAACTTGGATTAACACATAGGATAGGTTTTATCCCGGAAATCCCACGGGAACGGGAACTATGCGGGTTTTCCTTTGAAAACGCGGGCGAAGCCGCGGGCGGAAATCTAGTTATTTTTATATTTAAATCCACACAGTGCATGTAATTAACAAATATATCTATTTATTATATATACAAAGAAATCGTGATGGCAAAAATGTTTTTTTGCAATAATGATGTTGAATATACGTATACATTAAAGAAAAGATTATCGCTACTGACGAAAAATGCTATTTGCTTTTCTGTAAATAGCTATTGAACATAAATTTTATTTGTGTTTTAGATAAAAAAGGCTTATACTTCATCCTTTCTTTTATTTCATCCTTTTTTTACACGCTTTATATTAGCTTCACCTGTATGTTTGTTTGTTTGTAACCGACTTCTTTGGGCGCGATTTTGACCCACTTTAAACCGCCAGATTTCGTTCAAACTTTGTAGATTTATTGAGGACCGATGACAATACACTAATTTGATAAAATTTTCTATTTTTTAGTTCGGTTTTCTATAAAAAGCGTGTTTTTTTTAGTTTTTTTAAACTATTATTATTTCATCTAGGCACCACTATTATTATATCCTACAAGTTGGAGTGATGACCTTGTACGGGTTTCGGGAACTGCCTTGAAACGAATAGCGTAAGATCGGTCTTTATGGAATTCTATAAGGAGGACTATGCTCAGCAGTGGGTGTTTATCGGGTGAAATGATGATGACCGAAAACGAACACCACAGCTAGTAATAAATTCTTAATACAGTTATATCTCCAAAAAAGTTTGTTCATTTTAATACAACATCATAATAATAATTAAATAGTAAATGAAATTGTCACATTTGTTTACTTGTGCAGGAAACGTAACATCTATAACATTGAACCTTCTGTGTCGTTAGTCTATGCCAATTACCATGGCAACTATTTGTTTATTTATATTTAATTGGTGAATTCTTATGACTTTTGCTTACACCTGCGCGGAAGTTACAAACTATCTTTGTCTTTTTTGTTTATATCATTTTATTAGAGCCATCTCTCTTATACAGTCTGTGAATGTAATAAATTAAGTAAAATGATACTTGTATTTGTGTGTGCCTGACACTGCATATGAAGCATTTTTTTTGGATATATTGTGAGTATATAACGTATCTATACATAAAATATCATTGAATGAGTGTGTGTATATCCAGTGCCTGGCGCTGTCGCGGTGCGGCGAGTACCTGGTGTGCGGCGGCGACGCGGGCGTGGTGGAGGTGTGGCGCGCCTGCACGCTGGCGCCGCTGTACGCCTTCCCGCCCGCCGGCGCGCCCGTGTGCTCGCTCGCGCTCTCGCACGACCAGCGGTCAGTATGCGTGTGTGCCGTGTGAAACATCTACAAAACGAACATTTTTTTTCATTGTCATAGTAACAAAACATAACCACAACAAAAATGAAAAAAAAACATAAAATTCTTATAGATTCAGATCAACCGACGGCTGACCGCCCATTACTAGACTTAACGGTCACTCGTTCGCGCCCTCGCTCACACTCACTCACACTAAGCTTTCATTATTACATATTTTTTTAATTTTTTAGCAAAATACCGATCGCCACGGCTTTCTCTCTAGCGTACCTGTGAGCGATATCGGTATCGATTCTGGATAGTTTAAATAAAAAAACCTTAAATATTTTCAGATTCCTGTTGGCCGGCCTAGAGAACGGCTCGCTGGTGGTGTTCCACATCGACTTCAACAGATGGCACCACGAGTACCAACAGCGCTACTAAGCGTCTACGGCTACGGCGACCGACGCGGCTTTTCATTCCATTTATATGTTCCAATCGTATTTGAAGAATTGCTTCATTCAGTATACGCTAATAAACCTTTTAATATCCCTTAATGTTTGATTTCTTTTTGTTTGATTATTTTTTGCGTACCTAATCCTTCATTTGTATATAATATGTTAAAAATATAGTGCAACGTTTAGAAATGAGTTGGAATACATTGAGGCGCCGCGTTCGGTCGCCGGCTCCGGCCGCTCGCAAGATTCGCAAATTGTTAATAATGTACTTAATAAAATAGGGAAAGGTGGAGTTCTATCGTGTGACGTCACGATACTTGATGCTATAGTGTAACTTTAGTTTTAGTTGCGATTTGAGGATTTTAGAACTCTGTTCGTTTCGTTTCGTCGTTTCTATTTTTATATAATGTGACATTTAAATATTTTTAATAATTTAAATCACACCCTTAATATTACCTATATATTATCGATGTTCTTTTACAGCATCTATGTACAAAATGATGAAGTCAAAATATATACTTAATTTGTTATTTAATTAAAGTTTATTTGATAGTTATAAGTGAAGGCATTATATAATAAATAATTACATTCCATTTCGATTTGATTGTATATAATGGTTTCTCGTATGTTATGTTAGTGCCATAGGTGAATTGTGACGACGGCGAGAATAGTTAATATATTTTATAATTATTTGGGCCAGAAATTTCAGAATATTCGGAACTAATCTGAAAGCTGTTATGATAGATTTCAGTTGTTATATTGAGATGCTTTTATCTATGATTGCAATGTACTTAAATTATTAATTGTGAAATACTGGTCTTACTTTATTTTCTATTGCTTTGTTTTATATATGAAATTTACCTGTTTCTTTACTTGCGTCCATGTACTTAGTATTATTTTATTTTATTATTGTCTTTCTATACATTCCTTTTATACGGCTGTTGTCATATTTATTTATTTTAAATTTTTTCTACGTCTTTGGTGTCGGGTAAACTAGTATTTAATTTATACGAAATTATTCTAATTGTTATTATTTACATCATTGTTTTAATTTTTATTAAAGGGTCATATTGACTTTATTTGCTTTTTATTTATTTTTGTCCTTCTCCTTCGACTAAGTTACGTAATGTAGCAAGTAATAGTGAGGTTATCGTGCGAGGAAAAGCGACGGTGCCGACGGACAGATGTCCATTTTGTTACTTTCGCCGATTGTCAATAAATTGTTATGAATAAGAAATATTTATAATATTATAATGTTGTGTAAGCGCGCTGCGGCCGATACGTGTAGAATAGTTGTAAGCGAATGTTATGTAACGCGATACGATATAGTCTATGAGCCATATTTTTGCATCGGATTCACTCGCACCGCTCCTTCCGTTCTGTGATGTAGGCTTAACACCGCACTCTAGATGTTAATATAGATCTATCCGATTCTCTGTGCCAAACATATATTTACGAAAAAATCTAAACGACTCTAAATTAAAACTCTCTGCCTTCATCGACTTTCCTATTAATGTAGTCATTTAAAATAAATTGGTAGATTTAATAGATCGAATACCGAGTAGTTTGTTGATATTACTGCGTAGATTTCTAGCGGATTCTTGCCGCTTAGATACCTAATTGTAAAAATTAAAATTAAACCCTCGTCTCACGTCCCGCTAAACCTTTTAGTGTAGCGAATCATTTGAACCGGTAATGTCGTTTCTCGCTTTCAAGTTAACATTACATTAGGGTTAAGTTTTTCAAAGTAAATTAAGGGGAAGACTTCCTTAGGATGGTATCGGGTATTCTGTAGTAACGCGGAAGACATTCACCAGCCCGGGGGTGGGGGGGAGTCGGGGGCAGCACCGCACGGCACGCTACCTTTGAACACGCGACACGCAATTCTGTCCATTAGTCGTAAGGATAATATAGACGCTCTTAGGTTACACTTCTGAGTTATTTCATTTTGTAAGTAATGTCATGTACTAAATCGGTCTACGGCTTATCGCATGGTATTATAACACTTAGATTTATTGAAAGTAATTGTATTAAAGCCGGTGATCGGTGAGCTAATGCTTTTAGCGAATATCGATTGCGAATGGTAGAGCGTTATTTATAGTACATACATGTAATAAATAATATTATGTAACTTAATATATGAAACTTTGTTAATTATCTCATAGAATAATAAATTCATTGTAGATCTTTGTTTAACTCATTATTGTTGATTTTTTGCACTCGATAGTATTATGCGATAGCTAAATATATTATAATATAGTCATTAAATTGATGCTATGGCAGTTCATCGAGAAGTATTTTATTAAGTTTTATATTTTTAATTTATTATATTTTGTAACTCCTAAATAAAGGCACGGACGGTATGTGGTTGTTGTCACAATCGAGTTAAATAATAATGGCACAGTACCGCTCCTATACAGGCGTGAGCTTGTGCAGCCAGCAGGAACGGCTGAAATTGACTACCTATTCATTTCGCATAAATAAATGAATTTGCTAAGAAATATTAGCCTTTAATTATAATTTTGTGGGCTCCCTCTGAGCCTAGTGTGATGTAATATTTCTGTAATGTAATTGAATCAATCGATGAGTCATTTAATTGTGCAATTTTTATTCGACTTTATGCTAAGTATATGGTGCGTTTACATGTAACCTATCGTATAATAAATAAATACATTGCATTAAATACTTGCGAGTTTTATTTTAAAAATATGAATTTCTCTGTCACCTATAATATACTAGATAATTTTCTTAGCAACTGTAGTTCTGTCATTGATGGATATTCGTCTGGTTCTACGATTCTTCTTGGTGATTTTAATCTTCCCTGCATTGATTGGGTATACGACAATACAAACTTCTTCTTATTTCCTTCTTGCTGTGGTTCTCGTTTAAGAGATCGTCTGGTGGATTTCCTCACTTTGCATGATTTCACTCAGCGCAATGGATTTAAAAATTCTCAAAGTAAAGTCCTTGATTTAGTACTCTCAGACATTGATTGCATTGATATAACAGTATGCCCTAGTCCTATAAGAGAAGTTGACAGGTACCATCCCCCTTTAGTTATCACACCTAATACTAAAATTACCAGAAAATGTAAACCGAAGCCCTCATATCGTTACAACTTTTTTAAAGCAGATTACAATACAATAATTAACACTCTCGACTGCATTAACTGGAAACATGAACTGAATTTAACAGAGGGAATAGATGTTATTGTTGATAATTTTTATGCTGTTATCAGTAATGTTATTAAACAACATATACCGATGACTTTTCGATACCAAGGTGGTTATCCTCCTTGGTACTCAAATCATCTTATAAAAGTGCTTAAAAAGAAATTAAAACTACGTAAGAAGGTAAAAAAATATGGTAATCCGCTAGACGTTCTTGAATTTAGTTATCTGCGTAAGGAATGTGCCACCTTAATTAAAGTTTGCTACAAAAACTACTTAGACAAGATTGAAAAGGCGGTTAAAACTCAGCCTAAAATTTTTTGGACTCATATTAAGAACTTGCGGAAAGGCGGATCCACTTATCCCTCGCAGATGGTTTTGAATTCAGAAGTCGCCAACAATCCTACTGATATCGCTAATTTATTTGCAAAGCAATTTTCTTCTGTATTTGATCCAACACATACTTCACCCGATTATTCTTCATCCAATGATGTTTCCCTTATTAAAATCACAAATTCTTTTAACATATCTCAACATGCTGTCTACGGAGCACTCTTAAAATTAGATAAGTCCAAGGGCGCGGGACCTGATAATATACCGCCTTTTTTCTTGACGTCTTGCGCTCGAGCTTTGTCCTTGCCACTTTCGTATATATTCAACGCCTCACTTGAGAAGGGAATATTTCCGTCAAAATGGAAACTGGCTCGAATTGTACCCATATACAAAAATGGCAAACGTGAATTGGTTTCTAATTACCGTCCAATTTCTATTCTCTCCACAATGGCAAAAGTTTTCGAGTCCCTTGTATATAGCCATTTATATTCCACTGTCCAGAGTGCTTTGTCCATCAATCAACATGGTTTTGTCAACAAGAGATCTACGAACACCAACCTAGTTGCCTTCATAAGCGATGTGTCAGATGCCGTAGACCGAGGTTTCCAAGTTGACGCTATCTACACCGACTTTTCTAAGGCTTTTGATAAAGTCAGCCACCGCATATTGGTTGACAAGTTGAAACACGCCGGAATTACAGGAAATATTTTGAATTGGTGCAAGTCTTATTTAGGTGGAAGAAGGTCGTCGGTAGTTCTGGATGGAGTTCAGTCCGAGTATTTCTTAGCGACATCAGGAGTGCCTCAAGGGTCAACCCTGGGCCCATTATTTTTTAACATATTTATTAATGATTTGCCTGATATTTTCCAGCACAGTACACCATTTTTATTTGCTGACGATTTGAAATTAATTCGTCAAATAAATTCTCGTGCTGATTCCGATTTAATACAATCTGACCTGGATAGACTGACTAATTGGTGCGAAAGAAACGCAATGTATCTGAATTGTGGCAAGTGTTACCAGATATCTTTTACTCGTTCCCAAAATAGAATACTCTCCAAATATCACATTAAGGGTAACATGCTAATGGAAGTGTCTACGATTCGCGATCTGGGAGTGCACTTGGATTGTAAGCTACGTTTTATAGAACATTATGATGTTGTCATCGCAGCGGCGTACCGTTCTCTTGGATTTATTCTGCGTTGTTCAAAGGAATTTAAAAACACCTCTACTGCTCTACTTCTTTATAATAGCTTCGTGCGCACTCGTTTGGAGTATTGCAGTATAGTTTGGAACCCCTGTTATCAGATTCACAAAAATAGAATTGAAAATATTCAGAGGAGACTTGTACGCCATCTTGCTTACCGAGCTGGTATCGCAAGATCCATAAGATCTTATGAAGGCAGGCTTAAACACTTTAGCATGACATCTCTCGAATCGCGTCGCACTATAGCTGATCTTTCGTTCTTATACAAATTGTTGAATAACGGTCTCGACTGTCCAGCATTACTTAGTAGGCTCTGTATCAATGTACCGTCTAGACTCCCCCGTCAACCCCGTTCCCTCCTGAGTGCGCCTTCATATAGGACAAATCTTGGCAAAAATTCACCCATAGTGAGACTCTCCCACGAGTATAATAAGCTCACGAGTATCTCGGGAGACATAGACATCTTCGGTCAATCATTAACGAAATTTAAATCGTTAATCCTCAAAATCTGTTATTGAATGACTGTAAAAATGTTATTGAATTCCGACAATTATTTTTGACAATATTGTTTTCACATTGCTGCATTTTTTTTTTTTTTCTGTGTATAATTATTTAGATTAAATATTAAATTCAATCCAATTCTGAAGTAATGCTGTATGTACCTATAATTAGTAGCCAATTTAGATTAAGACTTTATGTACGATTATTTATATAATGTTACAAATTGAGTTACTGTTGGTGCATCATAAATAAATAAATAAATAAATAAATATAAGTTATCCTACTAAATATTATAAATGCGAAAGTTTGTGAGGATGTGTCTGTGTGTGTGTGTGTGTGTGTGTTTTTGTTACTCTTTCACGCAAAAACTACTGAAAGATCACAATGCAATTTAGCACACATATAGAGGGTAACTTGGATTAACACATAGGATAGGTTTTATCCCGGAAATCCCACAGGAACAAGAACAATGCGGGTTTTTCTTAGAAAACGCGGGCGGAAAGCTAGTGATAATCGTTAGTCCATTGAAAAGTTTCATTTGGGGTTGCGTTTTTTAGAGGACGCAATTTTATTTTTGTGATGTCAGTGTGCAGCTAAAACCAAGTTTGTGGGGTCGTCACCCTTGTCCCACGGCCGCCATCTTGAAAATAGCGGCTGAAATGGTTTTTACCTTAGAGTATATGTATAATAAACTATCTATAGAGTGCATACAACCAAGTGGGAACAGAAGGCACAGGTGGGAACAACACGATGCTCCCGCCGGGAGTGCTCGCAGTCGTGGTTGAGTGCTCACGAAGTGCGTTGCTCTGGATTTTTTTTCATATTTACGAATAAACATGGTGAAATGTGCAAAAACGATACTAGAAAATATACAAAATTGGAATCCACTATCACATTTCATCAGTAAGTCGATTGTTATACTTATTTTTATGAAAATAAATCTAGCATCGCGGGGGTGAAGGGTAGGTGGGAGGCGGACACGCGCAGGCTCGCTCGCGCGCCTCACTGCCGCCACGTGATCGTAGTGATGTGACCTGACCAACGCTGTACTCGATATAAAGTTTACTAGAAGAACAGCTATATTATAACAAATTATTTATTTAACTTTAAAATTAAAACTCTTTTAAAAATGTATTATAAATAAATTTGTGGTGTGTTTTGTATGATACACTTTCTAATATTATGAATGCGAATGTATTATAGTGTAACTGTAAAGTATAGTAACTATACTCTAAGATTTATATCAAGACTTTCTTTATATAGAAAATAATAATTTATTGGGATCTGAAAGTAGGGCTCAAGAAAAATAAAACATAATAATATTTATTATAGAATTCAATATTCCAAACTATTTTTGAAGTGAAACTTCTTTATCGGCGTTGGAAAAAAATTTAGTGTAACATTTTTCCGTTACAACACGTGTGGTGTACCACAAGGAAGCATGTTGGGACCTTTGCTATTTTTAATTTATATAAATGATTTACCAAACGTGACGAATTATAATTGTGCATTATTCGCTGATGACATATGTTTGACTATTCCTGACAATCAAAAAGATTCTGACTATAACATGACTTTGAATAATACATTAAATTCTATTATGACATGGCTTGAGAGTAATGATTTGACACCCAATATGACGAAAACAAAATTTATTCAATTTACTAATTATCAGACAAATAAAATTAGCATAAATCTAGAATACAATGGCAAACAAATAGAGCAAGTAGATAGTACAAAGTTTCTCGGGGTACAAATTGACGAGCATATAAACTGGAAATTACAATGTGAATTTATCTGTTCTAAAATTAACCAGTTCGTATTTGCCCTAAGAAAACTAAGAAAAACAATTTCGTATGAAGCTGCCCTGACAGCATATCATGCTTACGTTGCTTCTGTGCTAAGGTATGGTATACTGTTTTGGGGAAACTCAACTAATGTAAAGAGTGTCTTTATTGGACAAAAGAAATGTGTTAGGGCTCTCTGTAATGCGTCCCCAATGGACTCTTGCCGACCACTCTTCAAAAAATGCAAACTATTAACATTAACTGGTTTGTACATCCTGGAATCTTGTATGTTTGCTAAGAAACATAAGGATTTGTTTAGATCTGCAAAAGAGGGATATCAACTTGGCAATAGAGACCCTACAAGGCTGCTGATGCCTAAATGCCGTACGGCCTTACACCAAAAAAATGCATCTGTATGTGTATAAAATATATTCAATGAAATTCCCAAATCTTTGAGGGAATTGCCATTTAATATTTTTAAAAAGCGTTTAAAAGCCTGGCTAATTGAAAAATGTTTTTATGACTTAAAAGAATTTTTTCAAAAATCAAAATATGACATAATATTATAATTTTGTAATTGCTTATTTATATAAATTAAATTGTATTTGTAGTAATTGACATTTAATAGTTAAAAGCGTAATAATTGACATAAATATTATATAATAATTGTAAGTGAAAAAGGGTACATAATAGTTGACATATGTATAATTATTATATGTAGTAAGACATTGACATTCTCTTGTTAATTTTTGCATGCCAATCAATTGGCGATTTGTGCTGAACAATGAATTAGGTATGCAACATCTGTAAATCTACCACATTTCTTGCAAAAAATAAATCATTTCATAAATCATTTCATTTCATTTCATTACGCGCCATCTTGTTTTTATCCCTTACACGCGTTATTGACGTATTTCTGTAGTTGGTTAGACTTTAGAGTAAATTATTTTTTGAAAAATAAGGTCATAAAGAAGTTTCACTTCTTACGTGTGTACACTTATAGTACACGCACACATTTTTTTATATCATAATATTATTTTATAACATTATTATTAGTGTATAAAGATTAAAGTACTTTAAAGATTAAACTAAAATAATCTTTATAACTAATATCACGGACTAATAATAATTTACTGCCAATATGTAATTATTTATGTATTATTATAATCTGTTGGATAAGAATCGACAAACATTTTTTTATTGAATAGTCTGTGAATAAAAAAATATGGCTTACTTGACACTGACGTTTGTCTGTCTTTTCAAGTTAAGCTCCGTTCCATTGCAATCATGGCGGTGAACAATATTTCGAAAAAACGAAAAGTATGTTGTGTTTTACTTAAAAAACGATATAAATAAATTACGGGTACCTTTCTTATATACACCATATTTGTGAAACCAGGATTTAATTTCAAAAACTTTTCGTGTTATGTGTGATGAATGTGGATTTGTTTTTGATCTTCTCGAGTGAGATATCTCATTCGTTGCAGTATACGGACAATAAGTGATCAGAATATTCTCATTCGGCTGCATTATTCACTTTGTTTTTACTTTTAATAATTTATCGTATCCGTTCTTTAAAAATTCAGTGAACAACATAACCTCTAACTTTACAGTTCGTCGGCGACGGAGTTTTCAAAGCAGAGTTAAATGAGTTCCTTACCAGGGAACTCGCTGAGGATGGATACTCAGGAGTTGAAGTGCGCGTTACACCTACGCGATCAGAAATCATCATTATGGCGACCAGAACCCAGAGTGTTTTGGGAGAGAAGGGCCGCCGCATCAGGGAGCTCACATCTGTAGTTCAAAAGCGTTTCAACATTCCCGAACAATCTGTTGAGCTTTACGCAGAGAAGGTCGCCACCCGTGGGCTCTGCGCTATTGCCCAGGCTGAATCTTTGAGATACAAGCTTATTGGAGGTTAGTATGGTGCTCACTAGTCACTTGTTAATTCATTTTTTTTTGTTGCAAATCTGCTATTGTTTTAAGGTCTTAACTCTTAATGGATAATCTATTATGAGATTAATAAATAAAATAAATGGACAGTGCAGAGTTATGTAAAACTAGCTGTGCCGCGCGGTTTCACCCGCATTACTCTGCTCCTGTTGGTCTTAGCATGATGATATATAGCCTATATTACTCGAGGATAATGTAGCTTTCGAATGGTGAAAGAATTTTTAAAATCGGTCCAGTAGTTTATGAGCCTATACATTTCAATCAAACACAAAGTTTTCCTCTTTATAATATTAGTGTAGATGAGAGAAAGTAATTAAATAATTGTAATTTTTGGTTTTATGGCATTTAATTGCACGATTTAATTCCGCCATCCCCGTTTTTCCATCGATCGTCGAGGCGCACAGACTCTAGGCATCGCCATATGGTGGACGTTCCATGTACCCGGACAAAGCGGTTCGGATCGACATTCTTCATTCGAACCGCGAGGGACTGGAACATGCTTCCTGAGTCTGTGTTCCCCGACGACTACAATATGGGGGTCTTCAAGCGAAGAGTGAACGGGTACCTTCTAGGGAAGCGCGCTCCATCTTAGGCCACATCTCAGCATACCATCAGGCGAGATCGTGGTCAAGCGCTTCCCTATCATACAATAAAAAAAAAAAAAATTAATTGGTAGTATTTATCGAAAGCAACAAGTTTCATGGCTATTTTATCATGGCTAGGTGTGATCTTTAAATGGAACAATATGTTAACAGATTACTTAGTATTGTGTTTATTTATACAATAATGTACGGAAAGACTGAACGAATTTTGCTAATTCTTTTTTTTTACTATTCCTTGAAGTACGAGGATGATTCTTATGGAGAGAAAACATAAACATGTTTCACCGTTGAAGCCGGGTGGACCATCACGCCCTTAGTACACCTACCCATTTGCGTGCGGCAGCGAATCTCTGCGAAACTACAGTGAAGCAATGTTTTCGCAACTTTTTCGCAATGTGTCTGTGTAATGGCCATTTCGCAGTTCCTTGCGAAACTATACTGACAAGGACGCAACTATTTCATCTATCTATGTGCTAGAGTGAGACATATCATATGCGAAATCCTGCCACACTACTGACAGATTTTTCGTTGTTTCGCTGCCGCACGTGAATGCGTCGGTGTACTAACGCCGTTAGTTATATAATCGATCTATTCCAACCAATTGGACTTCATTTTCTTTTTTGTTAAATGTTCAACCAATTAACATGAGTCTTTTAATGAGTAAAAGGAAGTTGTTAATCATTTGGTCCCAGTGTAGAATCTGGTGTGCTACCTTCTCATAAGAATATCTGTGACTTTTGTAGAGATTTATGTACATTTGCATAGGTTACTCACTCATAATACAAAATGTATTTACAATAATTAGTGTGAATAGACTGTTACATTATATAATAATTTATACATTTCGGATTAATTATATTATGAGGTACTAGATTTCCGCCCGCGGCTTCGCCCGCGTTTTCAAAGGAAAACCCGCATAGTTCCCGTTCCTGTCGGATTTCCGGGATAAAACCTATCCTATGTGTTAATCCAAGTTACCCTCTATATGTGTGCTAAATTTCATTGTAATCGGTTCAGTAGTTTTTACGTGAAAGAGTAACAAACATCCATACATCCATACTTACAAACTTTCGCCTTTATAATATATAGAAGATTAAGATGTAAATATTGTACAGGTCTGGCTGTTCGTCGCGCATGCTACGGTGTGCTCAGGTTCATCATGGAGTCCGGTGCGCGCGGCTGCGAGGTGGTGGTGTCGGGCAAGCTGCGCGGTCAGCGAGCCAAGTCCATGAAGTTCGTGGACGGACTCATGATCCACTCCGGAGACCCCTGCAACGACTATGTCAACACAGCCACGAGACACGTGCTCTTGAGACAAGGAGTACTCGGAATTAAGGTAACTTAACTTGTACTATTATACAAACACAACTAAAAATGCATGAAAATTGATTTGCTAACAGATATAACTTGTGACATCAATAATTCGTGAGTAATAAGAATAGTGTAAACTCATCCACGGTATCAGGGATTGCAGTTGTCTGTCGACTGTAATCTAATTACTTGTGGAAGATCAATGAGCTTGTTTATTGGAGGGTCTGTCTGTATGGGCTCTTGTACGGTGCAAGCTCTACATTTTTATAATTATTTACATTCAATTTGAACTTTTAATAATTATTATTAATACCTTCCTTAGAAATATAATTAAAACAATAATTACCTATTGTATGTACAGTTAACATGATTCTTTACACATAAGAAATTATTTTTGGTTCCTACGGTGTTTGCATAATCTATAGGCTGTTCAGTTTTGCTGTAGTTTCAAGTTTTATATTGCTTTAGAAAAAATACATGTCAATATCTTCTAACAAAATATTCTATAATATGTTTGAATTGATTGATTTTGATTGAAAAGTTATTCTCAGAATAACTTAACAATATACAAAAGCGCATACCGCTAACGCAATAGTTTGTCTGGCAGGTGAAGATCATGTTGCCGTGGGACCAGCAGGGCAAGAACGGGCCGAAGAAGCCGCAGCCCGACCACATCCTGGTGACGGAGCCCAAGGACGAGCCCGTGCCGTCCGAGCCCACGTCGGACGTGCGCTCGCTCGCGCCCGCCGCGCTGCCGCCGCCGCAGCCCGCCATCGCATAGACTTAATGACTTAAATAAACTCTTTCACACATACGCTCTCGTTTTATTGTGCCTTTCCCGACACTCGCTACCCTTCCTGTGATGTGTGCTTAGAAACCTGGGTCTCAATTTCGCTATTTTAGTTTAATGTCATACAATTACGATTCAATTGAGAGTTCATTTCAATTCAAATTCAAATTTTATATTTGCAAGAATTGTGTTAGAAATTACAGTTTTGATATATTATGTGGCTAATACATTCTACCCATTGATTAGGTGTGCACTGTACAAATATTAAAATAGAAAATAAATTAATGAATTTACACTAATTTTTCAATAATCATCATCACACGATTCCATTTTATTACATACCTGACAGTGTACGACCAGGATTTCCGCTTTTTCTGTCACAACAGCTGTTGTTAGGCTTGTAGTGTGTGTCATAGTAATGTGTGTATTCACAGTAATCAAATATCGTAAATTCAGCGGTTTGTAGCGCGGCGAATGACGACACCCCTGCGAGAGCCAGTCGTCTGCCACTCGCCTAACTAAGCTAACGTTAATAAGGTATAAATGTATAAATATAATAAAGCAGTTCAGAACATACAGTATTTAATTTGAAGACCCCAGCCTCGGTACACTAAACTGGTGACCCCGACGTGATCAAAAATCGGCGTAGGTAAATAGTGACATTGGCTGTGGGGCAAGTTTTTGTTCGAGATAAAATTCCACGCGGCACGGCGACAGGAAGTTAGCGTGACGCAATCGAAGAGCACGCGGGACACGTGGCGACTACAGCTGCAGGCGGCTCATCAGCTCATCGGCAATCAAAATGAATAAAGCAGCAGCATCAGACACGGAGATCAAGGAAGGGGCGTCAGGCGCGGCGTTGGCATCGATAAGCGTGTCCACCAAGCTGCCGGAATTTTGGACAGACTTGCCAAGGTTATGGTTCGCACAGTTCGAGTCTGTGATGGCCCCACAGAAGCAGGGGGAAGAGACCAAATTCAACCTGGTCATATCGAAACTCGGAAAAGAAGCCATTCAGCAGGTCAGTGACCTCGTGATGTCACCACCCGCCCAGGACAGGTATACGGCGCTTAAGGAGAGGCTGCTGCAGGTTTATGAAGAGAGTGCCGAAAGACAAATGCATAAGTTGGTGTCGGAGCTGGAGTTGGGTTCGCAAAGACCCTCCCAGTTTTTAAGGCGCATGAAGGATCTGGGTCGAAGCGCACAAATTGCAGACAACACACTCAAGAGCCTGTGGTTGTCGAAAATGCCGTCATCAGTTCGAGCAGTCATGGCGGTTTGTGAAGATCAGTCTCTGGACAAACTGGCGGCCATGGCAGACAAGATTACCGAATACACCAACGTCGGTGATGTGGCAGCCGTGTCATGCAAGAAGGAAACAGATGAGCAGCCGGACGAGAAGATGAGCAGATTGGAGCTGGAGGTTGCAGCGCTCCGCGCCGAACTGAGGGGTCGCGGGCGCTCTAGGGGCAACAACAGACGGACCGACTTCAGGAGAAGATCGACATCGCGGCCGAGAAGAGCACCGGGAGACCCGGACTGGCTGTGCCGTTTTCACTTTCGGTACAGATCGAGAGCTAACCGCTGCGAGCAACCCTGCGCGTGGCGAGCCAAGCAGTCGGGAAACTAGACGGAGTACATGCGGGCACGGTGGACGGATGTACTCAAGGTCAGGTAACCAAAAGCCATCGTTTATTAATCAGAGATAATTTAACGAAATATAGTTTTTTGATCGATACAGGCGCTAACATTTCCGTCATTCCAAAGTGGTGTGTTAGAAAGCCTATCGAAAAAGTCGATCTAAAGTTGTATGCTGCAAATGACAGCGAAATTAAATGTTATGGAATATGTAATTTAGAGTTATCGTTAGGCCTAAGACGGTCATTTAAATGGCCTTTTGTCGTATGTGATGTAAAACAGCCGATTATAGGTGCCGATTTTTTGAAGAATTTTAAATTAAATGTAGATTTGTTTAATAATAAGTTAATCGATTCAGTTACCAGTTTAAATGTCTGTGGAATTAAAAGTACACATTTTTTCGGCACTATTAAAAGTATAAATAGCAACCATCCTTACGCGGATTTACTGGAACAATTTCAGGACATCACGCGCCCGCCAGCCTTCAAGGATGTCCCAGAGCATTCTGTGTATCATCACATCGAGACTACTGGACCACCTGTGCACGCGCGTGCCAGGAGGTTACCGGCCGACAGGTACGATAGGGTCAAAAAGGAATTCCAATTGATGCAAGAGCTAGGCATATGTAGACCTTCAAATAGTGAGTGGGCCAGTCCTTTACATATTGTACCTAAAAAGGATGGTGGTATCCGACCCTGCGGGGACTACAGGATGTTAAACGCAATTACAAAGCCAGATCGTTATCCGATACCTAGGGTACAAGATTTTACGTATGGGTTACATAATAAGAATTTTTTTTCAAAGTTAGATATTTGTAGAGCGTATCATTTTATAGGTATTAATCCAGACGACATTAAAAAAACAGCCATTATTACGCCATTTGGGCTTTTTGAATTCCCAAGAATGACGTTTGGCCTGCGTAACGCGGCACAAACATTTCAAAGATTTATTAATAATACAGTTTTATCAGGCATAGAACAATTGAATTATGGCAGCGACTATACAGGGGGCAAAGGTCAGTCGGTCGTGTTCGGTTACATAGATGACGTCATCATAGGATCGGATAACCCCGATATACACAGAGAACATTTACGATTAATATTTGAGAGGTTGAGTAAATATAAAATGTCTATTAATTTAAGTAAATGTGTTTTTGGACAGTCCTCTATAGAATTTTTAGGCTATTTAGTTTCAGAAAAAGGCATAAGTCCGATGCCGGAAAAAGTTAAAGCTATCGAGTCATATCCGAAACCGGAGACAGTAGAACAATTACATACAATTACAAACGAATAACAACTGGAACTCGCCTTCACGTAGCAGTGCAATAATTAGTATCCAACAATTAAATTAGTTTGAGTGGTATACAGTCTATATAAGTGCTCAAAACTGTGTATACTCGTCACTGGCACATCAGTGAATAAATTCAGTGTATAAACATTCATCGTAAGTCTTTATAAACATTAAAAAACATTTTTTCTTTCGAAACTATCAACAATCAGTGAAGTTTACGTAGTGTGTTATTAAAACGCGTAAGCGACGCTCATTGCACGGCGCTTACGACCTTCTTCTCGGACACTTTTACACTGCGATACATCGTGAACAATATCATAATAATATTACCCGCTTTTGTAATTTTCTATGCACCCAACTATAATCAACTAACAAAGGAATCAGCTGGCGCATTACTACAAAGTTTTTATTCATATTAGTCAACTTTTTAATGGACATGGATTGCTGCAAATTATGCTCGAAGATTATTACTGATAAGGAAGGCATAAAATGTACGTCATGTAATTTGGTTTTGCATTTCTATTGCGTGGACATGACCGAATCAGACTTCAAAAAAATTTTACCTATGAATAAATTGAAATGGAAGTGTCCTACGTGCAAAGTTAAGAAGCATACAGCCGCCCCAGTTTCGTCTTCCCCTAAAGCGAGTTTGGCGCCAGCTTCGATACTGAATGTAGACACCGATGCGCTAACTCGCTATATGGACACAAAACTCGATAGTCTGCGGCAGCAATGGCGCGAAGATTTAAACTCTGCCATCATAGAAGTCTCCAAAAAATTTGATAACGATATTAACAACCTGGCGAAACGTATGAACTGTTGGGAGGAGCGGTTAACGCAATTAGAGAAGGGCTACGGAAATCATTTGCAATCTGTGTCGGACAATACGTTGTTACAAGAAAATAATGCACTCCGCGCGGACTTGCAAACGCTAAGCTCTAAGTTTGAAGATCTCGAACAAGCTTCCCGAAGCTGCAACGTCGAAATACAAAATATACCCGAACGCAAGGGGGAAAATTTAATACATCTCAGTTTGGAGATTTGTAAACTGGTGGGCGTCGATTTGAAAGACAGCGATATCAGGAATGTACACCGTGTTGCACCAGGCATCCCCTCAGACCGCCCAAAAAATATCATATTGCAACTCACAACTCGCCGGCAACGCGACGACCTGATCGCCGGCGCGCGCGCGCGGCGCTCCCTCACCACTGCTCAACTTTTTGGTGCGCCTACAAACGCCGCGGATGCAACAAAAAATACCCGCTTCTTTATAAACGAACACCTTACACTTAAAAATAAAATTCTTTTTAGTAAATCTCGTATTCTAGCCAAAGAAAAAAATTATAAATACACTTGGGTGAAAAATAGCTGTATTTTGTTGCGCAAAACAGATGATTCCAAGGTCATTCATGTGCGATGTACTGATGATTTGAATAAAATCATATGACTAGCTGCTGTTAACCTTACACTAATTATAAAAAACTTTTTTATAAAGCATGCTAAATTGTCATCGTTTAAACATGTTTATTGCTTATTTAATAATTATATTAACTATTCAATGTCTTATTTTAATTTTGTATTTGATGCGGAGAGGAACACGAACACTATTAACTCTACGGTCGTTATATTGTTAAAAGGAATAATTATATTTTATTTCTATTCTATATCTATGTACAATGAATTCTAAAACTTTGAATATATTTTATCAGAACTGTGTAGGCATAAAAACTAAACTTACTGAATTAAAATTAAATATTCTTTCGAGTATCGGTCAATTAGGGAAAGCTGGCATGTTCACAGTACTCACACTTATGCAATTTCACTTACAGTATGTTCAAAAATAAATGCGACTCTAGTTTCATTTTAGACTTGAATTGTAAAATGGGTGCGTTGTAGATATATATATATATATATATATATATATATATATATATATATATATATATATACATATATATATATGCAAATATAATTACTTATGAAAGCTCTCATAATTTGTCAAAAAATGCCGATTTTAGTCAAAATTTATATTTTTCTAACAAGATCCTTATCATCCAAATTTCCACCTTGGTGAGAAAAATTGACATTTCTAATGAAAATGAACAAAAAATTAAATGATTTTATTAAATACTGTAAAATAGTCTATAATTCTTCCATTTACTGTATCACAAAATTCTTCATAGATTTTTAGATATTCGTACTACACCAATTACATCACCCTGTATTTATAAACAATTGCAAAATATGACACATACATAGGCCGGGAGATACTGACACAAAATTTCGGGTCATTTGTAACAGAATGGCGGTTCTACAAAGGTCTTATTACGCAATGACTAAAAGAAAAATGATGGTCAGAACTCAGAACGCTGGTACCGGCGGACTAGTCGCGTGGGCGTTAGTCGAACTCTTCGGATAAATAGCGAAAGTCAAACGATTTGTAACACAAAAATTTTAGAATTCACCGATAGCCCATAAAAAAGATGTAGGCGGTAGTGTCATGCCATACTTTTCCGGTGTAACTTACAGCCCCCCATACCGACGCGATGCGTTGATGAAAAAAAAACAATTCAAACATTTGTACCAGGCTAACTTTTGCACAGGTAATCATCATCGTGCAGACATTTACGAAAATCGCCATGCCATACTTTTCGGACGATTCCAAATAGCCACCATACCGCCGAAAATCTGCAAAAAAAAATTTTTTTCGCCAAACAATTTGTACCAGTATTGCATTTGGATTTTTGGAGAGTATTTGATAAAATGTGACCATTATTATATTTGCCATACTTCTAGTAGGGGGAAAAAGTGCTGCTATACTTGAAAATTAATTTATTCGTCACGTTTCAAAAATACGACTGTACAATACGTAAAATAATTTTTTACAGTATGGGATCATTATATTCTGTTTGTTTGTATACAATTCTACCTAGAAAAAAATATCGCAGATTGCAAACATGGGGCGGATGATTGTAAGACTTAAGCCAAGACGTAAAAAAAAAATGAAAAGAATTGGCGATTTGTACCAGTACGGCATTTTTGGAAAGTATATGATGCAACGTGACCATTATTATATTTGCCATACTTTTAATAGAGGGAAAAATTAGTGACATACTGCTACAAATCGTTCAAACTACGAATAAAATCTTATAATAAGAAAAAAAATCTTATACACATTCGCCACCTCCCACAGGTATGGCATTATCACACTTCTATTTATAATCATTCAGGAGTTGTTGAAAAAAAATGTAGGGTGGTACAAATCGTTTGGCGAGAAAAAAAATTCAAAAATTTGCAGATTTTCCGAGGTATGGCGACCATTTGGAATCGTCCGAAAAGTATGGCATGGCGATTTTAGTAAATGGCTGCACGACGATGGTTACCTGTGCAAAAGTGAGCCCGGTACAAATGGTTGAATTGTTTTTTTAAATCAACGCATTCACGTCGGTATGGCGGACTGTAAGTCACATCGTAACTGTATGGCATGACACTACCGCCTACATCTTTTTTAAGGGCTATCGGTAAATTCTAAAATTTTTGTGTTACAAATCGTTGGACTTTCGCTATTTATCCGACGAGTGTGACTAACGCCCACGCGACTAGTCCGCAGATACCAGCGTTCTGCCCATCATTTTTCTTTTTGTCATTGCGTACTAAGACCCCTCTAGACCGCCATCCTGTTACAAATGACCCGAAATTTTGTGTCAGTATCTCCCGGCCTAACATGTGCAATGTGTAAATGTGTTGACGTTCCAGCTCTTCTTAATATACCTATAACTATGATTTAATAATATTGGTTGAAACCTGGTTGACATCATCTATCTTAGACGCGGAGCTTCTAACAGATGGTTACGTTATTTTTCGCCGCGATAGAAATCTCACAATTTCAGGTAAGAAAGGGGGAGGGGGAGTGTTAGTATTTGTCAAAAAAGAATTTAAGGCTGTGAGAACTTCTGAACTCGAGACACCTGAAATTGAAGAAATATTTTTACATTTTCCGTCTAATTCGGGGCTCCTATTAAACGCATGTTATATTCCACCAGCTTCAGGTAACATCTCTTATGATACATATTTTCGAAGACTTTGTGACGTATATTCTAGTTCACGTTTTAGTAATTTTCTAATCATCGGCGATTTCAACCTGCCATATATAAAATGGTCTTTTGATAACTCAGACGCCTTTCTTGGCACCGTGCACACTGAAACATCAAAATCTCTAATGTGTACTATGTCATTTATGAACCTAAAGCAAACAAATAGTATTTATAATGAAAATGCGAAACTGCTTGATTTAGTACTATCTAATATACCCAATTGTGTTCAATCTTCTGCTGATCCCTTATTGAATGTTGTCCCTCATCACCCGGCCTTAGACATAGTATGCTCGATATCTGCTTCTAACGTGATGCCTGTGAATTCATTAGCCAAAAGGAACTTTTTCAAAGGTAATTATGACCAAATTAACTATGAAATAAATAATATAGACTGGCTCTCTTTACTAACACCTCTTCCATCGGATAAAGCAATTGATATTTTCTACGCTAATATTTATAACATCATTAACTCACACATTCCTTTGGTTAAAGTAAAGTCCACAAAATACCCCGTCTGGTTTTCTAAATGTTTAATTCAAGCCTTAAGGCGTAAGCGTAAACTATGGAAGCGGTGGAAGACTTACGGTTCTCTAAGAGATTATCAAGAGTTTTCCTTGTTACGAACTAGAGTAAAACAGCTTCTTACTACATGTCACAATAATTACACGGCTAATATTGAAAAGTCTCTTAAAGAAAATATTAAGTACTTCTGGAAATACACGTCTTCTCTAAAAAATTCTAATTCAGGGTACCCGCGTGTCATGAAGTTCGCGAATTCTAAATCTGACGATCCAAATGTTATAGCTGAGATGTTTTCAAAATATTTTCAGTCAGTTTTCGAGCCAACATCTGCTGCGGCATACAATGTGGATAATATTCTCACAGACGATCATAATGATAACACGCACATAAATATAAATTGCATTCGTCTTACCAAATCCGATATACGCACTGTCTTGCAAAACATCGATCCTAACAAGGGTCCAGGACCGGACAAAATAGGCCCAGTTTTTCTCAAACAAACCAGTAAAACACTCTGTACCCCTTTGGAGATTATCTTTAATAAATGCTTGAGTTCTGGCTCCTTTCCAAATATATGGAAGCAAGCATACATAACACCTATCTTTAAATCCGGTGAGAGAAATGACGTAGAGAATTACCGCCCCATTTCGATACTTTCGGCCATTCCCAAAGTACTCGAAACTTTAATACACCGTCACATCTATTCGAGTTTAAAACACCTCATCTTAGACCAACAACATGGATTTGTCGCTGGTAGGTCAACCGTATCGAATCTTCTCGTATTTTCCAATTACTTGTTCAATGCACTGGATCACAAACAACAAATAGAAACGATATATACGGACTTTAAAAAGGCGTTCGATAAAGTAGATCACTTACTTTTACTACAGAAATTGTCATTTAATGGAATTAAGGGAAATCTACTACGCTGGTTTGCCGCGTATTTAAGCAATCGAGTACAATCAGTTGTCATTAACGGTTACACTTCTACTCAAGTCGTTGTCTCCTCGGGCGTCCCGCAGGGCTCGATCCTCGGGCCCCTGCTTTTTGACTTATTTATTAATGATATTTCACAATGTTTTGAAAAATGTAAATTTTTGCTGTATGCAGACGACCTAAAGTTATACTCTAATGTTGTTGATACTAAGGATTCACACCATATTCAGGACGACCTAAATAGATTGGATGATTATTGTAAACGTAATAAATTATTTTTGGCTTACAATAAATGTAAACATATTACTTTCTCTAAAAAAATTAACAAAATTCCAACAGTATTTAATCTGGGAGGTCACCTACTGGACTCGGTTTCCTGTATTCGTGATCTAGGTGTCTACTTCGACGAATGTTTAATACTTGATCAACATATAGACCACATACTCACTAAGTCTTACCGCATGTTGGGCTTTATTACACGCGTTACTAAAACTTTCAAGGATAGAGAAGCTTTTATATGTCTCTACAAAACTCTTGTGCAATCTCAATTAGAGTATGCATGTCCCATCTGGAATCCGTTTTACGATATTTATATAAATAAAATTGAGATGGTTCAAAAGAAATTTCTACGCATTTTAAATTTCCGCCTAAGTGGCGGTCGGCAACATTACGAGGATCTTTTGCGTCGTTACAATCTTCTTTCGTTAAGTCGGCGCCGAAACTTAATCGATTCTCTCACGTTAAGAAAAATATGCGTAGGAGAAATAGCCTGCTCAGAACTTCTTAGTTTAATAAATTATCGCATCCCATCCAGATCAACGCGCTCAAAAGATTTATTCCATATACCGACCGCCAGAACCAATATTGGTCTTCGTGTGCCTCTTCACAGAATGTCTAGTTTTTATAATACTTATATGAATGATCTTGATATGTTTTCTTGTTCCTCTTCGTCTTACAAAACGAATGTAAAAAAACTGCTACTGAACACATAAGAATGTTAACGGTATTTACCTCCGTCTTTATGTAACTACTCATGTTAAATATTAATTATTATCAACTAGGTATGTTTTCCCTGTCTCTCCTACTGCTGGGTGTTGGCAAAAATAATATATGTTCACAGTGAAAACACCATAAGGAGACATTTTCATGTATCTTTAGTTAGTAAGATCTGTTTTGTTTTATATATCTCTGTCTTTGTCTCTGTATGTTTTCCAATAAAGAAAATAAAAAAATTACGTAGATTTTTGGGCATGTTAAATTTCTACAGAAATCATATTCCTAACGCTGCTCGAGTTCAGGGAGTTTTAGATAGGTATTTACACGGGGCTAAAAAACGAGATAAGACGCGTATAGATTGGACAGACGAGGCGAATAGTGCATTTGAAGTGTGTAAAGAAAATTTAAAAAATGCCGTTACTATTTCGCATCCAATATCTAGTGCCAAATTAGGGTTAATGACCGACGCGTCAGATTTTAGTATAGGGGCAGTGTTAAATCAGTGGGAAGGAAATTCTTGGAAACCTTTAGGATATTTTTCAAAAAGATTATCGGAACCGCAAAAGAAGTACTCCACATAATTATGACAAAGAGCTTTTAGCGATTTATTCAGGAATAGTTTACTTTAGGGATTTAATCGAAGGTAGAAATTTAACAGTTTACACGGACCATAAACCTCTCACTTTTGCTTTAAGTAAATTAAGTTCTAATAAAGAGTTACCTAGGCGAGCGCGTCAATTGTTGTATATTAGCGAATTTACAAGCGACATACAACATATTCAAGGCACTGAAAATCAAGTGGCCGACGCTTTATCGAGAATCGAGAGTATCGTATGTCCTAGTTCGAGTGAATACGTGGAGGTTGCGAGAGCACAGGCGACAGACGCTGAGCTCGCGGATTTGATGAAAACAAATGATAAATTGCAATGGAAACAGTTAGCGCTCGATAATAATGACGATATTAAAATATATTGTGAAACATCAGCTCAGAATATTAGGCCGTATATACCAGCACAGTTTAGGAAAAGTATTTTTAATAAATTTCATGACGTTTCTCATCCCGGAGTTAGAGCATCGCGTGCGTTAGTTAGTAAAAAAGTTTTTTGGCCAGGCATGAATAAAGACGTGGGGACCTGGACCAGGACGTGCGTTAGGTGTCAGAGAAGTAAGGTTTTTAGGCACACTGTTTCAAAACTTAGCGATTTTAACAATAGCGAGCGTTTTGAACATTTGCACGTGGATCTGATAGGACCTTTACCGGAAACCGAGCACGGTTTCCGTTATTGCGTCACTATGATCGACAGATTAACGCGGTGGCCTGAGGTTTGCCCTGTGAAGGACATGACTGCGGAGTCGGTAGCTAGAGCAGTTTATGAAGGATGGATTTGTCGCTTCGGTTGTCCTAAAGTTATTACCACCGATCAAGGTAGACAGTTTGAAAGCGAATTGTTTACAGATTTAATGAAATTATTAGGTATTCAAAAAACGAGAACAACCCCGTACCACCCGCAGTGTAACGGTAAGATAGAAAGGTGGCATAGGTCCTTGAAGTCGGCTCTGGTGGCTAGATTGAACAATAATCTATCATGGTTAGTAGAACTACCTACGGTCATGTTAGGATTGAGAGCAGCTTGTCAAGCGGACACTGATAATATCAGCGCGGCGGAATTTGCTCTGGGTCATTGTTTAAGGTTGCCGGGAGAATTTTGTTCGGATAAAAGTACGAAAATTGATAATCCACATTCATTTATAACTAAATTAAGAGACACTTTGAACAGAATTAAGCCCATAAAAAGGGCATGTAAAAATAGTAATAGTACTTTTGTGCATGCTGATCTAAATTCCTGTTCACATGTTTTTCTAAGAGTGGACGCGGTACGGAGACCGCTAACGCCTCCGTACAGCGGACCATATAAAGTTTTAGAAAGAAATAGTAAAGTTTTTAAAATATTAATTGATAATAGAGAGTGTAATGTGTCGATTGATAGACTTAAGCCTGCATATATTTTAGAAGAAAATGAAGTTAGACATGACAGTAGATTAGATCAGCATAGTGAGGCTAATGTGTGCACGCCTTTACAGAAATCACGTAGTGGCAGAATAATTAAAAGACCTGTAAGATTTTTGGACTGTAACTAGGTTAATGGTGCATTGGCATTTTTGTAAGCAAGTAGGCACGCGAAGGTTGCGTAATGTCATCTCAGCACATATTAATGTTATAAGTAGTTGTTAGGAATATTTGTATTCATTTTATTTCAAATCTCGGCTCAACCTCAACCAGTTAATTATATTAATAATATATAAATTTGAGTGTCGGCTCATTTCACAAAGTTAAACTTTAAAGTTATCAGCATCAAACAATATTTAACAAAATGGGAAAAACATATTCGGTTGAAAAGAAAGATGAAGAAATTGTTATCGCTCAAAACGGAGCGAATCACGCCACAGCATCTAATACTGATTTTAAATTGGAAGTGTTGAGCGTCACGGTGACGGTTATGGCGGTCATCCTTTTTGTATTGTGCGCTATACTAATATACAAAGTTTGTGTTATACGTGCAAGGAAAATGTTAAGGAAGGAATTAAATTGTAGTCAAGGCACAGATTTAAGTGTTATCTCACAACATAGACTCCCAAATGTTAATGTTTGCTAATAGTTTTTTTTTATTTTTTTTTATTTGTCAGTTATGTAAATCATTTTTTTTTAGAAGGGGGTGTATGTAGTGTGTGTCATAGTAATGTGTGTATTCACAGTAATCAAATATCGTAAATTCAGCGGTTTGTAGCGCGGCGAATGACGACACCCCTGCGAGAGCCAGTCGTCTGCCACTCGCCTAACTAAGCTAACGTTAATAAGGTATAAATGTATAAATATAATAAAGCAGTTCAGAACATACAGTATTTAATTTGAAGACCCCAGCCTCGGTACACTAAAGGCTACTTAATAAAAATATACCAAAACGATGCGCCATCTTTGAAAGTGAATTTTTCTGGAGTTCTGTACATACCTACCATGCCAAAAATAAAGATGCCATTTACCCATTTTTACCATCCCAAGCATACGTAGCCGAGCCGTCATCAATTATTTATTTAAAAATTACTTTTCTTGAACTGATAATTACATTCAAAGTCCCCCATACCTCGCGCTTACTGACATCTACAAACTTCAAAGACCTGTATTTTGAAAACTAAGCTTCTAAATGCAAAAAAAAATTCGTGTACATACCGATACAGCATTTTAAGATGTTACAGGGCCTCCCCCAAAGAATGCCACTTGTCCCTGTCTTGGGCTGAGTTCCGGACTTGAGTCGACCTCTTGTTCTGGTGCCTCTTGGCCCCGACCACTTCACTGATCTTAGAGTCCATCTGTCATCTTTGTAACGAGCCAAGTGACCCGCCCACTTCCATTTTCCCTTCAGTGAAGAACCCAAGGCATCACATAGGTACTTTTGTTTTTTTTTTCCGAATGTCGATGTTCTTTATTATGTCTTTAAGTTTGATGCCTAGGCAGCTTCTTTCCATTCTTCTCTGGGTAGTCTGGATTTTATTTCTGGTTATGTGGCCGAAGGTCCATGTTGGGCAACCATAAGTAAGGCAGGGCAGTAGTGCTGTGTCCATGACTATTTTTTTAGTTGCTAGCGGAAGTTGCGATTTAAGTATCGAACTTGCTCCATGTAATCGCCACTCTCCGGTTTACTTCTTCAAAATTTCTTTCAATACTAAAGGAGATTTGTTTGCCTAAGTAGATATATTTGGTTACATACTCGAGAGGGAATCTAGTAAGATGGGCGTCGCAGTGTCGTTATTCATTATTTTAGTTTTATCAAGATTAATTTCTAATCCTATATTTTTGCTAGCTTGGTTGAGTTCATTGATCATCTTATTTAAGTGGTGAGGGTTTTCCGCAAACAATATTAGGTATGTCATCGGCAAATCTAAGGCGCGGGTCAAACTCAAGCGGCGCGGGCGCGGGCGTGCCATAAGCGCACCTCTTGAATCTGTTTTGCACCACGTCCTTCTTATACATTTTGTATGAAAGAATTTTGGAAAGGCGTCGAGACGGCACGCCACGGTTGTGCCACGGTTGCGAAAATATTTTTACCGTAATACCAGGTGTCTATGGGACATTTTTGGTCACCTTCTGTAATTCTATCTTTTGTACAAAATTTTGTACAGTGGGTCTTAATGTAGCAGAGAAAATAATAAATCAAAATTACAAAAAATAAAGTTTATTATAGAAATTAAATAGAGAACAAAATTTTTCCATTTGAGATCTTTAGGCTTAACTTCTATTAAGGCAATATTAAATTACGCGTCCTCGACTTCTACTCCCACGACTTCCTTCTTCCGCGAGTGCTTATAATATTTCTTCCACGACTACAACCACGTGTCCAACGTAGACGAATTCGTGTTCTGCTGCGACTTGATCCTCGCAAAAAGGAGAATCATCATTGTCATCTTCAATAAGCGGCTGTTCATCTTCACTAGAAGAACTTGAAGATGAAGATTCCTCTCTTCCATCTGGCATATGTACTCGTCCTCCTGTCTTATTATATTCAAAAGGGTCCTCTTCAGCTTCTGACTCATATTCTAATTCATTTAGACACTGAAGAATCTCATTTTCATTAGAATCTAAAATAAAAACAAAAATACCTACTCTCTATGAAAAGCAGATACCTAACGTTTGATACTGAGAACCAATGCACAAAATATTGAACAAAATAATTGATGACTTTGTGGATCACCTTTATTCAATACAGCAACAATAAATATTAATAGTGTGTAATATTTACACCTCATAGTATAAAATAACATTAACAGTGACGTGGGAAAACTAGTGATTATATAAGTATTTTGAGATTAAACTTACTCTTAGCACGAGGGAGCGGCAGGTTTCGTCGTTCATCACAGCTAGTTTTGAAAATATACTTATTTTTTTGTTGGCAGCGTTGATAACATAGACAATACAAACTAAGTAATTTTGACATGTGAAACTATTCGCGGGAAGATTTGAAAAAAACTTCAGTTGTTAAAAGAATAAGTACAAAAAATTGTACACTGGGCGGTTACTACTATAAACTATATGACAGAGCTGGGTCAGATAGCACTATTTTATTTTGTACAAAATTTTGTACGCGGGGTCTTAGGAGGCTACTTGTACTGTTGTTGTTTATTTTATTTAGAATATTAATATACATATTATATTTCATTTATGTTTATTGCTTTCAGTGATTCCCAGATGCTTTCGTGTATAATTGTGTCAAAAGCTTTTTTGTAGTCCACGAACGCTAGGTACAAGGGCTTGTTAAATTCTGTGAATTTTTCAATCACCTGGTCTACTACTTGGATATGGTCCAATGTGCTGAAACCGCTTCTGAACCCGGCTTGTTCGATCGGTTGATGTGCATCGATAACGGGGGCTATTCTTTCAAGCAGGCAGGAAGAAAAAAGTTTGTAAAAGCAGCACATAAGACTTATAGGACGGTAGTTACCCAAGTCTGCTGGATCGCCTTTTTTGTATAGCAGTGTGATTTCAGATTCCAACCATTGGTGCGGTACTTATAGCTTCATCTTTGAGAATTTTATTCCATAGCATAGTGATTGGGGTCAGTAGCAAATTCTTTGCAACCTTGATACGTTCATTAATGAACCCATCTGGTCCTGGGCCTTTTTCCGGTTTAAGTCTCATTATTTGTTTCAATATTTCTTTTTCTGTAAACTGTACGATTGGAGTTGTGTCTGTACAGTGGATATCAGCCTTGGTTTGCTTTTGTGTGAATGGTTCACTGTATATGTTATGGTGGCAGTACACATTGGGCCAACGTGTTGGGCCAACGGGTTGGGCCAACGTGTAGAGAGCTACTTGGCGGTATGTTGGCTTCATTAGCCTAGTTGGCGCCAATATTGGCAGGCCAACCGAATGTTGTCGGTTTTTTGTGCACACATCAAAGGATCTTGGCGCGCTCCACAATCAGCGTTCACACGTTGGTGTCTTGTTCAGTTTGTTGTTACTCGTCAGCGGAGACAGTATCATTGCGCGTCAATGAAATTTACGTTTAACCATGTTCCGATAGCGATGGCGGCGCCGAGGTTTTACAATTCGTAGATTTGTATCGACATGAAGGAATAATTTGGAATCCACGGCATGAACTACACAAAAATAAAACCATATGACTCAGTAAATTAGATGTTCTATTTTCTATTTATTATATTATTCTAGATGTTTTTCTTATCTAACTTTCATACAATGCGATAAAAAAATGAATATATTTATAAAATGAGTAAAATAGTATTAAAAAGTTACTTGTTCTTAAAAATTAAATAACAATATACAATGAGCATTATTTTGATCAAATTGTGCTTTATTACATAAATAATATTATCATTTAATAAAATAATATCTAAAATCTAATCTTTAAAGTTTCGTTTTATAGGTAAGTAGTTAAAATTAAATTAAATGTAAAATGTACACATTTTAAACATTTGAAAAAATCTAAACATAATAATGTTTTATTTATACAGTTATAAAAAAAGGACAATAGAGATTGGAAAATGGTATCATCGCAGACGGCAGAGTACATTCATTGTTATTGATGCACATGTACGTAATAATTAAACGCACTGTATATAATTAAATTGCCGCGGCTGCAAGAACTTCTACGGACTACGTCCATCTTTGAAGCGCCAATGCAGAATGATCAGTACGCCAATGTGTGAACAGGAACCTTGATATCCTTCATTTTTTCCCAACACGTTGGCCCAACGCCTTGGCCCCATGTGTACTGCCGCTATTACAGTCAAAACCCTGAAACAGTCAATATCCTTATTGACGGTTATTAAGGTTATTGACTAAGGGCGTCTGTTAATATCCTTATTGACTGTTTTTATCTGAGAAAATCAGTTAATAAGGTTATTGACCGACACCCATAGACAATAAGGCGATTATCACACTGCCACGCACCACGCTGCATGTTGCGTGACTGCGTGTTTAACGTTACTTGTAAGTATCTCCGTTTGTATAGAAAACACGCACAGTCCAACACACTGAAAATGCAACCACGCGCGTACATGCGGATCACGCGCATACACGCGGAGAAACATGCATCCCCGCGCGTAGGTGCGGGGCGAGACGTATGGCACACCGAATCCCGCAGTGCCGCGCGTCGTGATGCTCAGTATTGTACGACCACCACAGAGAACGGCGAATAAATGAGAGCCGCCGTGCGTGAATCTGCAAACGCACCTACGCGCGTGAGTGCGCAAAAAACCCGCACGATGATGCAGATCTGCACTCCCGCAGGAACGCGCGTAGGTGCTTGGACATGCAACATGCAGCGTGATGCGGGGCAGTGTGAGGATCGCCTAACCTTATTCACTGATTTAAAGAGCTGGCATTCAGTCAATATAGGTTTTAACCAACGTACTGAATAGATTTTAACACTTAAATCTTTCTGTAATGGGCAAGTAAAACAATAGCTAGTCGGTTCTGGCACTCGCCGGCAGCTGCCGCGGCACGCTCGCTTCGCTCGCTCGACTCGTGCGTGAGCGTCGCAGTTCAAACCTAACCTAACCTACTGGGTCAAATTTGACGCTTAAACCTTTCTGTAAAACTCGCTATTGCATTACTTGCCCAGCTTTTTTTATTATTTCTGTGCGAAATTTGCATTTGTTATTGCCAGACTGCAGAAAAGGTACCCATGTTTTGGTTTTATTAAGTTCTTTGTAAGCTTTTTTAGCAGACCTAGAATTTTCGAATTTTCTCTGTATAGTTTTGTTCTGTAGGTATCGTAACTTTTTTTTAAATATCTTTACAGGGACCTAATATCACGAGGAAGCTCTCAACATTGGATGGAGATACTACAAGAATCGGCGGATATCGAAACTATTTCGTCCTCATCATTAATTAATTATTACCGTCCTGTTTATAAAATTTTAACACAATTTGTAAATAAATAACTATATGTATATACTTATATATATATATTTTTTTTATTCCCAAAAAATGATACAGTACATTAGATACAGAAAATACTTAAAACTTAAAAAACAAGGTATAACTGGGTAAAACAATATGTGTAGACGTAATAATATTATATTATATCTGTATCACCTCAGGGAAAAGGATTACTGACTCAGCATGAATGTTACAGCTGAGGCTGTAACGCTGTTATTCTGTCAGCACCATATTAAGTAGAGAGGAGTGACTAATAACAGTAGGTATAATTTTAAAGAACGGACTAAATTATGCTATGTATTAAATTATAAAGTAAGAAGATTTTGATGTATGAAGTATGTAACATAGTTTGCCAGTCAGAACGTAGAATCGGCTGAGTGAGTTGAGAGGAAACGAATCAGTAAAAAAAAATAAATAGTGTGTAATAATGAATTTATGAATTTATATTGCCAACGCCAAGTACGTAGAAGAAGTTAAAGACATCTTTCCAGAACAAAAAGCTGCTTTTGTTAGAAGCAAATTAGAATATTGCAGCGTAATATGGAATCCAAAATACAATATTCATATTAACAATATTGAACGCATTCAAAAAAGATTTTTGTGGCATCTTGCGTATAGTTGCAACGTAGCCAAAAAAATTCGTAGTTACTCAGAACGTCTTGATTATTTTAAAATACGAACACTTTATCAGAGGAGGAAGGTTTTGGATCAGGTCTTTTTACATAAATTGGTGAATGGTTCAATCGATTGTGTGTCATTGGTATCTCAGCTTAATTTTAAAGTTCCAGTCAGATTACCTAGACATTCTAATAATATGCCGTTCCATACAAAATTCCACAAAAGTAATCTAGGCCATTATTCAGGCATTTCTCGCCTTACCAAAGAATATAATAATATAGTTTCTGGCAATAACAAGACTATTGACATTTTCTCAAACACTGTACATAAATTTAAAAAGGAATTGCTCTCGATTGAACCTTTACCAAAACCCAGTTGATCAAATGTAGTTTTATTTTAACATTAATTGATTATTTTGCCGTCAAAATTGGATTTATGTATTATGTATATGTATACTTTTTACCTAATCTGCAGCTAGCTGCAGACTGTGTGTCTTTGATTTAAAGTTATATTAATTGTTAGTGGTGGTTGCCTATAATTGTGACAGCACTATGTCTACGATTGTTATTACTTTAATGCTTTTATCTATGTATCAGTGTATGTCATGTTGGTGATCCTTAATCAAATAAATAAATAAATAAACAATAATATTATATAAAACGTAGAATATAGATGAAGTAAAAGAAGGACACAATTTTAATGAATATCAAGTAGATTATAGTTTAATGTTTATAGTAGATAGATATTGTTAAACACAGAAAATAACAATAGGTATTTATGTAGACTGTTTTTGAACAACGAGAAAATAAGCTTTCAACTTCTTTTTAAAAGTGTCCCTTGATTGAGAATTTCGAATAGGAGACGGGATATCATTCCAGCATTTCGTAGCAATAAATCTAAAACTTCCTCTAAAGGCGGTTGTTTTGTATATAGGCACTAAAAAAATATTTGTGCATGACCTACATTCACTCGAGGCTTTGGAGGTCCTCCATAAAAGTTTATCATATAAATAAGAAGGTTTTTTAAATTTAATAACGTCAAAAAGGAGACTGGCAAAGTAAAGTTTTTGACGGTTTTTCATGTTAAGTAGGTTATGCATGTTTAGGTATGGTGAGATATATTGTGTTCTTGGAGGAATCTGAAAGCAATATCGTGCACAAGCATTTTGCACTCTCTGAAGGAGACGTTGTGTTCTTTGAAGCAAACAAGGACCATAAACTTGGCAGTTTAGTTTGGACAAGACTAGAGTTTCACATAGGCGAATGCGCATATCTACACTTAAAAAATCACGAATTTTGTATAAAACTTAAATACGATAAAAGCAATTTCGAGTAACATTTAAAACATGGGCTTCAAATTTCAAATTATTGTCCATTTTAATACCAAGGTTGCGCACCTGATTGACACATTCGAGAGGTAAGTTATCGATACAAACTTTAGGTTTCAACTGCGATAAACAATTGACCTGTTTTTTGGAACCAACGATCATGAATTTAGATTTTATCGGATTTAATACCAAAGAGTTATTAGTAGACCAACATGAAATATTATTTAAATCCGAATTAAGATTCTTTATAGTCTGGTCAAAATTATCCCTGTTGATAGGAATGAGTAGTTGTAGGTCATCGGCATATAAGTGAAATTGACAGTGTTTAATTGAGTGTGTAATGTCTGCTGTATACAGTATAAATAGAATAGGTCCTAAAATACTTCCTTGAGGTACTCCTCTAGTGACTTTCATAGGTTTTGAAAGTATGTGGTTGCCGTTAAGACTATGTAAAAGAACTTGTTGAGTACGATTTTCCAAATAGCTTTTAAATCAGTCAATGGTGTTAGAGTCAAATCCATAGTACGAAAGCTTAGCTAAAAGAAGGGAAATGTTTATACTGTCGAAAGCACGAGAGAAATCCAACAGAGTAAGGAGAGTTCCACAGCCCCTATCTTGAGATGCAAGAATTTTATCGATAACATCAAAGAGAGCTGTTGATGTCCCATGTTTAGCCCTGAACCCAGATTGAAGAGGTGGAAATATATTATTTGATTCACAATAATGCACAAGCTGTTTTTGGACTACTTTCTCTAGTATTTTCGACAGGTAAGGCAGAATACTAATTGGACGTAGGTCTTGAGATCTGAGCAATTATTTATCTTGGTGAGGGGATGAATTAAAGCTTTTTTCCAAAGAGAGGGAAAGATACCTGAAGCAAGCGATCTGTTGATTAAATTGGTTATGAATTTTAATGAATGAGGTAATGTCAATATGATCATATCTCTATTAATTTCGTCTGACCCCACAGCATTATAGTCAATTGATAAAATAATTTTAGCTATGCTGTCTTCACTAACAGCTGTAAAAGAAAATGTAGCATTTGAGAATTTTTTTGAATTGAAATAGTGAACTGTATTTATGTCTGCTCTGTCATCTCCTGGAACATTAAGAAAATGAGTATTTATTTTGTCGGGGTCATTAAAAGTATGTGGTATTAATGAGTTAGATTTAAAATTTGGTAGAACAGATCTCTTTAGATTTTTCCATAGTAATTTTGAGTTGTTTATGTTATTATTAATATTATAATTAAAAAACCGGCCAAGTGCGAGTCGGACTCGCGCACCGAGGGTTCCGTATGTGATGTAACTAAAAATTTATGGTTTTCGTAATTTTTCCTTTATCTATGCTATAAGACGTTGCTTCGTACCAAATTTCAAGATTCTGAGTTCACGGGAAGCACCCTGTAGGTTTTGATTCCCTTGCAAGTGTCGAAAATTTGCGGTATAAACGGCTATATCTTTTGATTGCGTTGGCTTAGAAGTTTGATTTTTTCACAGCTTCAAGGGACAGTAGACTTGAGTAATTGATATAAATTTCAGCTTCATACCTCCACGCGTTCCTGAGAAAAAGGGTCTTGACAGACGGACGGACGGACGGACGGACAGACGGACAACAAAGTGATCCTATAAGGGTTCCGTTTTTTCCTTTTGAGGTACGGAACCCTAAAAATGCCCTCTTTTCGTTAAAAAAACCACAATTAACTAACTGCTTGAGACTTTTGTAAGCTTCTTTATGGATATCTGATTTAGAAGCTTGAAATTTCCGGTGTGCTTTATCGCGTAAAGAAACCATGAACTGCAAATTACTAGTGAACCAGGGTGAAAGCGGTTTTCTGATAATGAAAGTTTTGGAGGGAGCATAGGTATTTATCAAACAGATTAATAATGATAGTATT
Source organism: Colias philodice (assembly GCF_061535455.1). Lineage (NCBI taxonomy): Eukaryota > Metazoa > Arthropoda > Insecta > Lepidoptera > Pieridae > Colias > Colias philodice. Next base: position 39,412 of record NC_143111.1, on the reverse strand, counting down.
GAACAAATTCACAGAATCATTTACGCAAACTATCCCAGTTGATAGAACTTAAACCAAAGTTAAATGGACTAATAGGTATATTTTTTAGGGGACGGTATTTAATATATTTGGGCGGTATTTTTTGTTTATTAATTTTTAGCTCTGTTACAATGAGGGAATGTGCTCCTAATGTAGGAATTTGATGGTTAACAATACTCACGACCGGGGCATCTTTACATACAAGATCTATTAACGATTCACTATGAGGAGTGATATGTGTAGGAGACTGCACGTAATTTTTTAGACCGGAGTAATATAGAAATTGATTTAATTGCAAAGTTTTCCCATCATGCTCATTCAATAAATTGATATTAAAATCACCCATTAAATCACCTATTATACCTAATATACCGATTGGCATTTGGCTGGTAGATAGGTATTATAAAACAGTGCATTTACATCAAACGAACATAGAGCTAGAGCAAGAGCATTCTTTCGTGATCTTTTAGTGTAAACGAACACTCGTATTCAGTGTTGTTCAGTATTAGAATATTACATAGAATCTTTTCGAACGCCCTAAGAACAACGAAAGAATGCTCTATGCCTATTTACAATAAATGAATTTGACATAGTGTGGTTAGAATGAGCATTTGCTCGTTTGATGTAAATGCACCGTAATAGAAGTGCAGTTTATTTAGTATTAAGTATTATTTATCCATACTAATATTATAAATGCGAAAGTAACTCTGTCTGTCTGTCTGTTACTCAATCACGCCTAAACTACTGAACCAATTTGCATGAAATTTGGTATGGAGATATTTTGATACCCGAGAAAGGACATAGGCTACCTTTTATTGCGAATTATGTACCACGGGCGAAGCCGGGGCGGACTACTAGTTGGAAATAAATTTATTTTGGCAACTATTTTTGTATTTACATTTATTACATTTATTACCTTTTACCTAAGTATGTGAGGAATTTAGGGTAGAATTTTGTAATACCATCTGGAGACAGAATATTCTTAATATGTAGTATACACAAAAAACTCTCCTCAAAATAATCGTTCGATTAATTTTGTAAAAATCAGAAAACTATATAGAAGTTTTACGAGAAATTGCTTGGGTATTGAACCAATTAAAATCTGTTAAAAATACAACGTTTTATCGTATTATTGGTAGGGTCAAGGATGAGATCTCTAACAAATTAAAACCTAAACCTGATTTTGCTCACTCACAACCTGCATTGAAGCACGTTTGCAAAAATTAAATTATCTACACGTAAATCATGATACATACATAACGTTAATATTTTTATCTTATTTCTTTGTTAATTTCAAGCAAACGTTATGGATCACAATTTTTCGACAGTTGGGTTAGGTTAGAAATGGGAGTGTTAACGTAACATTTTTGGATATTTCTCGTTTTATTTAAAGAAAGTTAACTATTATTGCCAGTTTACTCCTTAGGTTAAGTACTTTCGATATCTAATATCTAACCTAACCTAACCTACCTACCTATCTCTTAATATTAAAAAAAAATATTTACATCTAAGTAACAGCTATATAGATATATTTACAAATGCTAGAGCACTTAATTAATTTTATATTATTGCCTTTCATTGTAACATTCTTTATCACATTTTAAAAACACTACTTACATTAAATAGAGTATTTCGTAAAATGTATTATGCATTTAATTATTAAAAAACTGCGTTTGGCAATTGAACTGTAGAGCGATAAGCCAGCATGGCGTGGAACCCTGGCGCGAAAGCCCGAAACAAAAATAAATATAACATAACATTTTGCACGATAAAAAATTGTTAAACTCTTTAAGAATATGAAAATTTACAAAAACTTTATCCCTACATACATAGAATCATAATATAATTTAAATTACTTTGATACTTATTAAAAATAATAACTAAGTATCTTTACAGGGACCTAATATCACGAGGAAGCTCTCAACATTGGATGGAGATACTACAAGAATTGGCGGATATCGAAACTATATCGTCCTCATCATTAATTAATTATTACGGTCCTGTTTATAAAATTTTAACACAATTTGTAAATAAATATAATATACCGATTGGCATTTGGCTGGTAGATAGGTATTATAAAACGGTGCATTTAAGTACATTAAACGAACATAGAGCTAGAGCAAGAGCATTCTTTCGTGATCTTTTAGTGTAAACGAACACTCGTATTCAGTGTTGTTCAGTATTAGAATATTACATAGAATCTTTTCGAACGCACTAAGAACAACGAAAGAATGCTCTACGCCTGTTTACACTAAAATAATTTAACATAGTGTGGTAAGAATGAGCATTCGCTCGTTTGATGTAAATGCACCGTAATAGAAGTGCAGTTTATTTAGTATTAAGTATTATTTATCTTCTTTTATATAAAAATGAATCGCAAAATGTGTTGGTAAGCGCATAACTCGAGAACGGCTGAACCGATTTCGATTATTCTTTTTTTATTATATTCCTTGAAGTACGAGGATGGTTCTTATGTAGAGAAAACGTAAATATGTACCACGGGCGAAGCCGGGGCGGACCGCTAGTTGGAAATAAATTTATTTTGGCAACTATTTTTGTGTTTCATTTATTACCTTTTACCTATGTATGTGAGGAATTTAGGGTAGAATTTTGTAATACCATCTGGAGACAGAATATTCTTAATAGTATACAAAAAAACTCTACTCAAAAGAATCGTCCGATTAATTTTGTAAAAATCAGAAAACTATATAGAAGTTTTACGAGAAATTGCTTGGGTATTGAACCAATTAAAATCTGTTAAAAATACAACGTTTTATCGTAGGTATTATTGGTAGGGTCAAGGATGAGATCTCTCTAACAAATTAAAACCTGAACCTGATTTTGCTCACTCACAACCTGCATTGACGCACGTTTGCAAAAATTAAATTATCTACACGTAAATCATGATACATATATAACGTTAATATTTTTATCTAATTTCTTTGTTAATTTCAAGCAAATGTTATGAATCAAAATTTTTCGACAGTTGGGTTAGGTTAGGTATGGGAGTGTTTAATGTAAATTTTTTGAATATTTCTCGTTTTATTTAAAGAAAGTTATTATTGCCAGTTTACTCCTTAGGTTAAGTACTTTCGATATCTAATATCTAACCTTACCTAACCTACCTACCTATCTCTTAATAAAAAAAAAATATTTACATCTAAGTATATAGATATATTTACAAATGCTACAGCATTTAATTAATTTTATATTATTGCCTTTCATTGTAACATTCTTTATCACATTTTAAAAACACTTCTCACATTAAATAGAGTATTACGTAAAATGTATTATGCATTTATTTATTAAAAAACTGCGTTTGGCAATTGAACTGTAGAGCGATAAGCCAGCATGGCGTGGAACCCTGGCGCGAAAGCCCGAAACAAAAATAAATATAACATAACATTTTGCACGATAAAAAATTGTTAAACTCTTTAAGAATATTAAAATTAACAAAAACTTTATCCCTACATAACGTAACGGCACCAGTCTTGTACAGATTAAGGAAAAAATTGAAGTTTTTTGCAAATTTCTCGTAGGTTTTTTAACTTTATTTGATATTGTTTAGTTATACCTTACCTTGTTTAGTTATACCTTTAATACCTTTACCTTTCTTTTTTTTTTTAATTCAATGTTAGTTTAACGTCACCAATGTTAGAAAAAAGATTACAATGCATAAATAATGAAGTTATTTATAAATTAAAAAAACCACTTTTTTGCACCAGTGTTGGACAGTGAAAATCTAATGATGGACACCCATTTATGGACTGTACCTAATGTGGTTTCTCCATTTATTTACACTTGGAGAAGACTTATAGTTATCAATAGAATCTTGAAAATGATGATTGGAATACAATAAATTCCCCAATTTACATCATACATCCCCATTTATTTATAAAAAATAGTAAGTACTTATTAATTATTTTGCATACTTATAATATTTAAAACAGTCCTCATTTCCACTTTCTAGGCAAAAATTGGACAAATGCATCGTTAAATACGAGTTATGTCCGTTAAGAAACACCAAAATGAGTTTTTTTTTCTCAATAAGTCAGGGATGAAAAATATAACTAAAAAAAAGTACTGCCATTCCATCCATTTTGGGACTTCTTCTTCTTCTTCATATCACTCTAGTCAGAGCGAACGTGGTCAACATGAGGTTTGGGGGGGTAGATGTTACCCGCTTCACGATGTTCCGCCATATCTCTCTGTTTCCTGGCATTCCGCTACACTCGTGAAGTGAATTGCCAATCTGAATCCACCATCTGATCGGTCCATCGATATGGATTCCAAATTGTAGCACGAGGCAAAAAGCTTTTTTTAAACTGTTGTCAAGATGGTGTGGATGAAATTTAAGCGTGTGTGTGTATGGTGGTGGAATTTAGCAGCAGACAGCGATCCAAACAGTTCATCAGAGAACTCTCTATGGTAGATGCGTTACAATACGCATAAGTATGCGACTTCTCTACGCAGTGATAGAGAATGAAGCCGAGAACGAGTCGCACAGCACATAATGACCCAATTATTGTTCTCAAATATATTCTTCATGTTTAGATAGATATTATGTGGTTAGACCCATTAGTGTAACTTTAACAAAAAATATCAATGTCCATTATAGGAACCAAAGCAAATCCAATCATGGACAATTATTGTTGTACAATATTGGAACCCTTTGTTTGAAATCAGAAAGAAAAGACAATACAGAAAAGCGCATATAATTAATACCTTTAAAAAAAGTTTGTTTTCGACATATGTCCATAAATGGATATATCCATAGAATTAAATCCAGTTATGGACACTGAAGAATTTTATTTAAACATCATAACCTATCATGATAATAAATCGTGTAATATTTCGTACACTTAACAACTATAAATAAAAGTAATACTTATCAAATTTTGCTGACATTAATAATTATACAAAAATTTTTATAACCAAAATTGTGTCCTCACTTCCTTACTGATTTCCTTAGTAAAACGGATTTCTTCGAAAGGAGTCGCAGCAACTAAACATAACGTTCTACCATCTTCAAACATTTTGGACGAATAAGATGAAGTGTCGGATTTTGATAGCTTATGAACCAAACTTTTATTTTAAGTATTGCCAAATTATATAACGTTAATTTTGGTCTTATAATTTAAATTTAATATTTATTTTGTCCATTACTGGATGCTTGTCCACGACTGGTGCCGTTACCTTACATAGAATTTAAATTACTAATTTATATTACTTTGATACTTATTAAAAATAATAATTAACTAAGTATCTTTACAGGGACCTAATATCACGAGGAAGCTCTCAACATTGGATGGAGATACTACAAGAATCGGCGGATATCGAAACTATTTCGTCCTCATCATTAATTAATTATTACCGTCCTGTTTATAAAATTTTAACACAATTTGTAAATAAATATTATACCTAATATACCGATTGGCATTTGGCTGGTAGATAGGTATTATAAAACTGTGCATTTACATCAAACGAACATAGAGCTAGAACAAGAGCATTCTTTCGTGATCTTTTAGTGTAAACGAACACTCGTATTCAGTGTTGTTCAGTATTAGAATATTACATAGAATCTTTTCGAACGCACTAAGAACAACGAAAGAATGCTCTGCGCCTATTTACACTAAAAGAACGAACGAAGAAAGAACATAGTGTGGTAAGAATGAGCATTCGCTCGTTTGATGTAAATGCACCGTAATAGAAGTGCAGTTTATTTAGTATTAAGTATTATTTATTGGAAATAAATTTATTTTGGCAACTATTTTTGTGTTTCATTTATTACCTTTTACCTAAGTATGTGAGGAATTTAGGGTAGAATTTTGTAATACCATCTGGAGACAGAATATAATATATTCTTAATAGTATACACAAAAAACTCTACTCAAAAGAATTGTTCGATTAATTTTGTAAAAATCAAAAAACTATTTAGAAGTTTTACGAGAAATTTCTTGGGTATTGAACCAATTAAAATCTGTTAAAAATACAACGTTTTATCGTAGGTATTATTGGTAGGGTCAAGGAAGAGATCTCTCTAACAAATTAAAACCTAAACCTGATTTTGCTCACTCACAACCTGCATTGAAGCACGTTTGCAAAAATTAAATTCTCTACACGTAAATCATGATACATACATATCGTTAATATTTTTATCTTATTTCTTTGTTAATTTCAAGCAAACGTTATGGATCACAATTTTTCGACAGTTGGGTTAGGTTAGGTATGGGAGTGTTTAATGTAATTTTTTTGGATATTTCTCGTTTTATTTAACGAAAGTTATTATTGCCATTTTACTCCTTAGGTTAAGTTCTTTCGATATCTTATATCTAACCTAACCTTAGGTAGGTTATCTCTTAATATTAAAAAAAAATATTTACATCTTAGTATATAGTTAGATATATTTACAAATGCTAGAGCATTTAATTAATTTTATAATATTGCCTTTCATTGTAACATTCTTTATCACATTTTAAAAACACTACTCACATTAAATAGAGTATTTCGTAAAATGTATTATGTTATGCATTTATTTATTAAAAAACTGCGTTTGGCAATTGAACTGTAGAGCGATAAGCCAGCATGGCGTGGAACCCTGGCAGTTGGCACGAAAGCCCGAAACAAAAATAAATATAACATAACATTTTGCACGATAAAAAATTGTTAAACTCTTTAATGAATATGAAAATTAACAAAAACTTTATCCCTACATACATAGAATCATAATATAATTTAAATAACTTCTATACTTATTAAAAATAATAACCAACTATCTTTACAGGGACCTAATATCACGAGGAAGCTCTCAACATTGGATGGAGATACTACAAGAATCGGCGGATATCGAAACTATTTCGTCCTCATCATTAATTAATTATTACGGTCCTGTTTATAAAATTTTAATACAATTTGTAAATAAATATTATATTATACCGATTGGCATTTGGCTGGTAGATAGGTATTATAAAACGGTGCATTTAAGTACATCAAATGAACATAGAGCTAGAGCAAGAGCATTCTTTCGTGATCTTTTAGTGTAAACGAACACTCGTATTCAGTGTTGTTCAGTATTAGAATATTACATAGAATCTTTTCGAACGCACTAAGAACAACGAAAGAATGCTCTGCGCCTATTTACACTAAAAGAACGAACGAAGAAAGAACATAGTGTGGTAAGAATGAGCATTCGCTCGTTTGATGTAAATGCACCGTAATAGAAGTGCAGTTTATTTAGTATTAAGTATTATTTATTGGAAATAAATTTATTTTGGCAACTATTTTTGTGTTTCATTTATTACCTTTTACCTAAGTATGTGAGGAATTTAGGGTAGAATTTTGTAATACCATCTGGAGACAGAATATATTCTTAATAGTATACACAAAAAACTCTACTCAAAAGAATCGTTCGATTAATTTTGTAAAAATCAGAAAACTATTTAGAAGTTTTACGAGAAATTGCTTGGGTATTGAACCAATTAAAATCTGCTAAAAATACAACGTTTTATCGTTGGCATTATTGGTAGGGTCAAGGATGAGATCTCTCTAACAAATTAAAACCTAAACCTGATTTTGCTCATTCACAACCTGCATTGACGCACGTTTGCAAAAATTAAATTCTCTACACGTAAATCATGATAAATACATAACGTAAATATTTATATCTAATTTCTTTGTTAATTTCAAGCAAATGTTTATGGATCACAATAATTTTTCGACAGTTGGGTTAGGTTAGGTATGGGAGTATTTTATGTCACATTTTTGGATATTCCTGGTTGCAAATTTAATACGTGATATGAAATATTATATTGAAACCTTCCCCAAGTTTGCAGAACTTTTGGAATTTTTTTCACGACTATACAACAAAAAATAATTTAATTTCAATTTTAACAATGTTCCGGACTGTGGACAAGGTTGCAAAATGAGATTTATTGTCGTCCCAATGTACCATTTACTTGACCGAAGTTTGAAAACTTATTTATTATTTATTATTTATATCTATATCCATCCATCCATCCATTCAGCCCGGATAAGTCCACTGTTGGCCGAAGGCCTCCCCCTTACTTAGATGTAAATATTTTTTTTAATATTAAGAGATAGGTAGGTTAGGTTAGGTTAGGTAAGGTTGGTAGGATAGGTTAGATATTAGATATCGAAATTACTTAATAACTTTCTTTAAATAAAACGAAATATAACCAAAAATGTTACATTAAACACTCCCATACCTAACCTAACCCAACTGTTGAAAAATTGTGATCCATAACATTTGCTTGAAATTAACAAAGAAATTAGATAAAAATATTAACGTTATGTATGAATCATGATTTACGTGTAGATAATTTAATTTTTGCAAACGTGCGTCAATGCAGGTTATGAGTGAGCAAAATCAAGTTCAGGTTTTAATTTGTTAGAGAGATCTCATCCTAGACCCTACCAATAATACCTACGATAAAACGTTGTATTTTTAACAGATTTTAATTGGTTCAATACCCAAGCAATTTCTCGTAAAACTTCTTAGTATGTAGTTTTCTGTTTTTTTTACAAAATTAATCGAACGATTCTTTTGAGTAGAGTTTTTTGTGTATACTATTAAGAATATTCTGTCTCCAGATGGTATTACAAAATTCTACCCTAAATTCCTCAAATACTAAGGTAAAAGGTAATAAATGAAACACAAAAATAGTTTCCACAATAAATTTATTTCCAATAAATAATACTTAATCCATACTAATATTATAAATGCGAAAGTAACTCTGTCTGTATGTCTGTTACTCAATCACGCCTTAACTACTGAACCAATTTGCATGAAATTTGGTATAGAGACATTTTGATACCCGAGAAAGGACATACTTAGGATAGGTTTTATCCCGGAAATCCTACGGGAACGGGTTTTTCTTTGAAAACGCGGGCGAAGCTGCGGGCGGAAAGCTAGTACATTTCTATATAAACTGCATTTCTTTACGGTGCATTTACATCAAACTATGTTAAATTCTTTTAGTGTAAATAGGCGTAGAGCATTCTTTCGTTGTTCTTAGTGCGTTTGAAAAGATTCTATGTAATATTCTAATACTGAACAACACTGAATACGAGTGTTCGTTTACACTAAAAGATCACGAAAGAATGCTCTTGCTCTAGTTCTATGTTCGTTTGATGTAAATGCACAGTTTTATAATACCTATCTACCAGCCAAATGCCAATCGGTATATTAGGTATAATATTTATTTACAAATTGTGTTAAAATTTTATAAACAGGACGGTAATAATTAATTAATGATGAGGACGAAATAGTTTCGATATCCGCCGATTCTTGTAGTATCTCCATCCAATGTTGAGAGCTTCCTCGTGATATTAGGTCCCTGTAAAGATACTTTGTTATTATTTTTATAAGTATCAAAGTAATTTAAATTATATTATGATTCTATGTATGTAGGAATAAAGTTTTTGTTAATTTTCATATTCTTAAAGAGTTTAACAATTTTTTATCGTGCAAAATGTTATGTTAAGTATATTTATTTTGGTTTCGGGCTTTCGCGCCAGGGTTGCACGCCATGCTGGCTTATCGCTCAACAGTTCAATTGCCAAACGCAGTTTTTTAATAAATAAATGCATAATACATTTATTTTTACGAAATACTCTATTTAATGTGAGTAGTGTTTTTAAAATGTGATAAAGAATGTTACAATGAAAGGCAATAATATAAAATTAATTAAATGCTGTAGCATTTGTAAATATATCTATATACTTAGATGTAAATATTTTTTTTTTATTAAGAGATAGGTAGGTAGGTTAGGTTAGGTTAGATATTAGATATCGAAAGTACTTAACCTAAGGAGTAAACTGGCAATAATAACTTTCTTTAAATAAAACGAGAAATATTCAAAAAAATTACATTAAACACTCCCATACCTAACCTAACCCAACTATCGAAAAATTTTGATCCATAACATTTGCTTGAAATTAACAAAGAAATAAGATAAAAATATTAACGTTATGTATGTATCATGATATACGTGTAGCTGTCGTGGCCATATCGTAAATTTGGTCATTTCATGATATGATTGGCCATTTCACGAAATGGTCGCATTTCGTGAAATGGCCAATTTAGTTTGGCCACATCATGATGTGGCTTGAGCAGATCAATGATAAGAAATCGTTTCACGATATGGCCAACTAAACGCGCGGTTTTTTCATGAAATGATCAAAATTATTTGATCATATCGTAAAATAGTTACATTAATCATTGGTAGAGGCGCTGCAAGCTCTGTGTTTATGTGATAAGATGGCGGCCGCTGGCGAAAATTTAATTATTCGCAGTTAAAAACTTCATAATTCGTTTAATAACAATATGAAGAAAGTCATAGCAAAGAATTTACGACGGTTCGAGTACTATGGAAAATGTGGATATCTTATATGTATTGAAGAAAAAATGCGTCTTAAATAAAATAATTTAAGACGCATTTTTACTAAAGTATTATAATTGTTTGTTTTTTAAAAAGCGATCCGCTTCTGGCACTCGCCGGCCGCTGCCGCGGCACGCTCGCTTTGCTCGTGCGTTCTTTATTAAAGTCTAACCTAACCTAACCTAAATGTTTTCTATTGCAAAAACCATTCGCTTCTGGCAGTCGCCGGCCACTGCCGTGGCACTAACTTATATGACAATAAACAAGTTCTAAAAATATTCAGAATTTTTTAATGTTTTATGGACTTTATATAATTATTTTATACGATCTGGCCAAATGTGGATGACCATATCGTGAAACGTTGACGATTTAACGATCTGATCAAACCATGTTGGCCATTTCATGAAATGCGACCATTTCGTGAAATGGCCACTCATATCATGAAATGATCAAATCTACGATATGACCACGACATAGCTATAATTTAATTTTTGCAAACGTGCGTCAATGCAGGTTGTGAGTGAGCAAAATCAGGTTCAGGTTTTAATTTGTTAGAGAGATCTCATCCTTGACCCTACCAATAATGCCTACGATAAAACGTTGTATTTTTAACAGATTTTAATTGGTTCAATACCCAAGCAATTTCTCGTAAAACTTCTTAGTATGTAGTTTTCTGTTTTTTTTACAAAATTAATCGAACGATTCTTTCGAGTAGAGTTTTTTGTGTATACCTACTACATATTAAGAATATTCTGTCTCCAGATGGTATTACAAAATTCTACCCCAAATTCCTCACATACTTAGGTAAAAGGTAATAAATGAAACACAAAAATAGTTTCCACAATAAATTTATTTCCAATAAATAATGTTTAAATATATACTGCGACGGTAAAGTAAGGATACCAGTATTCTTAAAGAGATCTCTTAGTGAGTCTCGAGCACGCAAATTATATATTACAGAGCGTATGGCTCTTTTCTGTATTATAAATATAGTTTCTTTATCTGAAGCCCTGCCCCAAGTAGAATTCCATAGGACATAATGCTATGAAAGTAGCTTTCATCGGTGAGATGCCTTATTCTTCTAACTGCATATGCAGCTGAGCTGAGCTTAGCAGCGGTGGTGGGCCCCCCATTGAAGCTTCTCATCTAATGTCAAACCAAGAAAAACAGTAGATTCCACAGGGTATAATACCTCCCTGTTTAAAATAATATTCCTTTTCAACTTTTTTACATTTGGGAGGATAAATTCTACACAATTTGTTTTTTTTGCATTTTTTTTGGATATGCGTAAAAGAGCAGAGTTTACTTCTTCAACATTTGTGTCATGTCTATCCACATTAAATATTAATGAGGTGTAATCTGCAAACAGTACTATTTCACACATATCCTGCGAATAATAAGGTAGGTCATTAATATACACTAAGAACAAAAACGGTCCTAAGATAGATCCCTGCTATAAAATTAATTAAGTGCTCTAGCATTTGTAAATATATCTATATACTTAGATGTAAATATTTTTTTAATATTAAGAGATAGGTAGGTAGGTTAGGTTAGGTTAGATATTAGATATAGAAAGAACTTAACCTAAGGAGTAAAATGGCAATAATAACTTTCTTTAAATAAAACGAGAAATATCCAAAAATGTTACGTTAACACTCCCATTTCTAACCTAACCCAACTGTCGAAAAATTGTGATCAACAACGTTTGCTTGAAATTAACAAAGAAATAAGATAAAAATATTAACGTTATGTATGTATCATGATTTACGTGTAGAGAATTTAATTTTTGCAAACGTGCTTCAATGCAGGTTGTGAGTGAGCAAAATCAGGTTTAGGTTTTAATTTGTTAGAGAGATCTCATCCTTGACCCTACCAATAATACGATAAAACGTTGTATTTTTAACAGATTTTAATTGGTTCAATACCCAAGAAATTTCTCGTAAAACTTCTAAATAGTTTTTTGATTTTTACAAAATTAATCGAACAATTCTTTTGAGTAGAGTTTTTTGTGTAAGTATACTAAGGTAAACGCAGGTATTAACGACCCCTCTAAGGCAATTTCAAAATCAACCATATTTTTTTAGTATACTGGTTCTGCTAAAGATTTATAGTTTCATTTTATATGCTAGTGTTATGTATAAAAATGTTTTTATTGAAGCAAATACATTCTAATAAAGGATTATCTTGTAAAAAATAATTTACAATGTGACTTAGTCGATTGTTGCAATTACCGACCCATAAAAACGGCTGTGAAGCTATTAACGATTTTTATGCAGCTATTCCCGATCGTATGTGAGAGGAGGCCTTTTTCCAGCAATGGAATGTATAGAAGCTAGTGATGATGATGATTGCCGATCTTAATAAAATGAAATAAAAATGCAAATAATATATTCGTATTTTTTATTATAAGTAGTTATTTTTAATAAAACAAATGAGTACTTCTTAGTAATGAACTAAATAATTATAAACTTTTAAATTAATCAACATAATACTATTAATATATGTACATAATATTATATTAAATTAAGGATTTCAAACTCTAGGATATTTATTTCCTTATGCTATTTGATTGATTGCTTCGGCGAGTTGTGTTTTACTGTATACTTTTCGCCGCTTTTGTGGGTCCATATTTCTGGAAAAAAATATAATTATAAATGTTTTATGTTAATTTAACCATGAAGAAGCATTTTTTAATAGGCACCTATTATGTCATAAAAGTAGTAAAAATATATTTGCACGCTCAACTACGAGCATAATGTTTAAGGATCAATATTATCTATATCTACAAACATCCTTATTCTACATTCTGCAAATAAAGCAATTTAAATTTGAATTTGTAGATGAGAAACTAAACAATCTATATTCGATCGGTAATAGCTTCCTATAGTTGCTATTGCCGACCCACATGGGTCGGTAATAAAGTATGTAAGTATAAACCTAAATTGTATTACCGACCCATAAAAAAATGGTTATTTTAATTCATTTGACCATCAGACTATAAAATAGATTATAATTGATTAATGTCATACAAAATATGAACAAATGCATATTGTTTAAACAAAAAAACAATGATTTACTACTGTAACTATTCGATACCGATCCTCGAAAAATATCATATCTTTGTATAAATTGACAACGCTAAAAAATAAACACTAGACAAAAAAGTTTAGTCGCTAATAGATTTTTATGAAGACTCATAGCTTAGATTTAAACTGGTCCATAAAACCACTTGTGTTAGTGTGATACAATAACATAAAAGAAATTTAAAACAAAAAGTTACGTTGCTGCCATTGCCGACTTACGGGTCGTTGATACCTGCCACGACTTAAACTGGTGAAGCTAACACCGTCCCATTTTTATTTAAAGTTTTATCGTTTCAAATTACTTTTTATTAATAAAATGTTGTAAGAAATGAAAAGTTGACACTTAAATGCATTGACATTTAGTAATATAAATTAAAGTATAGATGCCATTTGTTTGTAAATGTCTTAAAAAGATAAATCATAGTACTTACCCGAAGGAACAACGGAACAGTACGACACGTTCTGCGTCCACGCTACCCCGCAGCAACTTACGTATTTTAACTCTTTTTTGCACAGTTATTCACACTAACGTAAAAGTATACGATGCTCAAGTAATACATACGTGTAAAACTTTGCCTACCTATAGCTAGAATAGTTCTGGAAACGTTTAAATTTCGAATTACTTTTATAGGTCGGTAATACCTTCAGATTTTCGATGGGTCGTTGATAGCTGCGTTTACCCTATTAAGAATATATATTCTGTCTCCAGATGGTATTACAAAATTCTACCCTAAATTCCTCACATACTTAGGTAAAAGGTAATAAATGAAACACAAAAATAGTTTCCACAATAAATTTATTTCCAATAAATAATTCTTAATCCATACTAATATTATAAATGCGAAAGTAACTCTGTCTGTCTGTCTGTTACTCAATCACGCCTTAACTACTGAACCAATTTGCATGAAATTTGGTATAGAGACATTTTGATACCCGAGAAAGGACATAGGATAGGTTTTATCCCGGAAATCCTACGGGAACGGGTTTTTCTTTGAAAACGCGGGCGAAGCCGCGGGTGGAAAGCTAGTACATTTCTATATAAACTGCATTTCTATTACGGTGCATTTACATCAAACTATGTTAAATTCTTTTAGTGTAAATAGGCGTAGAGCATTCTTTCGTTGTTCTTAGTGCGTTTGAAAAGATTCTATGTAATATTCTAATACTGAACAACCTGTGTGAACAACACTGAATACGAGTGTTCGTTTACACTAAAAGATCACGAAAGAATGCTCTTGCTCTAGTTCTATGTTCATTTGATGTAAATGCACCGTTTTTTAATACCTATCTACCAGCCAATCGGTATATTAGGTATAATATTTATTTACAAATTGTGTTAAAATTTTATAAACAGGACGGTTATAATTAAATTAATGATGAGGACGAAATAGTTTCGATATCCTCCGATTCTTGTAGTATCTCCATCCAATATTGAGAGCTTCCTCGTGATATTAGGTCCCTGTATACTTAGTTATTATTTTTAATAAGTATCAAAGTAATTTAAATTATATTTTGATTCTATGTAGGTATGTAGGAATAAAGTTTTTGTTAATTTTCATATTCTTAAAGAGTTTAACAATTTTTTATCGTGCAATATATTATGTTAAGTATATTTATTTTTGTTTCGGGCTTTCGCGCCAGGGTTCCACGCCATGCTGGCTTATCGCTCAACAGTTCAATAATTGCCAAACGCAGTTTTTTAATAAATAAATGCATAATACATTTTACGAAATACTCTATTTAATGTAAGTAGTGTTTTTAAAATGTGATAAAGAATGTTACAATGAAAGGCAATAATATAAAATTAATTAAGTGCTCTAGCATTTGTAAATATATCTATATAGCTGTTACTTAGATGTAAATATTTTTTTTTAATATTAAGAGATAGGTAGGTAGGTTAGGTTAGGTTAGATATTAGATATCGAAAGTACTTAACCTAAGGAGTAAACTGGCAATAATAGTTAACTTTCTTTAAATAAAACGAGAAATATCCAAAAATGTTACGTTAACACTCCCATTTCTAACCTAACCCAACTGTCGAAAAATTGTGATCCATAACGTTTGCTTGAAATTAACAAAGAAATAAGATAAAAATATTAACGTTATGTATGTATCATGATTTACGTGTAGATAATTTAATTTTTGCAAACGTGCTTCAATGCAGGTTGTGAGTGAGCAAAATCAGGTTTAGGTTTTAATTTGTTAGAGATCTCATCCTTGACCCTACCAATAATACGATAAAACGTTGTATTTTTAACAGATTTTAATTGGTTCAATACCCAAGCAATTTCTCGTAAAACTTCTAAGTATGTAGTTTTCTGTTTTTTTTTACAAAATTAATCGAACGATTCTTTCGAGTAGAGTTTTTTGTGTATACTACTTTCGAGTAGAGTTTTTTGTGTCTCCAGATGGTATTACAAAATTCTACCCTAAATTCCTCACATACTTAGGTAAAAGGTAATAAATGAAACACAAAAATAAATAAATAAATAAAAATAAAATAAAAAAGAGTTTATTTTCTCACATTGGTTACATTAAATAAGTACACATTTCCATTACATATAAATAAGTGTGAGACTGGTGCCTAAACTAGGTAATAAAAATTACCTGTATTTTAGGTCACCAGGCCCCCACTCCTCACTTCGTTGGATCACATTTTATTTATACTTGTTGAGAGAAAAGAAAACACTAGAAATAAGAAAAACTACAAAGAATATATAAACCACTATTATACCAAAGCTCAGTTGTAACCACCAGTCCAGAAAGCAACGGTTTTGTATATTTTAAAATGATATAATTATCATTGTATTTATTTAGGCAAAATAATTATTTTCCCATTACACTTGCACTTAGCCCTACGACCAACGACGGGTCTTGGGATCGAATGACTGGATATATAAAGCCAGTCATTCACTAAGTCTATAAAAAAAAAAAAAAAAATAAAAAAATACTTAATTTTAATGTATTTTACTTTCATTACTTAAGTATTACGTCCTAACAGTTAGCAATACCTCTGTATCCTCGTAATTCAGAGTAAGAAGCCATTCTTTCAAAACTAATTTTAGTTTATTTTTTGTGAGTGGATAAATGGATATTATTTGGGAAATTTTGTTGTACAGCCTTGGACCCATTACATAAGAGTGCCTACCCGCGATACAGGTTCTGCACGATTCTTGTTTAACTATTTTATTATTCCTACGTATAGTTGATAAGAGATGTTTATCATATTTTAAGTGTGCATGTGTACGAAGTATCATATTTAAGATATAAAGTTTCCGCACCGACAGGACTTTACAGTCAGCGTATAGTTTTGTAGTTGGGTATCTAAAATGTTTTTTAGTCATAATCTTCAGAATCATTCTCTGGGCTCTTTCAAGCTGTAAAATAGTTGTTTTAGGAGCTCCACCCCACACTGCAATACCGTAAGATAAGATCGATTGAGCTAAAGCATTATAAACAATAGTTAGGATTCGATTATCAGCAGAATTTTTTAATAACTTAAAGACATAAATTAACTTACGGACACGAGCAGTCATATATTGAATGTGGACATGCCAAGAGAGGTTTTCATCAATATGAATTCCTAAATATTTTATAGTTCTCGCCCTTTCGAGATGAGGACAATTACAAGAACTACTATCACAGTGTAATCCGTTACAAGTATGAATTTTAATCGTGAATGAGGGATCAATGTGTCGAAAGCCAGCTGAAGAGGGCGAGAAGAGCATGAAATGAGTCTTGCTAATATTTAGTGTAAGAAGATTATTAGAAAGCCAGGCCATAACAACAGACAGAGCTTTTTCTGCATTCTCTCTCGTTTCATCCCAAGTATGTCCTTCAATTATTAAAGCAGTGTCATCTGCGTAAGTAAAAATTTTGCAATGAGGTATGTTAAGCATACACAATTGATTTATGTAAACCAAGAACAAGGTGGGTCCAAGCACACTGCCCTGAGGAACTCCGTAAGACAAATTGATTTCGTCACTTATATAATCGCCAACCTTCACTCGCTGACTTCTTTCAATTAAGTAATTGCTGAATAAATCAAGCCCTACTCCTCTAATGCCCATTTCTTCGAGCTTGTTCACAAGCTTGGGTACAGAGACAGTATCAAAAGCTTTTTTTAGATCTAAAAATATACCAATACACTTATCTTTTCTATCCAGTATTCTTGAAACTTCTTCAGTTAATCTCATAACAGCATCTTCTGATGATATGCCTTTACGAAAGCCATATTGGTTGTCCGATATTAATTTATAGTTCTCTAAGTAAGTCATTAGACGCTTGTTCAGCGTTTTTTCAAGAACCTTAGACAGACTAGTAAGTACAGAAATAGGTCTATAGTTATTGATACTGCCTCTGTCACCACCTTTGTGTACTGGAGTTATAATAGCTTGTTTGAAAACTCTAGGAAAAATACCAGTGGAGTAGCAAAGATTGTAAAGTTTAGATATTATCGGTGCAAGTGTTGGTAATGCCAATTTCAGTATTCTACAAGAGATTCCATCGACACCTACGGCACAATCATTTCGCAGATCATTTATAGTATTAATAATTTCAGTATCATCAACATCTACAAGACCAAATGAATTTAACATCGATGTTTTCGGTAGCACACTTAAGGGGAAACATATATTTGCGTTAGTAGAAAGAATGTTATTCGCCAGGGAATTTCCAATATTTGAAAAGAAATATGATTAACGGAAACTGAAGGTATTTCACAAAGATGTAGCAAATCCGTACTTGATGAAGGTTTAGTAGGGGCATGTGTGATGTTTTTTATTACTTCCCATGTCGCTTTAGGATTACCATTAACTTTTTCGAATTGATTGCGTTCGTATTGATGTTTTATATAATAGTTGCCAAAATAAATTTATTTCCAATAATTAATAATACTTAATACTAAATAAACTGCACTTCTATTACGGTGCATTTACATCAAACGAGCGAATGCTCATTCTTACCAAACTATGTTAAATTATTTTACTGTAAATAGGCGTAGAGCATTCTTTCGTTGTTCTTAGTGCGTTCGAAAAGATTCTATGTAGGTATTATTCTAATACTGAACAACTACCACCAGCCAATCGGTATATTAGGTATAATATTTATTTACAAATTGTGTTAAAATTTTATAAACAGGACGGTAATAATTAATTAATGATGAGGACGAAATAGTTTCGATATCCGCCGATTCTTGTAGTATCTCCATCCAATGTTGAGAGCTTCCTCGTGATATTAGGTCCCTGTAAAGATACTTAGTTATTATTTTTAATAAATATCAAAGTAATTTAAATAAGAAATTTAAATTCTATGTATGTAGGGATAAAGTTTTTGTTTATTTTGATATTCTTAAAGAGTTTAACAATTTGTTTTTACTGTTTTGTGGGCAATTGGGCACTGTCTTACAAATAAATTTAAAACATAACTTTGCGATGGCGGATGGACGCTATTGCACGCCTCATAAGCGAAGCGTTGAGGTGGGTACTACTGTCACTTCGCGCAAAACATCAGATTTTTCAAACTTAAAAATATGTCTTTATGTATCATACATTGCACTTGTAAGATAATACATACACACACATATTAAGAAAAAACACTATTTTTAACGTTCATGATATTTTTGATGTCATTTTTGTTATTTAAACTAGTTAAAAAACAGTTTAAAAAAGTTCTGTCTTGGACGTCCGTGTGTCTGTATGTGCGGATCCTTTTTCTTGTTAACACGATAGCGACCGAAATACTTTACTAATCGAGTCTTTCATTTTTCAGGGTCTGATTCGATGTGGTTTAATTGTTATTAAATAAACAAAAATAATAATTAATAAATATTTATTTAAAAAAAATTAGTTATGAGGCGTGCACTTTTGGATTTTCCAAATTATTTTATTTTACTATAATATTTGTGTACGTTAAGTTTTTGTTGTTTTTACCCAAAATACTTCAAAGATGGTGTTAGACAGGGTGTCTAAAATAAAAATAAAAGTAAATAACAAAATAACTACATAATAATTATTGTTCAACCGAGTTTTATAGTGCGGATTAGCGTTAAAATCTTATCTCGTATATTTTATTAACCGTTTGCTCAATTTCATTAAATTTGGTATGTATAGATGCGCATCAATAAGAACTTTTATTTGAAATTAATATTGTGAAAATTTATCAACCCGCTGAGGAGGAGTAGGGGAAAATCACTTCCAAAAGCGCTAAATCTCTCCCTCTAATAATTAATTAACCATTTAATGAATATTATTGATTTTGGTGTTTACGGATGCGCAATAGCGAGATCTATCATTTGATAATAATTTCATGAGGATTTGCTTACCTGTTTAGGAGAAAATGAGGAAAATCACGTTGGGAGCCACCTCTCATATCTATTGAACTGGGCTATGCACCCCATTCAATTTAGTGTCCAGAGATGCGGCCCAAAAATTCTTTTCATTTGATACCAAATTTGCAAAAATCCGCCCAGCGGTTTAGGAGAAATCGGCAAAAAACGAAACGCAGCGCCCACCCACCCTCCCAGTCCACATCTCTTAGGCACATCAACTCGGTTTGCACAATTTTATACCTATTTTTTTTTAATTTTTTTTTTAATAGAAAAATGATAACTGAAGGAGAATATTTGAAAATTTTTGAATTTGGACTTCTACAAAAGGCTACAGGAATATTTTAAGTTCCTGTTTTTTTTTTTTTTTTGTATAAGTTGTTATAGAGAAACCTACCCAGGCCAGAAACCTAACCTAACTTTGACATTAACCTAACCTAAACTAACCTAACTTTGACAGTAACCTAACCAAAACTAACCTAACTTTTGTAGAAACCTAACCAAAACTAACCTAACTTTGACATTAACCTAACATAAACTAACCTAACTTTGACATTAACCTAACATAAACTAACCTAACTTTGACATTAACCTAACCTAACTTTTGTATAATAGTTAGGTTAGGTTAGGTTAGGTTAGGTTAGGTTAGGTTAGGTTAGGTTAGGTTAGGTTAGGTTAGGTTAGGTTAGGTTAGGTTAGGTTAGGTTAGGTTAGGTTAGGTTAGGTTAGGTTAGGTTAGGTTAGGTTAGGTTAGGTTAGGTTAGGTTAGGTTAGGTTAGGTTAGGTTAGGTTAGGTTAGGTTAGGTTAGGTTTCCCTGAAAAGGGAACTCCAAGAGGTGAAGGCCTCTCAGGGCTCGTCGCTGCCTGCTCAGCCCCAAGATTCGGATATCTTGCGCCAGGTCGGAGCAATGATTAACGCGAGATTTGAGGCTCTAGAGGAGCGTCTGCTGCCGGAAAAGCGCATAAGACCTCCGCTGGCGGCAGATAGCAGGAAAGCGGCAAAGGCGGCTGAACAAGCGATGGCCGATGACCTCGCACCGCCCCCTCCATCAAAGGCGAGGACATATGCAGGTGTTGCGGCTTCATCACAACCGGGTAGATCGGTGTCTGGGCCCACAATTAAGAAAACCGCGAAGCAGACGGCGGTCCCAGCTTTGGAGATCGAGGCAACCTCGAAGAAGAGGAAAAAGAAATTGGCGAAGGGGAAGGAAAGGGTCCCCGTGCAGCCTGATCCGGCGGGTTCAAAGCCCCCCAGAAAAGATACGCTGGCCACGTCATCCGGCCCCCCGCAGCAGCCGTCAAAGGACGGAGAGTGGACTGTGGTTGGAAAGCGAGGAAAAGAAAATAAGGGGAAAGGGAAGAAGCCTGCGGCTAAGTCCCGCAAGAAGAAGTCGCGAAAGCTCCACGCTCCGAATTCCTCGGCTGTCGTCCTTACCCTGCAGCCGAGTGCGAAGGAGCGTGGCGTAACCTACGCCGGTGTTTTGACGGAGGCGCGGCGTGGAATAGACCTCGCCGAAATTGGCATCAGTGCAATGCGTTTTAAGCGCGCTGTCACTGGTGCCAGGATACTAGAGATCCCCGGTGCTTCCAGCACCAAGGAAGCGGACTCCCTTGCCGCCAAATTGCGGGAGGTCCTCGGTGAGGATAACGTTAAGGTGTCCAGGCCGGTCAAGTGCGCAGACTTGCGAATCACTGGCCTGGATGACTCGGCCACAGTCGAGGACATTGCGGCTGCGGTATCGCGCGCAGGGGAGTGTACCGCGGAGCATGTGAAGTGTGGTGGCCTGCGCACGGGCCCCCGAGGTGCTGTATCAGCCTGGGTTAGTTGCCCGGTGACTGCGGCGAAGAAGCTGGCGCAGGCGGGGCGCGTAATGGTTGGGTGGGCTTCGGCGAAAGTCTCTCTCACCGAGCAGAAGCCCCTGCGCTGTTACCGCTGCCTGGAGGTGGGCCATGTCAGCGCCACGTGCTCCTCGCCGACGGACAGGAGTGCCACTTGCTTCCGCTGCAGTGAAACAGGCCATAAAGCTGGTGGATGCGATGCCGCCTCCGCTCGCTGCGCCCTATGCACGGAGGCAAAGCTACCGGCAGAGCATCGGCTTGGAAGCGCAGCCTGTAAGGCCCCGAAGCCTAAAAGAGGTGGAATGCGGAAGCAAGATGGCGCTCCAACGCCATCACGCTCTGCTCCGGTGCCTGATGAGGTACCGCAAACGGAGGTAGCCATGGAAACGCAGTAATGGCCCCACTGCGTTTCCTACAGGCCAACATCAACCACTGTGCCAGGGCCCAGGACCTTTTACATCAGAGTCTGGCAGAGTGGGAGATTGACGTGGCGGTAGTGTCTGAGCCATACAATCTGCCCCCCCGGGATAACTGGGTGGGCGATCTGGACGGCTTGGTGGCGCTGGTTGCTCAAGGCGACACACAGCTTGAGCAAATCATAAGGCGACGGGGATGCGTCTCGGCGGTTGTCAATGGCTTCACCGTTGTGGGGGCGTACTTCTCGCCGAACCGTTGCCTCGCCGATTTCGAGCAGTTCTTGGTTGAGCTGAGGGATCTGCTAGACTTCGCACAACCTCAATCTGTGCTTCTGGCCGGGGACCTGAACGCCAAGTCGGTGTCTTGGGGCTGCGTGGCAAGTGATATACGTGGCTCGACACTCGCTGACTGGGCAGTTGCGTCGGGACTGACGGTTGTTAACCGTGGAGCAGAATTAACGTGTGTTCGGCAGAGGGGTGGATCCATTGTAGATGTCACGTTTGCGAGCCCCCCTCTCGCTCGTCGTATACAAGACTGGAGGGTTCTTTTGGACGTGGAGACGCTCTCGGATCACCGTTATATCCGGTTTAGCGTCTCCACGCCCTCGACGGCTCCCAGTCAATTCCCCCCTGGCGATTGTCGTCCGCGCTGGGCACTTGGTAGCCTCGATAGGGAGCTCCTCATTGAGGCTGCCTTAGTGCAGGCTTGGCTCCCGTCGCAGCAGAATGGCAGCGAAAACGTAGAGGAGGAGGCCACTTGGCTTGCCGAAGCCATGTCTCAGGTGTGCGACGCGAGCATGCGGAGGGTGCGGTCGGTTCCACGTAGGCGCCAAATGTATTGGTGGTCCGCCGATGTTGCCCAGCTGCGTGCTTCATGCGTGGCTGCGAGGCGGGCGTACACCAGGCACAGGCGCCGTAGGCGGCGTGACGAAGAGGAGGAAGCGCGGTTATACGCCGTCTATAGGGACTGCATTGTGTCTCTGCAGGACGCCATCAGCAGCGCTAAGACCCGTGCATGGGAGGAGATGCTCGAGAGTTTGAACCGCGAACCTTGGGGTCGGCCGTATAAGAGGGTGAGGCAAAAGCTTCGCCCTTGGGCCCCGCCCTTGTCTCAAAGTCTCGAGCCACGATTTCTGGAGCAAGTGGTGACGTCCTTGTTTCCAAGTCGGGGAAGACATTCTCCCCCACCGATGGCACCCACGATGACTGCGCAGGAGGAGCTCAACAACGGAAATGTCCCTCCAGTCACTCGCAACGAGCTCGCTGTGGCAGTAGAGCGCCTTAAGGCGAAGAATGCCGCCCCCGGCCCTGACGGTGTTCCCGGGCGGGCCTGGGTGCTGGCGCTAGAATCTCTTGGACCCAGGGTGGAACAGCTGTTCACAAAATGCCTCCAACAGGGCCAATTTCCCCGTAGGTGGAAGACCGGGAACTTGGTCCTGTTGCAGAAGGAGGGACGCCCGCGCGACTCGCCCTCGGCTTATAGGCCGATCGTGCTGCTCGATGAGGTGAGCAAGCTCTTTGAGCGCGTCTTCGCAGCTCGCCTCATCGACCATCTGGAGGGAGTGGGGCCGGACCTAAGCGAGAACCAATTTGGATTTCGCCGGGGAAGGTCCACTATCGATGCGATTGCTGAATTGCGGAACCTCGCTGATCATGCAGATAATGAAGGCGGAGTGCTTTTGGCGGTGTCCCTTGACATCGCCAACGCATTCAACACTCTGCCGTGGAGTTGCGTGATCGAAGCGCTCCGCTACCACAACGTGCCCGGGTATATGGTGCGCTTGTTGCAGTCCTACTTATCGGAGAGGGCTGTGGCGTACCCCACGCGTCGTGGGTGGCAAGAAAAGGAAGTGACGTGCGGTGTTCCACAGGGCTCGGTTCTTGGGCCCCTTCTGTGGAACATCGGCTACGACTGGGTCCTGCGTGCCACTTATCTACCGGGTGTCAGCGTGCTTTGCTACGCGGATGACACCCTGGTAACTGCACGCGGGGCCTCGTACAGGGAGGCAGCCCTCATTGCGACCGCTGGTGTGGCGGATGTTGTGCGCCGAATCAGACGACTTGGCTTAGAGGTCGCTCTGAACAAGTCAGAGGCAATTTTGTTTCGCGGCCGTCGAAGGGCGCAGGCTGCTGGTTCAGCTATCCAGGTGGGTGGCACGTCCATCGGCGTCGGTTCCACTTTGCGCTACCTGGGCATCGTGCTGGACAGCCGGTGGACATTTGTGGAGCACTTTCGTCGCCTCGCCCCCCGTCTTGTTGGGGTGGCCGGGGCACTTGGAAGTCTGCTCCCGAATCTAAGAGGGGCTGGGGGTGCGTGTCGTCGTCTATACACCGGCGTCATCCGCTCCATGGCCCTCTATGGTGCGCCCATTTGGGCCGACTCTTTGAGCGTCCGTACCAGACCATACTTGCGTAGACCGCAGCGGGTCATGGCGCTCAGAGTCGTGAGGGCATATCGCACAGTGTCCTTCGAGGCCGCGTGTGTCATGGCTGGGACGCCCCCGTGGGACCTGGATGCCGAGATGCTGGCGGACGTTTATCGCCGCGTCACCGCGTCCAGATCGCATGGAATTAATCCATATCTGGAGCAAGTCCAGCAATGGAGGGCTGATGCTCTCGAGCGGCGGTTCAGGGAGTGGGAACGCCGGCTCGAGAGGCCCAGCGCAGGAGCGAGGACGGTCGAAGCTATCCGACCGGTCCTACGCGAGTGGTGCGACAGGCGGCATGGGGCAATTACCTTCCGCCTGACACAGGTGCTGTCCGGACACGGCTGTTTCGGGTGGTACTTGTGCAAAGTCGCCAGGCGGGAGCCGCAAATGGCTTGCCATTGGTGTGACAGTCCGGAGGACACGGCAGACCACACTCTCGCCGTGTGCCCCGCGTGGTCCGAGCCCCGTGCTCACCTAGTCGCAGTCGTCGGCCCTGATCTCTCCCTGCCTTCCATAGCTCGCGCAATGGTTGGCAGCGACAGAACGTGGCGCGCGGCTATCACATTCTGTGAAGATGTGATGTCGCAGAAGGAGGAAGCAGAGCGGGTCCGCGAGGGAGATCCCAACGCGGATCCTATTCGGCGGCGACGTCTTATTGGGCGCAGTCGCCGAGTCGCGACCGCTGTACACGGTCGCGACTTGCTTCCCTAATGTTGGGTGCCGGACGGTGGAACGGGGACATAATCCATCGTCCGGTGCGGTGAGGCGGCGTGAGACGTGTTCCGTTCACGCCGCCCCCCAGGAAGGAGGAACTGGCGAACACTAGCCAGGTCTTAATCGCGATGGGCCTATATAAAAAATAGGCTGCCGCTGACAGGGTTACGGAAGCGGTTACACCAAATACCCGCGACCCTGCCAATATAGCGGAGCGACGGAACACAGTGGAGTTTAGTCGGTAATCGCCGCATTCTGCGGTGTGAGTCCGACATAACCCAGGGCCCTTTCCCCGAGCGCTCTGGGTATGCCTAAATGCATTCTCCACTATAAAAAAAAAAAAAAAAAAAAAAAAAAAAAAAAAAAAAAAAAAAAAAAAAAAAAAAAAAAAAGGTTAGGTTAGGTTAGGTTAGGTTAGGTTAGGTTAGGTTAGGTTAGGTTAGGTTAGGTTAGGTTAGGTTAGGTTAGGTTAGGTTAGGTTAGGTTAGGTTAGGTTAGGTTAGGTTAGGTTAGGTTAGGTTAGGTTAGGTTAGGTTAGGTTAGGTTAGGTTAGGTTAGGTTAGGTTAGGTTAGGTTAGGTTAGGTTAGGTTAGGTTAGGTTAGGTTAGGTTAGGTTAGGTTAGGTTAGGTTAGGTTAGGTTAGGTTAGGTTAGGTTAGGTTAGGTTAGGTTAGGTTAGGTTAGGTTAGGTTAGGTTAGGTTAGGTTAGGTTAGGTTAGGTTAGGTTAGGTTAGGTTAGGTTAGGTTAGGTTAGGTTAGGTTAGGTTAGGTTAGGTTAGGTTAGGTTAGGTTAGGTTAGGTTAGGTTAGGTTAGGTTAGGTTAGGTTAGGTTAGGTTAGGTTAGGTTAGGTTAGGTTAGGTTAGGTTAGGTTAGGTTAGGTTAGGTTAGGTTAGGTTAGGTTAGGTTAGGTTAGGTTAGGTTAGGTTAGGTTAGGTTAGGTTAGGTTAGGTTAGGTTAGGTTAGGTTAGGTTAGGTTAGGTTAGGTTAGGTTAGGTTAGGTTAGGTTAGGTTAGGTTAGGTTAGGTTAGGTTAGGTTAGGTTAGGTTAGGTTAGGTTAGGTTAGGTTAGGTTAGGTTAGGTTAGGTTAGGTTAGGTTAGGTTAGGTTAGGTTAGGTTAGGTTAGGTTAGGTTAGGTTAGGTTAGGTTAGGTTAGGTTAGGTTAGGTTAGGTTAGGTTAGGTTAGGTTAGGTTAGGTTAGGTTAGGTTAGGTTAGGTTAGGTTAGGTTAGGTTAGGTTAGGTTAGGTTAGGTTAGGTTAGGTTAGGTTAGGTTAGGTTAGGTTAGGTTAGGTTAGGTTAGGTTAGGTTAGGTTAGGTTAGGTTAGGTTAGGTTAGGTTAGGTTAGGTTAGGTTAGGTTAGGTTAGGTTAGGTTAGGTTAGGTTAGGTTAGGTTAGGTTAGGTTAGGTTAGGTTAGGTTAGGTTAGGTTAGGTTAGGTTAGGTTAGGTTAGGTTAGGTTAGGTTAGGTTAGGTTAGGTTAGGTTAGGTTAGGTTAGGTTAGGTTAGGTTAGGTTAGGTTAGGTTAGGTTAGGTTAGGTTAGGTTAGGTTAGGTTAGGTTAGGTTAGGTTAGGTTAGGTTAGGTTAGGTTAGGTTAGGTTAGGTTAGGTTAGGTTAGGTTAGGTTAGGTTAGGTTAGGTTAGGTTAGGTTAGGTTAGGTTAGGTTAGGTTAGGTTAGGTTAGGTTAGGTTAGGTTAGGTTAGGTTAGGTTAGGTTAGGTTAGGTTAGGTTAGGTTAGGTTAGGTTAGGTTAGGTTAGGTTAGGTTAGGTTAGGTTAGGTTAGGTTAGGTTAGGTTAGGTTAGGTTAGGTTAGGTTAGGTTAGGTTAGGTTAGGTTAGGTTAGGTTAGGTTAGGTTAGGTTAGGTTAGGTTAGGTTAGGTTAGGTTAGGTTAGGTTAGGTTAGGTTAGGTTAGGTTAGGTTAGGTTAGGTTAGGTTAGGTTAGGTTAGGTTAGGTTAGGTTAGGTTAGGTTAGGTTAGGTTAGGTTAGGTTAGGTTAGGTTAGGTTAGGTTAGGTTAGGTTAGGTTAGGTTAGGTTAGGTTAGGTTAGGTTAGGTTAGGTTAGGTTAGGTTAGGTTAGGTTAGGTTAGGTTAGGTTAGGTTAGGTTAGGTTAGGTTAGGTTAGGTTAGGTTAGGTTAGGTTAGGTTAGGTTAGGTTAGGTTAGGTTAGGTTAGGTTAGGTTAGGTTAGGTTAGGTTAGGTTAGGTTAGGTTAGGTTAGGTTAGGTTAGGTTAGGTTAGGTTAGGTTAGGTTAGGTTAGGTTAGGTTAGGTTAGGTTAGGTTAGGTTAGGTTAGGTTAGGTTAGGTTAGGTTAGGTTAGGTTAGGTTAGGTTAGGTTAGGTTAGGTTAGGTTAGGTTAG
This sequence comes from Colias philodice, assembly GCF_061535455.1. Classification (NCBI taxonomy): domain Eukaryota; kingdom Metazoa; phylum Arthropoda; class Insecta; order Lepidoptera; family Pieridae; genus Colias; species Colias philodice. Next base: position 11,835 of record NC_143111.1, on the reverse strand, counting down.
GTTAGGTTAGGTTAGGTTAGGTTAGGTTAGGTTAGGTTAGGTTAGGTTAGGTTAGGTTAGGTTAGGTTAGGTTAGGTTAGGTTAGGTTAGGTTAGGTTAGGTTAGGTTAGGTTAGGTTAGGTTAGGTTAGGTTAGGTTAGGTTAGGTTAGGTTAGGTTAGGTTAGGTTAGGTTAGGTTAGGTTAGGTTAGGTTAGGTTAGGTTAGGTTAGGTTAGGTTAGGTTAGGTTAGGTTAGGTTAGGTTAGGTTAGGTTAGGTTAGGTTAGGTTAGGTTAGGTTAGGTTAGGTTAGGTTAGGTTAGGTTAGGTTAGGTTAGGTTAGGTTAGGTTAGGTTAGGTTAGGTTAGGTTAGGTTAGGTTAGGTTAGGTTAGGTTAGGTTAGGTTAGGTTAGGTTAGGTTAGGTTAGGTTAGGTTAGGTTAGGTTAGGTTAGGTTAGGTTAGGTTAGGTTAGGTTAGGTTAGGTTAGGTTAGGTTAGGTTAGGTTAGGTTAGGTTAGGTTAGGTTAGGTTAGGTTAGGTTAGGTTAGGTTAGGTTAGGTTAGGTTAGGTTAGGTTAGGTTAGGTTAGGTTAGGTTAGGTTAGGTTAGGTTAGGTTAGGTTAGGTTAGGTTAGGTTAGGTTAGGTTAGGTTAGGTTAGGTTAGGTTAGGTTAGGTTAGGTTAGGTTAGGTTAGGTTAGGTTAGGTTAGGTTAGGTTAGGTTAGGTTAGGTTAGGTTAGGTTAGGTTAGGTTAGGTTAGGTTAGGTTAGGTTAGGTTAGGTTAGGTTAGGTTAGGTTAGGTTAGGTTAGGTTAGGTTAGGTTAGGTTAGGTTAGGTTAGGTTAGGTTAGGTTAGGTTAGGTTAGGTTAGGTTAGGTTAGGTTAGGTTAGGTTAGGTTAGGTTAGGTTAGGTTAGGTTAGGTTAGGTTAGGTTAGGTTAGGTTAGGTTAGGTTAGGTTAGGTTAGGTTAGGTTAGGTTAGGTTAGGTTAGGTTAGGTTAGGTTAGGTTAGGTTAGGTTAGGTTAGGTTAGGTTAGGTTAGGTTAGGTTAGGTTAGGTTAGGTTAGGTTAGGTTAGGTTAGGTTAGGTTAGGTTAGGTTAGGTTAGGTTAGGTTAGGTTAGGTTAGGTTAGGTTAGGTTAGGTTAGGTTAGGTTAGGTTAGGTTAGGTTAGGTTAGGTTAGGTTAGGTTAGGTTAGGTTAGGTTAGGTTAGGTTAGGTTAGGTTAGGTTAGGTTAGGTTAGGTTAGGTTAGGTTAGGTTAGGTTAGGTTAGGTTAGGTTAGGTTAGGTTAGGTTAGGTTAGGTTAGGTTAGGTTAGGTTAGGTTAGGTTAGGTTAGGTTAGGTTAGGTTAGGTTAGGTTAGGTTAGGTTAGGTTAGGTTAGGTTAGGTTAGGTTAGGTTAGGTTAGGTTAGGTTAGGTTAGGTTAGGTTAGGTTAGGTTAGGTTAGGTTAGGTTAGGTTAGGTTAGGTTAGGTTAGGTTAGGTTAGGTTAGGTTAGGTTAGGTTAGGTTAGGTTAGGTTAGGTTAGGTTAGGTTAGGTTAGGTTAGGTTAGGTTAGGTTAGGTTAGGTTAGGTTAGGTTAGGTTAGGTTAGGTTAGGTTAGGTTAGGTTAGGTTAGGTTCCCGTGTGGAGTTTCTGGTCTCCCATCGGGCGCGTCCTCAGGTGGCGGATAGGGGAAGGCCTCCCAGATATGGGGGGTACCGGTGGTCTTGCCGGCGCGGACCAAAATCAGCGTGGAGGAACTCGAGGGCTACCACGTCCTCGTTGCAATCTCTGCTTTGCAGAGAAATTGCTGGGTTTGTTTTCGAACAGTGCTGCTTTTGCGGCGAGGTATGGCGACCAGTGGTTGCGGACGATTTAGTCCTACTGGACGACGGGCTGCTTTGCAGCGATGGATGGCGGTTGTATCAATCGCGGCGCGGCGGGCTGGGCGGCAGGTTTTTCTGTCGCCTGGTTAGAGGCTTCGGCCTCCCGTCGGGCAACCTGTTATCCGTTGTAGTGTTGTTGTCACGTCTAGCAGCTATGACGGACCAGGAGGCTTGCCTTAATCGGCTGGCCTGAGAGGAAGGACACCTCATCAAAAACCCTCAAATCCGCGTTGTAGTCCAGCGGCGTGGATTTCCTGTCCTTCTTGGACAGTTTGGCTCGGGAGAGCGTGAGCTTTTAGCTGTGTACACCCATGGATACCGCCCGACCTCCATGGTGTAAAAGGGTTATCCGGGTGCAGGGGGCACCGCCCGGATGGACGTTTTATATCCCCCATACTCGTGGGAACAAAAATGTCCTTTAACTCTGAACCGATCAACGACGACCCTAGCAAACACACAATTATGGACACTGAAAACTTCTATGATTTGGAAGACACTGACGGAAGTATGTCTCCGGCGCGTGTCGAGACAAGGCGGGGCAGGGCTGTGCTGCGTTCAAGCTCCAGCTCTGCCAACAGCATCATAGAAATGGATGGAAAAGACAGGCTGTGGCGGAAGCGGACGCTGGACACCAGCTGTTCTGGTTCCGACGAAGAAGATGGCACAGGGGTTTTTACATCCCCATTTATTAAGACCACCTCAAAAAGAGGGAAGGGCCGCCCATCGGGTTCAAGCGCCACTCGGCGCGAGGCCACATTCGATATGACGAGGTTGCGTAAGAGGGAGTTGGAGGCGCAGGCCGAGAAGGAGGTTGCTGAGTGCGCCGAGCGCATTGAAGTGGCGCAAGCTAGCGCTCCTCTCCCTCCCATTCCAGCAAAGACAAACACGTCCGAGGCTCTCAGTCGCCGCATTGCCGATGACCTGGCTGCAATCGTGAAGGTGATGACCAAGTCATCAAATCTCAAGGGCACTTTTAAAAAGGCCTTGAAATTGGCCCACGATGACATTGAGCAGTCAGTAGCTCTATTAGAGAAACACACTGTCTCTGAGGAGACGAGATTGCTGCAGGCAGCCAATTCCCGCCTACAGGCGGAGCTCGACTCCCTGAAAAGGGAACTCCAAGAGGTGAAGGCCTCTCAGGGCTCGTCGCTGCCTGCTCAGCCCCAAGATTCGGATATCTTGCGCCAGGTCGGAGCAATGATTAACGCGAGATTTGAGGCTCTAGAGGAGCGTCTGCTGCCGGAAAAGCGCATAAGACCTCCGCTGGCGGCAGATAGCAGGAAAGCGGCAAAGGCGGCTGAACAAGCGATGGCCGATGACCTCGCACCGCCCCCTCCATCAAAGGCGAGGACATATGCAGGTGTTGCGGCTTCATCGCAACCGGGTAGATCGGTGTCTGGGCCCGCAATTAAGAAAACCGCGAAGCAGACGGCGGTCCCAGCTTTGGAGATCGAGGCAACCTCGAAGAAGAGGAAAAAGAAATTAGCGAAAGGGAAGGAAAGGGTCCCCGTGCAGCCTGATCCGGCGGGTTCAAAGCCCCCCAGAAAAGATACGCTGGCCACGTCATCCGGCCCCCCGCAGCAGCCGTCAAAGGACGGAGAGTGGACTGTGGTCGGAAAGCGAGGAAAAGAAAATAAGGGGAAAGGGAAGAAGCCTGCGGCTAAGTCCCGCAAGAAGAAGTCGCGAAAGCTCCACGCTCCGAATTCCTCGGCTGTCGTCCTTACCCTGCAGCCGAGTGCGAAGGAGCGTGGCGTAACCTACGCCGGTGTTTTGACGGAGGCGCGGCGTGGAATAGACCTCGCCGAAATTGGCATCAGTGCAATGCGTTTTAAGCGCGCTGTCACTGGTGCCAGGATACTAGAGATCCCCGGTGCTTCCAGCACCAAAGAAGCGGACTCCCTTGCCGCCAAATTGCGGGAGGTGCTCGGTGAGGATAACGTTAAGGTGTCCAGGCCGGTCAAGTGCGCAGACTTGCGAATCACTGGCCTGGATGACTCGGCCACAGTCGAGGACATTGCGGCTGCGGTATCGCGCGCAGGGGAGTGTACCGCGGAGCATGTGAAGTGTGGTGGCCTGCGCACGGGCCCCCGAGGTGCTGTATCAGCCTGGGTTAGTTGCCCGGTGACTGCGGCGAAGAAGCTGGCGCAGGCGGGGCGCGTAATGGTTGGGTGGGCCTCGGCGAAAGTCTCTCTCACCGAGCAGAAGCCCCTGCGCTGTTACCGCTGCCTGGAGGTGGGCCATGTCAGCGCCACGTGCTCCTCGCCGACGGACAGGAGTGCCACTTGCTTCCGCTGCAGTGAAACAGGCCATAAAGCTGGTGGATGCGATGCCGCCTCCGCTCGCTGCGCCCTATGCACGGAGGCAAAGCTACCGGCAGAGCATCGGCTTGGAAGCGCAGCCTGTAAGGCCCCGAAGCCTAAAAGAGGTGGAATGCGGAAGCAAGATGGCGCTCCAACGCCATCACGCTCTGCTCCGGTGCCTGATGAGGTACCGCAAACGGAGGCAGCCATGGAAACGCAGTAATGGCCCCACTGCGTTTCCTACAGGCCAACATCAACCACTGTGCCAGGGCCCAGGACCTTTTACATCAGAGTCTGGCAGAGTGGGAGATTGACGTGGCGGTAGTGTCTGAGCCATACAATCTGCCCCCCCGGGATAACTGGGTGGGCGATCTGGACGGCTTGGTGGCGCTGGTTGCTCAAGGCGACACACAGCTTGAGCAAATCATAAGGCGACGGGGATGCGTCTCGGCGGTTGTCAATGGCTTCACCGTTGTGGGGGCGTACTTCTCGCCGAACCGCTGCCTCGCCGATTTCGAGCAGTTCTTGGTTGAGCTGAGGGATCTGCTAGACTTCGCACAACCTCAATCTGTGCTTCTGGCCGGGGACCTGAACGCCAAGTCGGTGTCTTGGGGCTGCGTGGCAAGTGATATACGTGGCTCGACACTCGCTGACTGGGCAGTTGCGTCGGGACTGACGGTTGTTAACCGTGGAGCAGAATTAACGTGTGTTCGGCAGAGGGGTGGATCCATTGTAGATGTCACGTTTGCGAGCCCCCCTCTCGCTCGTCGTATACAAGACTGGAGGGTTCTTTTGGACGTGGAGACGCTCTCGGATCACCGTTATATCCGGTTTAGCGTCACCACGCCCTCGACGGCTCCCAGTCAATTCCCCCCTGGCGATTGTCGTCCGCGCTGGGCACTTGGTAGCCTCGATAGGGAGCTCCTCATTGAGGCTGCCTTAGTGCAGGCTTGGCTCCCGTCGCAGCAGAATGACGGCGAAAACGTAGAGGAGGAGGCCACTTGGCTTGCCGAAGCTATGTCTCAGGTGTGCGACGCGAGCATGCGGAGGGTGCGGTCGGTTCCACGTAGGCGCCAAATGTACTGGTGGTCCGCCGATGTTGCCCAGCTGCGTGCTTCATGCGTGGCTGCGAGGCGGGCGTACACCAGGCACAGGCGCCGTAGGCGGCGTGACGAAGAGGAGGAAGCGCGGTTATACGCCGTCTATAGGGACTGCATTGTGTCTCTGCAGCACGCCATCAGCAGCGCTAAGACCCGTGCATGGGAGGAGATGCTCGAGAGTTTGAACCGCGAACCTTGGGGTCGGCCGTATAAGAGGGTGAGGCAAAAGCTTCGCCCTTGGGCCCCGCCCTTGTCTCAAAGTCTCGAGCCACGATTTCTGGAGCAAGTGGTGACGTCCTTGTTTCCAAGTCGGGGAAGACATTCTCCCCCACCGATGGCACCCACGATGACTGCGCAGGAGGAGCTCAACAACGAAAATGTCCCTCCAGTCACTCGCAACGAGCTCGCTGTGGCAGTAGAGCGCCTTAAGGCGAAGAATGCCGCCCCCGGCCCTGACGGTGTTCCCGGGCGGGCCTGGGTGCTGGCGCTAGAATCTCTTGGACCCAGGGTGGAACAGCTGTTCACAAAATGCCTCCAACAGGGCCAATTTCCCCGTAGGTGGAAGACCGGGAACTTGGTCCTGTTGCAGAAGGAGGGACGCCCGCGCGACTCGCCCTCGGCTTATAGGCCGATCGTGCTGCTCGATGAGGTGAGCAAGCTCTTTGAGCGCGTCTTCGCAGCTCGCCTCATCGACCATCTGGAGGGAGTGGGGCCGGACCTAAGCGAGAACCAATTTGGATTTCGCCGGGGAAGGTCCACTATCGATGCGATTGCTGAATTGCGGAACCTCGCTGATCATGCAGATAATGAAGGCGGAGTGCTTTTGGCGGTGTCCCTTGACATCGCCAACGCATTCAACACTCTGCCGTGGAGTTGCGTGATCGAAGCGCTCCGCTACCACAACGTGCCCGGGTATATGGTGCGCTTGTTGCAGTCCTACTTATCGGAGAGGGCTGTGGCGTACCCCGCGCGTCGTGGGTGGCAAGAAAAGGAAGTGACGTGCGGTGTTCCACAGGGCTCGGTTCTTGGGCCCCTTCTGTGGAACATCGGCTACGACTGGGTCCTGCGTGCCACTTATCTACCGGGTGTCAGCGTGCTTTGCTACGCGGATGACACCCTGGTAACTGCACGCGGGGCCTCGTACAGGGAGGCAGCCCTCATTGCGACCGCTGGTGTGGCGGATGTTGTGCGCCGAATCAGACGACTTGGCTTAGAGGTCGCTCTGAACAAGTCAGAGGCAATTTTGTTTCGCGGCCGTCGAAGGGCGCAGGCTGCTGGTTCAGCTATCCAGGTGGGTGGCACGTCCATCGGCGTCGGTTCCACTTTGCGCTACCTGGGCATCGTGCTGGACAGCCGGTGGACATTTGTGGAGCACTTTCGTCGCCTCGCCCCCCGTCTTGTTGGGGTGGCCGGGGCACTTGGAAGTCTGCTCCCGAATCTAAGAGGGGCTGGGGGTGCGTGTCGTCGTCTATACACCGGCGTCATTCGCTCCATGGCCCTCTATGGTGCGCCCATTTGGGCCGACTCTTTGAGCGTCCGTACCAGACCATACTTGCGTAGACCGCAGCGGGTCATGGCGCTCAGAGTCGTGAGGGCATATCGCACAGTGTCCTTCGAGGCCGCGTGTGTCATGGCTGGGACGCCCCCGTGGGACCTGGATGCCGAGATGCTGGCGGACGTTTATCGCCGCGTCACGGCGTCCAGATCGCATGGAATTAATCCATATCTGGAGCAAGTCCAGCAATGGAGGGCTGATGCTCTCGAGCGGCGGTTCAGGGAGTGGGAACGCCGGCTCGAGAGGCCCAGCGCAGGAGCAAGGACGGTCGAAGCTATTCGACCGGTCCTACGCGAGTGGTGCGACAGGCGGCATGGGGCAATTACCTTCCGCCTGACACAGGTGCTGTCCGGACACGGCTGTTTCGGGTGGTACTTGTGCAAAGTCGCCAGGCGGGAGCCGCAAATGGCTTGCCATTGGTGTGACAGTCCGGAGGACACGGCAGACCACACTCTCGCCGTGTGCCCCGCGTGGTCCGAGCCCCGTGCTCACCTAGTCGCAGTCGTCGGCCCTGATCTCTCCCTGCCTTCCATAGCTCGCGCAATGGTTGGCAGCGACAGAACGTGGCGCGCGGCTATCACATTCTGTGAAGATGTGATGTCGCAGAAGGAGGAAGCAGAGCGGGTCCGCGAGGGAGATCCCAACGCGGATCCTATTCGGCGGCGACGTCTTATTGGGCGCAGTCGCCGAGTCGCGACCGCTGTACACGGTCGCGACTTGCTTCCCTAATGTTGGGTGCCGGACGGTGGAACGGGGACATAATCCATCGTCCGGTGCGGTGAGGCGGCGTGAGACGTGTTCCGTTCACGCCGCCCCCCAGGAAGGAGGAACTGGCGAACACTAGCCAGGTCTAAATCGCGATGGGCCTATATAAAAAATAGGCTGCCGCTGACAGGGTTACGGAAGCGGTTACACCAAATACCCGCGACCCTGCCAATATAGCGGAGCGACGGAACACAGTGGAGTTTAGTCGGTAGTCGCCGCATTCTGCGGTGTGAGTCCGACATAACCCAGGGCCCTTTCCCCGAGCGCTCTGGGTATGCCTAAATGCATTCTCCACTATAAAAAAAAAAAAAAAAAAAAAAAAAAAAAAAAAAAAAAAAAAAAAAAAGGTTAGGTTAGGTTAGGTTAGGTTAGGTTAGGTTAGGTTAGGTTAGGTTAGGTTAGTTAGGTTAGGTTAGGTTAGGTTAGGTTAGGTTAGGTTAGGTTAGGTTAGGTTAGGTTAGGTTAGGTTAGGTTAGGTTAGGTTAGGTTAGGTTAGGTTAGGTTAGGTTAGGTTAGGTTAGGTTAGGTTAGGTTAGGTTAGGTTAGGTTAGGTTAGGTTAGGTTAGGTTAGGTTAGGTTAGGTTTAGGTTAGGTTAGGTTAGGTTAGGTTAGGTTAGGTTAGGTTAGGTTAGGTTAGGTTAGGTTAGGTTAGGTTAGGTTAGGTTAGGTTAGGTTAGGTTAGGTTAGGTTAGGTTAGGTTAGGTTAGGTTAGGTTAGGTTAGGTTAGGTTAGGTTAGGTTAGGTTAGGTTAGGTTAGGTTAGGTTAGGTTAGGTTAGGTTAGGTTAGGTTAGGTTAGGTTAGGTTAGGTTAGGTTAGGTTAGGTTAGGTTAGGTTAGGTTAGGTTAGGTTAGGTTTAGGTTAGGTTAGGTTAGGTTAGGTTAGGTTAGGTTAGGTTAGGTTAGGTTAGGTTAGGTTAGGTTAGGTTAGGTTAGGTTAGGTTAGGTTTGCCCGGGTATATGGTGCGCTTGTTGCAGTCCTACTTATCGGAGAGGGCTGTGGCGTACCCCGCGCGTCGTGGGTGGCAAGAAAAGGAAGTGACGTGCGGTGTTCCACAGGGCTCGGTTCTTGGGCCCCTTCTGTGGAACATCGGCTACGACTGGGTCCTGCGTGCCACTTATCTACCGGGTGTCAGCGTGCTTTGCTACGCGGATGACACCCTGGTAACTGCACGCGGGGCCTCGTACAGGGAGGCAGCCCTCATTGCGACCGCTGGTGTGGCGGATGTTGTGCGCCGAATCAGACAACTTGGCTTAGAGGTCGCTCTGAACAAGTCAGAGGCAATTTTGTTTCGCGGCCGTCGAAGGGCGCAGGCTGCTGGTTCAGCTATCCAGGTGGGTGGCACGTCCATCGGCGTCGGTTCCACTTTGCGCTACCTGGGCATCGTGCTGGACAGCCGGTGGACATTTGTGGAGCACTTTCGTCGCCTCGCCCCCCGTCTTGTTGGGGTGGCCGGGGCACTTGGAAGTCTGCTCCCGAATCTAAGAGGGGCTGGGGGTGCGTGTCGTCGTCTATACACCGGCGTCATTCGCTCCATGGCCCTCTATGGTGCGCCCATTTGGGCCGACTCTTTGAGCGTCCGTAACAGACCATACTTGCGTAGACCGCAGCGGGTCATGGCGCTCAGAGTCGTGAGGGCATATCGCACAGTGTCCTTCGAGGCCGCGTGTGTCATGGCTGGGACGCCCCCGTGGGACCTGGATGCCGAGATGCTGGCGGACGTTTATCGCCGCGTCACCGCGTCCAGATCGCATGGAATTAATCCATATCTGGAGCAAGTCCAGCAATGGAGGGCTGATGCTCTCGAGCGGCGGTTCAGGAAGTGGGAACGCCGGCTCGAGAGGCCCAGCGCAGGAGCGAGGACGGTCGAAGCTATCCGACCGGTCCTACGCGAGTGGTGCGACAGGCGGCATGGGGCAATTACCTTCCGCCTGACACAGGTGCTGTCCGGACACGGCTGTTTCGGGTGGTACTTGTGCAAAGTCGCCAGGCGGGAGCCGCAAATGGCTTGCCATTGGTGTGACAGTCCGGAGGACACGGCAGACCACACTCTCGCCGTGTGCCCCGCGTGGTCCGAGCCCCGTGCTCACCTAGTCGCAGTCGTCGGCCCTGATCTCTCCCTGCCTTCCATAGCTCGCGCAATGGTTGGCAGCGACATATCGTGGCGCGCGGCTATCACATTCTGTGAAGATGTGATGTCGCAGAAGGAGGAAGCAGAGCGGGTCCGCGAGGGAGATCCCAACGCGGATCCTATTCGGCGGCGACGTCTTATTGGGCGCAGTCGCCGAGTCGCGACCGCTGTACACGGTCGCGACTTGCTTCCCTAATGTTGGGTGCCGGACGGTGGAACGGGGACATAATCCATCGTCCGGTGCGGTGAGGCGGCGTGAGACGTGTTCCGTTCACGCCGCCCCCCAGGAAGGAGGAACTGGCGAACACTAGCCAGGTCTTAATCGCGATGGGCCTATATAAAAAATAGGCTGCCGCTGACGGGGTTACGGAAGCGGTTACACCATATACCCGCGACCCTGCCAATATAGCGGAGAGACGGAACACAGTGGAGTTTAGTCGGTAGTCGCCGCATTCTGCGGTGTGAGTCCGACATAACCCAGGGCCCTTTCCCCGAGCGCTCTGGGTATGCCTAAATGCATTCTCCACTATAAAAAAAAAAAAAAAAAAAAAAAAAAAAAAAAAAAAAAAAAAAAAAGGTTAGGTTAGGTTAGGTTAGGTTAGGTTAGGTTAGGTTAGGTTAGGTTAGGTTAGGTTAGGTTAGGTTAGGTTAGGTTAGGTTAGGTTAGGTTAGGTTAGGTTAGGTTAGGTTAGGTTAGGTTAGGTTAGGTTAGGTTAGGTTAGGTTAGGTTAGGTTAGGTTAGGTTAGGTTAGGTTAGGTTAGGTTAGGTTAGGTTAGGTTTAGGTTAGGTTAGGTTAGGTTAGGTTAGGTTAGGTTAGGTTGGTTAGGTTAGGTTAGGTTAGGTTAGGTTAGGTTAGGTTAGGTTAGGTTAGGTTAGGTTAGGTTAGGTTAGGTTAGGTTAGTTAGGTTAGGTTAGGTTAGGTTAGGTTAGGTTAGGTTAGGTTAGGTTAGGTTAGGTTAGGTTAGGTTAGGTTAGGTTAGGTAGGTTAGGTTAGGTAGGTTAGGTTAGGTTAGTTAGGTTAGGTTAGGTTAGGTTAGGTTAGGTAGGTTAGGTTAGGTTAGGTTAGGTTAGGTTAGGTTAGTTAGGTTAGGTTAGGTTAGGTTAGGTTAGTTGGTTAGGTTAGGTTAGGTTAGGTTAGGTTAGGTTAGGTTAGGTTAGGTTAGGGTTAGGTTAGGGTTAGGTTAGGTTAGGTTAGGTTAGGTTAGGTTAGGTTAGGTTAGGTTAGGTTAGGTTAGGTTAGGTTAGGTTAGGTTAGGTTAGGGTTAGGTTAGGTTAGGTTAGGTTGGTAGGTTAGGTTAGGTTAGGTTAGGTTAGGTTAGGTTAGGTTAGGTTAGGTTAGGTTAGGTTAGGTTAGGTTAGGTTAGGTTAGGTTAGGTTAGGTTAGGTTAGGTTAGGTTAGGTTAGGTTAGGTTAGGTTAGGTTAGGTTAGGTTAGGTTGTTAGGTTAGGTTAGGTTAGGTTAGGTTAGGTTAGGTTAGGTTAGGTTAGGTTAGGTGGTAGGTTAGGTTAGGTTAGGTTAGGTTAGGTTAGGTTAGGTGTAGGTTAGGTTAGGTTAGGTTAGGTTAGGTTAGGTAGGTTAGGTTAGGTTAGGTTAGGTTAGGTTAGGTTAGGTTAGGTTGTTAGGTTAGGTTAGGTTAGGTTAGGTAGGTTAGGTTAGGTTAGGTTAGGTTAGGTTAGGTTAGGTTAGGTTAGGTTAGGTTAGGTTAGGTTAGGTTAGGTTAGGTTAGGTTAGGTTAGGTTAGGTTAGGTTAGGTTAGGTTAGGTTAGGTTAGGTTAGGTTAGGTTAGGTAAGGTTAGGTTAGGTTAGGTTAGGTTAGGTTAGGTTAGGTTAGGTTAGGTTAGGTTAGGTTAGGTTAGGTTAGGTTAGGTTAGGTTAGGTTAGGTTAGGTTAGGTTAGGTTAGGTTAGGTTAGGTTAGGTTAGGTTAGGTTAGGTTAGGTTAGGTTAGGTTAGGTTAGGTTAGGTTAGTTAGGTTAGGTTAGGATACTCGACGCTCCCCCACCACCCACCCACCCCCACCCCCACACCAACCCACCCCACCCACCCACCCCACCCACACCCCCACCCACCCCACCCACCCCCCCCCCCCCACCCCCCCCCCCCTACCCCCCCCCCCACCCCCCCCCCCCCCCCCCCCACCCACCACA